>NC_133558.1:45004292-45313238 GCF_048773025.1 Camelus bactrianus | reverse complement strand
TTGTCGAAGCCGTGATGAATGTAAATTTTTCGGAACACGGAATGTCTCGGTGAGTGAAACTCTGAAAATAGCAATTCTACTGGATAGAACTCGCTTGAATTGAATGTTTCTGTGAAAATTTCATGATATTTGAAACTGGATGTAAGGAAAAACCTGCGAAATCAGAATAACTACTTCTAGGTGTAAATATGCCTTGTTTGGTGGATGAAAGTTCGGTAATCCACATGCTCACACTCATTAAAGAATGTTTGTCGAATTCATGATGCATGTAACGTGTTTGGAATACGGAATGTCATAGTGAAGGAAACAATGTAAGTTACATGTCTATTGGGTAGAACTCGCTTGAAGAGAATTTTTCTGCGAAATGTGCCTCTTTTTAAAAACTGCCATTTGGAGAACCATGTGAAATCTGAGAAAATGCTTCTAAGTGTCAATATGCCTTGAATGGTGAATGAAAGTCCGGTAATCCACATGTTAATAACAGTGTAGTAATTATTTTTCAAACCGTGATTCATGGAGCGCTTTTGGAAAACCGAATTTCATGGTAATGAAACCATGTAAATTACAATTCTGTTGGGTAGAAATAGCTAGAATAGAATATTTCTGCAAAAACTGCATGATTATCGAATCTGAAGTTTGGAGAAAGCTGCAAAACTGGAGCCAATATTTGTAGGTGTAAATTTGCCTTTATGTTGGAAGAAAGTTCGGTAATCCACATTTTCGCATCATATTAAAGAATCTTTTTCTAATCCGTGACACATGTACCGTGTTCGGAACATGGAATTTCACGGTGATTGAAACAATGTAAATTACTTCTCTATTGGGTAGAACTCGCTCCAAGAGAATTTTTCTGCGAAAACTGCTTCATTTTTGAAACTGGCGTTTGGAAAACGCTGCCAAATCTGAGAAAATATTTCTAAGTATCAATATTCAATGTATTGTGATGAAAGTTCGGTAATCCACATGCTAACAAATCTGTAGTGAATATTTGTCGAACCATTAATCATGTAGCATGTTCGGAACACGGAATTTCACGGCAGGGAATTTATGTAAATTATATTTCTCTTCGTTAGAAATCACTCCAAGAGATTTTTCCTGAGAAATCTGCCTGATTTTCGAATCTGGTGTTAGGAAAACCCTGCGAACTCAGATTAATAGATTCTCGGTGTAAATATGCCTTCTATGGTGGATGAAATTTCGTTAATCCGCATGCTAACAACTCTGTAGTGAATATTTGTCGAATCCAAGATACATGAAGTGTGTTTGGAACACAGAATATCACGGTGAGCGAATCTATGTAAAATACATTTCTCTTGGGTAGAACTCGCTCCCAGAGGTTTTTCTGCAAAATCTGCCTCATTTTCGAAACTGGCGTTTGAAACTCTCTGCAAAATCAGAGGAAATGCTTCATAGTGTCAATATGCCTTGTATTGTGATGGAAGTTCGTAAAACCACATGCAAACAAATCTGTGGTGAATATTTGTAGAAAGCGTTCTGCATGTAGCGTGATCGTATCACGGAAATTCCCGGCGATGGAATCTATGTAAATTACAAGTCTCTAGGGTAGAATTCGCACCAAAAATTTTTTCCTGAGAAAACGACCTGATTTTCGAAACTGGCATTAGGTAAATGCTGCAAATTCAGAGTTAATGTTTCTAGGTGTAAATATGCCATGTATGGTGGATGAAAGTTCTGTAATCTACATGTTCACAACTCATTCGAGAAAGTTTGTTGAAACCTTGATGCATGGAACGTGTTCAGAACACGGAATGTCACAGTGAGTGAAACTAGGTAAATTACATATCTTTTGGGTAGAAATCGCTCCAAGAGCATTTTTCTGCCAAATCTGCCTCATTTTCAAAACTGGCGTGCAAACTAACCTGTGAAATCTCAGAAAATACTTCAAAGTGTCAGTAAGCCTTGTATGGTGGATGAAAGTGCTGTAATCCACTTGCTAACAACTCTGTAGTGAGTATTTGTCGAATCCGAGATGCATGTAGCGTGTTCGGAACACGGAAATTCACGGTGAGCGAATCCATGTAAATTACATATCTATTGGTTAGAAACCGCTCCAAGAGGATTTTGCCGTGAAATCTGCCTCATTTTCGAAACTGCCATTTGGAAAGCTCTGTGAAATCAGAGAAAATGCTCCTAAGCATCAATATGCCTTGTATTGTGATGAAAGTCCTGTACTCCACATGCAAACAACCATGTAGTGTATTTTTGTCGAATCCTTCCTGCATGTAGCATGTTCAGGACACGTAATTTCACAGTGGGGGAATTTATGTAATTTACATATCTATTGGGTAGAACACTCTCCAACAGTTTTTCCTTTGAAAACTGCCTGATATTCGAAACTGCATTTAGGGAAATGCTGTGAACTCAAAGTAAATATTTCTAGGTGTAAATATGCCTTGTATGGTGGATGAAAGTTCTGTAATACAGATGTACACAACTCATTAAAAATGTTTCCAAAACCATGATGTATATAGTTTGTTTGGAACACAGAATGTCACGTTGAGGGAAACTATGTAAATTACATATCTATTGGTTAGAACCCAGTCCAGGAGCATTTTACTGAAAAATCTGCCTCAGTTTGAAAACTGGTGTTATGAGAACGCTGCAAAATCTGAGTAAATGCTTTAAGGTGACAATATAACTTCAATGGTATATTGAAGATGTGTAATTCACATGCTAACAACTCAGCAGTGAATATTTGTTGAATCCGTGGTGCATGTAAAGTTTTTGAAACACAGAATGTTACGGTGACGGTATCCATGAAAATGAGATGTCTATTGGATAGAACATGCACCAAGAGAATTTTTCTGCGAAAACTGCCTGATTTTCATAACTGACGTTAGGAAAAAGCTGTGAAACATAAGTAAATGTTTCTAGGTGTAAATATGCCTTGTATTGTGGTTGAAAAATCTGTAATCCACATGCTCACTTTCATTAAATAATGTTTGTCGAAGCCGTGATGAATGTAAATTTTTCGGAACACGGAATGTCTCGGTGAGTGAAACTCTGAAAATAGCAATTCTACTGGATAGAACTCGCTTGAATTGAATGTTTCTGTGAAAATTTCATGATATTTGAAACTGGATGTAAGGAAAAACCTGCGAAATCAGAATAACTACTTCTAGGTGTAAATATGCCTTGTTTGGTGGATGAAAGTTCGGTAATCCACATGCTCACACTCATTAAAGAATGTTTGTCGAATTCATGATGCATGTAACGTGTTTGGAATACGGAATGTCATAGTGAAGGAAACAATGTAAGTTACATGTCTATTGGGTAGAACTCGCTTGAAGAGAATTTTTCTGCGAAATGTGCCTCTTTTTAAAAACTGCCATTTGGAGAACCATGTGAAATCTGAGAAAATGCTTCTAAGTGTCAATATGCCTTGAATGGTGAATGAAAGTCCGGTAATCCACATGTTAATAACAGTGTAGTAATTATTTTTCAAACCGTGATTCATGGAGCGCTTTTGGAAAACCGAATTTCATGGTAATGAAACCATGTAAATTACAATTCTGTTGGGTAGAAATAGCTAGAATAGAATATTTCTGCAAAAACTGCATGATTATCGAATCTGAAGTTTGGAGAAAGCTGCAAAACTGGAGCCAATATTTGTAGGTGTAAATTTGCCTTTATGTTGGAAGAAAGTTCGGTAATCCACATTTTCGCATCATATTAAAGAATCTTTTTCTAATCCGTGACACATGTACCGTGTTCGGAACATGGAATTTCACGGTGATTGAAACAATGTAAATTACTTCTCTATTGGGTAGAACTCGCTCCAAGAGAATTTTTCTGCGGAAACTGCTTCATTTTTGAAACTGGCGTTTGGAAAACGCTGCCAAATCTGAGAAAATATTTCTAAGTATCAATATTCAATGTATTGTGATGAAAGTTCGGTAATCCACATGCTAACAAATCTGTAGTGAATATTTGTCGAACCATTAATCATGTAGCATGTTCGGAACACGGAATTTCACGGCCAGGGAATTTATGTAAATTATATTTCTCTTCGTTAGAAATCACTCCAAGAGATTTTTCCTGAGAAATCTGCCTGATTTTCGAATCTGGTGTTAGGAAAACCCTGCGAACTCAGATTAATAGATTCTCGGTGTAAATATGCCTTCTATGGTGGATGAAATTTCGTTAATCCGCATGCTAACAACTCTGTAGTGAATATTTGTCGAATCCAAGATACATGAAGTGTGTTTGGAACACAGAATATCACGGTGAGCGAATCTATGTAAAATACATTTCTCTTGGGTAGAACTCGCTCCCAGAGGTTTTTCTGCAAAATCTGCCTCATTTTCGAAACTGGCGTTTGAAACTCTCTGCAAAATCAGAGGAAATGCTTCATAGTGTCAATATGCCTTTTATTGTGATGGAAGTTCGTAAAACCACATGCAAACAAATCTGTGGTGAATATTTGTAGAAAGCGTTATGCATGTAGCGTGATCGTATCATGGAAATTCCCGGCGATGGAATCTATGTAAATTACAAGTCTCTAGGGTAGAATTCGCACCAAAAATTTTTTCCTGAGAAAACGACCTGATTTTCGAAACTGGCATTAGGTAAAAGCTGCAAATTCAGAGTTAATGTTTCTAGGTGTAAATATGCCATGTATGGTGGATGAAAGTTCTGTAATCTACATGTTCACAACTCATTCGAGAAAGTTTGTTGAAACCTTGATGCATGGAACGTGTTCAGAACACGGAATGTCACAGTGAGTGAAACTAGGTAAATTACATATCTTTTGGGTAGAAATCGCTCCAAGAGCATTTTTCTGCCAAATCTGCCTCATTTTCAAAACTGGCGTTCAAACAAACCTGTGAAATCTCAGAAAATACTTCAAAGTGTCAGTAAGCCTTGTATGGTGGATGAAAGTGCTGTAATCCACTTGCTAACAACTCTGTAGTGAGTATTTGTCGAATCCGAGATGCATGTAGCGTGTTCGGAACACGGAAATTCACGGTGAGCGAATCCATGTAAATTACATATCTATTGGTTAGAACCCGCTCCAAGAGGATTTTGCCGTGAAATCTGCCTCAATTTTGAAACTGGCATTTGGAAAGCTCTGTGAAATCATAGAAAATGCTCCTAAGCATCAATATGCCTTGTATTGTGATGAAAGTCCTGTACTCCACATGCAAACAACCATGTAGTGTATTTTTGTCGAATCCTTCCTGCATGTAGCATGTTCAGGACACGTAATTTCACAGTGGGGGAATTTATGTAATTTACATATCTATTGGGTAGAACACTCTCCAACAGTTTTTCCTTTGAAAACTGCCTGATTTTCGAAACTGCTTTTAGGGAAATGCTGTGAACTCAGAGTAAATATTTCTAGGTGTAAATATGCCTTGTATTGTGGTTGAAAATTCTGTAATCCACATGCTCACTGTCATTAAATAATATTTGTCGAAGCCATGATGAAAGTAACGTTTTCAGAACACGGAATTTATCGGTGAGTGAAACTCTGAAAATAACAACTCTACTGGATAGTACTCGATTGAAGAGAATTTTTCTTTCATATATGCCTCATTTTCAATACTGCCATTAGGAGAACCCTGTGAAATCTGAGAAAATGCTTCTAAGTGTCAATATGCCTTGAATGGTGAATGAAATTCCGGTAATCCACATGTTAATAACAGTGTAGTAATTATTTTTCAAACCGTGATTCATGGAGCGTTTTTGGAAAACCGAATTTCACGGTAATGAAACCATGTAAATTACAATTCTGTTGGGTAGAACTAGCTAGAATAGAATATTTCTGCGAAAATTGCATGATTATCGAATCTGAAGTTTGGAGAAAGCTGCAATACGAGAGTAAATATTTGTAGGTGTAAATATGTCTTTATGTTGGAAGAAAGTTCGGTAGTCCACATTTTCGCATCATATTAAAGAATCTTTTTCTAATCCGTGACGCATGTACCGTGTTCGGTACATGGAATTTCACGGTGATTGAAACAATGTAAATTACTTCTCTATTGGGTAGAACTCGCTCCCAGAGTTTTTTCTGCAAATTCTGCCTCATTTTTGTAACTGGCGTTTGAAACTCTCTGCAAAATCAGAGAAAATGCTTCATAGTGTCTATATGCCTTGTATTGTGATGGAAGTTCGTAAAACCACATGCAAACAAATCTGTGGTGGATATTTGTAGAAAGATTTCTGCATGTAGCGTGATCATATCACGGAAATTCCCGGCATTGGAATCTATGTAAATTACAAGTTTCTAGGGTAGAATTCGCACCAAAAACTTTTTCCTGAGATAACGACATGATTTTCTAAACTGGCATTAGGTAAATGCTGCAAATTCAGAGTTAATGTTTCTAGGTGTAAATATGCCATGTATGGTGGATGAAAGTTCTGTAATCTACATGTTCACAACTCATTCGAGAAAGTTTGTTGAAACCTTGAAGCATGTAGCGTGTTCAGAAATTGGAATGTCACTGTGAGGAAAACTATATAAATTACATTTCTATTGGGAAGTACTCGCTCCACGAGTATTTTTCGGCAAATCTGCCTCATTTTCATACCTGGCATTAGGAAAAAATTTTGAAATATGAGAAAATGCTTCAAGGTGTCAATATGGATTTTATGGTGGATGAAAGTTCGATAATCCTTATGCTAACATCTCTGTAGTGAATATTTGTCGAATCAGTGATGCATGTAGCTTTTTTGGAACATGGAATTTCACGATGACGGGTTCTATGTATATTGCATGTCTATTGGGTAGAACTCGCTCCAAGAGGATTTTTCTGCGAAAAAAGCATGATTTTAGAAGCTGACATTAGGGGAAATCTACTAAATAAGATTAAAACTTTCTATGTATAAATATGCATTGTCAGTTGAATGAAAGTTCAGTATTACACATGTTCACAACTCATTAAAGAAAGTTTGTTGAATCCAGGATGCATGGAACGTGTTCAGAACACGGAATGTCACAGTGAGTGAAACTAGGTAAATTACATATCTTTTGGGTAGAAATCGCTCCAAGAGCATTTTTCTGCCAAATCTGCCTCATTTTCAAAACTGACGTTCAAACCAAACTGTGAAATCTGAGAAAATTGTTCAAAGTGTCAGTAAACATTGTATGGTGAATGAAAGTGCTGTAATCCACTTGCTAACAAATCTGAAGTGAGTATTTGTCGAATCCGAGATGCATGTAGCGTGTTCGGAATACGTAATTTCACGGTGAGCGAATCCATGTAAATTACATATGTATTGGTTAGAACCCGCTCGAAGAGGTTTTTGTCGTGAAATCTGCCTCATTTTCAAAACTGCCGTTTGGAAAGCTCTGTGAAATCTGAGAAAATCCTTCTAATCATCAATATGCCTTGTATTGTGATGAAAGTCCTGTACTCCACATGCAAACAACCATGTAGTGTATTTTTGTCGAATCCTTCCTGCATGTATCATGTTCAGGACACGTAATTTCACAGTGGGGGAATTTATGGAATCTACATATCTATTGGGTAGAACACACTCCAACAGGTTTTTCTTTGAAAACTGCCTGATATTCGAAACTGTTTTAGGGAAAATCTGTGAAATCAGAATAAATGTTTCTAGGTGTAAATATGCCTTGTATGGTGGATGAAAGTTCTGTAATACAGATGTACACAACTCACTAAAACTGTTTCTCAAATCCATGATGAATGTAGTGTGTTTGGAACACGGAAAGTCACGTTGAGGGAAACTATGTAAATTTCATATCTATTGGTTAGAACCCAATCCAGGAGCATTTTACTGAAAAATCAGCCTCAGGTTGGAAACTGGTGTTATGAAAACGCTGCAAAATCTGAGTAAATGCTTTAAGGTGACAATATAACTTCAGTGGTATATTGAAGATGTGTAATTCACATGCTAACAACTCAGCAGTGAATATTTGTTGAATCCGTGGTGCATGTACCGTTTTCGGAACACGGGATGTTACGGTGAAGGTATCTATGAAAGTGAGATGTCTATTGGATAGAACATGCACCAAGAGAATTTTTCTGCGATAACTGCCTGATTTTAATGACTGACTTTAGGAAAAAGCTATGAAAACTAAGTAAATGTTTCTAGGTGTAAATATGCCTTGTATTGTGGTTGAAAAATCTGTAATCCACATGCTCACTGTCATTACATAATGATTGTCGTAGCCGTGATGAATGTAAATTTTCAGAACACGGAATGTATCGGTGAGTGAAACTCTGAAAATAACAACTCTACTGGATAGAACTCGCTTGAATTGAATGTTTCTGCGAAAATTTCATGATTTTCGAACCTGGATGTTACGAAAAACCAGCAAAATCCGAATAACTAATTCTAGGATTAAACATGACTTTTATGGTGGATGAAAGTTCTTTAATACACATGCTCACACTCATTAAAGTATGTTTGTCGAATTCGTGATGCAGGTAACGTGTTCGGAATACGGAATGTCATAGTGAAGGAAACAATGTAAGTTACATGTCTATTGGGTAGAACTCGCTTGAAGAGAATTTTTCTGCGAAATGTGCCTCTTTTTAAAAACTGCCATTAGGAGAACCCTGTGAAATCTGAGAAAATGCTTCTAAGTGTCAATATACTTTGAATGGTGAATGAAACTCCGGTAATCCACATGTTAATAACACTGTAGTAATTATTTTTCAAACCGTGATTCATCTAGAGTTTTTGGAAAACGGAATTTCACTGAAATCAAACCATGTAAATTACAATTCTATTGGGTAGAACTAGCTAGAATAGAATATTTCTGCAAAAATTGCATGATTATCGAATCTGAAGTTTGGAGAAAGTTGCAAAATGAGAGTAAATATTTGTAGGTGTAAATAAGCCTTTATGTTGGAAGAAAGTATGGTAATCCATATTTTCACATCATATTAAAGAATCTTTTTCTAATCCGTGACGCATGTACTGTGTTCAGTACATGGAATTTCACGGTGATTGAAACAATGTAAATTACTCCTCTATTTTCCAGAACTCGCTCCAAGAGTATTTTTCTACGAAAAATGCTTCATATTTGAACTGGCGATTGGAAAACTCTGCAGAATCTGAGAAAATATTTCTAAGTATCAATATTCAATGTATTGTGATGAAAGTTCGGTAATCCACATGCTAACAAATCTGTAGTGAATATTTGTCGAGCCATTAATCATGTAGCATTTTCAGAACACGGAATTTCACGGCCAGGGAATTTATGTAAATTACATTTCTCTTCGTTAGAAATCACTCCAAGAGAATTTTCCTGAGAAATCTGCCTGATTTTCGAATCTGGTGTTAGGAAAACCCTGCGAACTCAGATTAATAGATTCTCGGTGTAAATATGCCTTGTATGGTGGATGAAATTTCATTAATCCGCATGCTAACAACTCTGTAGTGAATATTTGTCGAATCCAAGATACATGAAGTGTGTATGGAACACAGAATATCATGGTGAGCGAATCTATGTAAAATACATTTCTCTTGGGTAGAACTCGCTCCCAGAGGTTTTTCTGCAAAATCTGCCTCATTTTCGAAACTGGCATTTGAAACTCTCTGCAAAATCAGAGGAAATGCTTCATAGTGTCAATATGCCTTGTATTGTGATGGAAGTTCATAAAACCACATGCAAACAAATCTGTGGTGAATAATTTTAGAAAGCGTTCTGCATGTAGCGTGATCGTATCACGGAAATTCCCGGCGATGGAATCTATGTAAATTACAAGTCTCTAGGGTAGAATTCGCACCAAAAATTTTTTCCTGAGAAAACGACCTGATTTTCGAAACTGGCATTAGGTAAAAGCTGCAAATTCAGAGTTAATGTTTCTAGGTGTAAATATGCCATGTATGGTGGATGAAAGTTCTGTAATCTACATGTTCACAACTCATTCGAGAAAGTTTGTTGAAACCTTGATGCATGGAACGTGTTCAGAACACGGAATGTCACAGTGAGTGAAACTAGGTAAATTACATATCTTTTGGGTAGAAATCGCTCCAAGAGCATTTTTCTGCCAAATCTGCCTCATTTTCAAAACTGGCGTTCAAACTAACCTGTGAAATCTCAGAAAATACTTCAAAGTGTCAGTAAGCCTTGTATGGTGGATGAAAGTGCTGTAATCCACTTGCTAACAACTCTGTAGTGAGTATTTGTCAAATCCGAGATGCATGTAGCGTGTTCGGAACACGGAAATTCACGGTGAGCGAATCCATGTAAATTACATATCTATTGGTTAGAAACCGCTCCAAGAGGATTTTGCCGTGAAATCTGCCTCATTTCCGAAACTGCCGTTTGGAAAGCTCTGTGAAATCAGAGAAAATGCTTCTAAGCATCAATATGCCTTGTATTGTGATGAAAGTCCTGTACTCCACATGCAAACAACCATGTAGTGTATTTTTGTCGAATCCTTCCTGCATGTAGCATGTTCAGGACACGTAATTTCACAGTGGGGGAATTTATGTAATTTACATATCTATTGGGTAGAACACTCTCCAACAGTTTTTCCTTTGAAAACTGCCTGATATTCGAAACTGCATTTAGGGAAATGCTGTGAACTCAGAGTAAATATTTCTAGGTGTAAATATGCCTTGTATGGTGGATGAAAGTTCTGTAATACAGATGTACACAACTCATTAAAAATGTTTCTCAAATCCATGATGTATGTAGTTTGTTTGGAACACAGAATGTCACGTTGAGGGAAACTATGTAAATTACATATCTATTGGTTAGAACCCAGTCCAGGAGCATTTTACTGAAAAATCTGCCTCAGTTTGAAAACTGGTGTTATGAGAACGCTGCAAAATCTGAGTAAATGCTTTAAGGTGACAATATAACTTCAATGGTATGTTGAAGATGTGTAATTCACATGCTAACAACTCAGCAGTGAATATTTGTTGAATCCGTGGTGCATGTAAAGTTTTCGGAACACAGAATGTTACGGTGACGGTATCCATGAAAATGAGATGTCTATTGGATAGAACATGCACCAAGAGAATTTTTCTGCGAAAACTGCCTGATTTTCATAACTGACGTTAGGAAAAAGCTGTGAAACATAAGTAAATGTTTCTAGGTGTAAATATGCCTTGTATTGTGGTTGAAAAATCTGTAATCCACATGCTCACTTTCATTAAATAATGTTTGTCGAAGCCGTGATGAATGTAAATTTTTCGGAACACGGAATGTCTCGGTGAGTGAAACTCTGAAAATAGCAATTCTACTGGATAGAACTCGCTTGAATTGAATGTTTCTGTGAAAATTTCATGATATTTGAAACTGGATGTAAGGAAAAACCTGCGAAATCAGAATAACTACTTCTAGGTGTAAATATGCCTTGTTTGGTGGATGAAAGTTCGGTAATCCACATGCTCACACTCATTAAAGAATGTTTGTCGAATTCGTGATGCATGTAACGTGTTTGGAATACGGAATGTCATAGTGAAGGAAACAATGTAAGTTACATGTCTATTGGGTAGAACTCGCTTAAAGAGAATTTTTCTGCGAAATGTGCCTCTATATAAAAACTGCCATTTGTAGAACCATGTGAAATCTGAGAAAATGCTTCTAAGTGTCAATATGCCTTGAATGGTGAATGAAAGTCCGGTAATCCACATGTTAATAACAGTGTAGTAATTATTTTTCAAACCGTGATTCATGGAGCGCTTTTGGAAAACCGAATTTCACGGTAATGAAACCATGTAAATTACAATTCTGTTGGGTAGAACTAGCTAGAATAGAATATTTCTGCAAAAACTGCATGATTATTGAATCTGAAGTTTGGAGAAAGCTGCAAAACGAGAGTAAATATTTGTAGGTGTAAATATGCCTTTATATTGGAAGAAAGTTCGGTAATCCATATTTTCGCATCATATTAAAGAATCTTTTTCTAATCCGTGACACATGTACCGTGTTCGGAACATGGAATTTCACGGTGATTGAAACAATGTAAATTACTTCTCTATTGGGTAGAACTCGCTCCAAGAGAATTTTTCTGCAAAAACTGCTTCATTATTGAAACTGGCGTTTGGAAAACGATGCCAAATCTGAGAAAATATTTCTAAGTATCAATATTCAATGTATTGTGATGAAAGTTCGGTAATCCACATGCTAACAAATCTGTAGTGAATATTTGTCGAACCATTAATCATGTAGCATGTTCGGAACACGGAATTTCACGGCCAGGGAATTTATGTAAATTATATTTCTCTTCGTTAGAAATCACTCCAAGAGATTTTTCCTGAGAAATCTGCCTGATTTTCGAATCTGGTGTTAGGAAAACCCTGCGAACTCAGATTAATAGATTCTCGGTGTAAATATGCCTTGTATGGTGGATGAAATTTCGTTAATCCGCATGCTAACAACTCTGTAGTGAATATTTGTTGAATCCAAGATACATGAATTGTGTTTGGAACACAGAATATCACGGTGAGCGAATCTATGTAAAATACATTTCTCCTGAGTAGAACTCGCTCCCAGAGGTTTTTCTGCAAAATCTGCCTCATTTTCAAAACTGGCGATTGAAACTCTCTGCAAAATCAGAGGAAATGCTTCATAGTGTCAATATGCCTTGTATTGTGATGGAAGTTCGTAAAACCACATGCAAACAAATCTGTGGTGAATATTTGTAGAAAGCATTCTGCATGTAGCGTGATCGTATCACGGAAATTCCCGGCGATGGAATCTATGTAAATTACAAGTCTCTAGGGTAGAATTCGCACCAAAAATTTTTTCCTGAGAAAAAACCTGATTTTCGAAACTGGCATTAGGTAAAAGCTGCAAATTCAGAGTTAATGTTTCTAGGTGTAAATATGCCATGTATGGTGGATGAAAGTTCTGTAATCTACATGTTCACAACTCATTCGAGAAAGTTTGTTGAAACCTTGATGCATGGAACGTGTTCAGAACACGGAATGTCACAGTGAGTGAAACTAGGTAAATTACATATCTTTTGGGTAGAAATCGCTCCAAGAGCATTTTTCTGCCAAATCTGCCTCATTTTCAAAACTGGCGTTCAAACTAACCTGTGAAATCTCAGAAAATACTTCAAAGTGTCAGTAAGCCTTGTATGGTGGATGAAAGTGCTGTAATCCACTTGCTAACAACTCTGTAGTGAGTATTTGTCGAATCCGAGATGCATGTAGCGTGTTCGGAACACGGAAATTCACGGTGAGCGAATCCATGTAAATTACATATCTATTGGTTAGAAACCGCTCCAAGAGGATTTTGCCGTGAAATCTGCCTCATTTTCGAAACTGCCGTTTGGAAATCTCTGTGAAATCAGAGAAAATGCTTCTAAGCATCAATATGCCTTGTATTGTGATGAAAGTCCTGTACTCCACATGCAAACAACCATGTAGTGTATTTTTGTCGAATCCTTCCTGCATGTAGCATGTTCAGGACACGTAATTTCACAGTGGGGGAATTTATGTAATTTACATATCTATTGGGTAGAACACTCTCCAACAGTTTTTCCTTTGAAAACTGCCTGATATTCGAAACTGCATTTAGGGAAATGCTGTGAACTCAGAGTAAATATTTCTAGGTGTAAATATGCCTTGTATGGTGGATGAAAGTTCTGTAATACAGATGTACACAACTCATTAAAAATGTTTCTCAAATCCATGATGTATGTAGTTTGTTTGGAACACAGAATGTCACGTTGAGGGAAACTATGTAAATTACATATCTATTGGTTAGAACCCAGTCCAGGAGCATTTTACTGAAAAATCTGCCTCAGTTTGAAAACTGGTGTTATGAGAACGCTGCAAAATCTGAGTAAATGCTTTAAGGTGACAATATAACTTCAATGGTATGTTGAAGATGTGAAATTCACATGCTAACAACTCAGCAGTGAATATTTGTTGAATCCGTGGTGCATGTAAAGTTTTCGGAACACAGAATGTTACGGTGACGGTATCCATGAAAATGAGATGTCTATTGGATAGAACATGCACCAAGAGAATTTTTCTGCGAAAACTGCCTGATTTTCATAACTGACGTTAGGAAAAAGCTGTGAAACATAAGTAAATGTTTCTAGGTGTAAATATACCTTGTATTGTGGTTGAAAAATCTGTAATCCACATGCTCACTGTCATTAAATAATGTTTGTCGAAGCCGTGATGAATGTAACGTTTTCGGAACACGGAATTTATCGGTGAGTGAAACTCTGAAAATAACAACTCTACTGGATAGAACTTGCTTGAAGAGAATTTTTCTGCAAAATGTGCCTCATTTTCAAAACTGCCATTAGGAGAACCCTGTGAAATCTGAGAAATTGCTTCTAAGTGTCAATATGCCTTGAATGGTGAATGAAATTCCGGTAATCCACATGTTAATAACAGTGTAGTAATTATTTTTCAAACCGTGATTCATGGAAAACCTTTTGGAAAACCGAATTTCACAGTAATGAAACCATGTAAATTACAATTCTGTTGGGTAGAACTAACTAGAATAGAATATTTCTGCGAAAATTGCATGATTATCGAATCTGAATTTTGGAGAAAGCTGCAATACGAGAGTAAATATTTGTAGGTGTAAATATGTCTTTATGTTGGAAGAAAGTTCGGTAATCCACATTTTCACATCATATTAAAGAATCTTTTTCTAATCCGTGACGCATGTACCGTGTTCGGTACATGGAATTTCACGGTGATTGAAAGAATGTAAATTACTTCTCTATTGGGTAGAACTCGCTCCAAGAGAATTTTCCTGCGAAAACTGCTTCATTTTTGAAACTGGCGTTTGGAAAACGCTGCCAAATCTGAGAAAATATTTCTAAGTATCAATATTCAATGTATTGTGATGAAAGTTCGGTAATCCACATGCTAACAAATCTGTAGTGAATATTTGTCGAACCATTAATCATGTAGCATGTTCGGAACACGGAATTTCACGGCCAGGGAATTTATGTAAATTACATTTCTCTTCGTTAGAAATCACTCCAAGAGATTTTTCCTGAGAAATCTGCCTGATTTTCGAATCTGGTGTTAGGAAAACCCTGCGAACTCAGATTAATAGATTCTCGGTGTAAATATGCCTTGTATGGTGGATGAAATTTCGTTAATCCGCATGCTAACAACTCTGTAGTGAATATTTGTCGAATCCGAGATACATGAAGTGTGTTTTGTACACAGAATTTCATGGTGAGCCAATCTATGTAAAATACATGTCTCTTGGGTAGAACTCGCTCCCAGAGGTTTTTCTGCAAAATCTGCCTCATTTTCAAAACTGGCGATTGAAAATCTCTGCAAAATCAGAGAAAATGTTTCATAGTGTCAATATGCCTTGTATTGTGATGGAAGTTCGTAAAACCACATGCAAACAAATCTGTGGTGAATATTTGTAGAAAGCGTTCTGCATGTAGCGTGATCTTATCACAGAAATTCCCGGAGATGGAATCTATGTAAATTACAAGTCTCTAGGGTAGAATTCGCACCAAAAATTTTTTCCTGAGAAAACGACCTGATTTTCGAAACTGGCATTAGGTAAAAGCTGCAAATTCAGAGTTAATGTTTCTAGGTGTAAATATGCCATGTATGGTGGATGAAAGTTCTGTAATCTACATGTTCACAACTCATTCGAGAAAGTTTGTTGAAACCTTGATGCATGGAACGTGTTCAGAACACGGAATGTCACAGTGAGTGAAACTAGGTAAATTACATATCTTTTGGGTAGAAATCGCTCCAAGAGCATTTTTCTGCCAAATCTGCCTCATTTTCAAAACTGGCGTTCAAACTAACCTGTGAAATCTCAGAAAATACTTCAAAGTGTCAGTAAGCCTTGTATGGTGGATGAAAGTGCTGTAATCCACTTGCTAACAACTCTGTAGTGAGTATTTGTCAAATCCGAGATGCATGTAGCGTGTTCGGAACACGGAAATTCACGGTGAGCGAATCCTTGTAGATTACATATCTATTGGTTAGAAACCGCTCCAAGAGGATTTTGCCGTGAAATCTGCCTCATTTTCGAAACTGCCGTTTGGAAAGCTCTGTGAAATCAGAGAAAATGCTTCTAAGCATCAATATGCCTTGTATTGTGATGAAAGTCCTGTACTCCACATGCAAACAACCATGTAGTGTATTTTTGTCGAATCCTTCCTGCATGTAGCATGTTCAGGACACGTAATTTCACAGTGGGGGAATTTATGTAATTTACATATCTATTGGGTAGAACACTCTCCAACAGTTTTTCCTTTGAAAACTGCCTGATATTCGAAACTGCATTTAGGGAAATGCTGTGAACTCAGAGTAAATATTTCTAGGTGTAAATATGCCTTGTATGGTGGATGAAAGTTCTGTAATACAGATGTACACAACTCATTAAAAATGTTTCTCAAATCCATGATGTATGTAGTTTGTTTGGAACACAGAATGTCACGTTGAGGGAAACTATGTAAATTACATATCTATTGGTTAGAACCCAGTCCAGGAGCATTTTACTGAAAAATCTGCCTCAGTTTGAAAACTGGTGTTATGAGAACGCTGCAAAATCTGAGTAAATGCTTTAAGGTGACAATATAACTTCAATGGTATGTTGAAGATGTGTAATTCACATGCTAACAACTCAGCAGTGAATATTTGTTGAATCCGTGGTGCATGTAAAGTTTTCGGAACACAGAATGTTACAGTGACGGTATCCATGAAAATGAGATGTCTATTGGATAGAACATGCACCAAGAGAATTTTTCTGCGAAAACTGCCTGATTTTCATAACTGACGTTAGGAAAAAGCTGTGAAACATAAGTAAATGTTTCTAGGTGTAAATATACCTTGTATTGTGGTTGAAAAATCTGTAATCCACATGCTCACTGTCATTAAATAATGTTTGTCGAAGCCGTGATGAATGTAACGTTTTCGGAACACGGAATTTATCGGTGAGTGAAACTCTGAAAATAACAACTCTACTGGATAGAACTTGCTTGAAGAGAATTTTTCTGCAAAATGTGCCTCATTTTCAAAACTGCCATTAGGAGAACCCTGTGAAATCTGAGAAAGTGCTTCTAAGTGTCAATATGCCTTGAATGGTGAATGAAATTCCGGTAATCCACATGTTAATAACAGTGTAGTAATTATTTTTCAAACCGTGATTCATGGAAAACCTTTTGGAAAACCGAATTTCACGGTAATGAAACCATGTAAATTACAATTCTGTTGGGTAGAACTAACTAGAATAGAATATTTCTGCGAAAATTGCATGATTATCGAATCTGAATTTTGGAGAAAGCTGCAATACGAGAGTAAATATTTGTAGGTGTAAATATGTCTTTATGTTGGAAGAAAGTTCGGTAATCCACATTTTCACATCATATTAAAGAATCTTTTTCTAATCCGTGACGCATGTACCGTGTTCGGTACATGGAATTTCACGGTGATTGAAACAATGTAAATTACTTCTCTATTGGGTAGAACTCGCTCCAAGAGAATTTTCCTGCGAAAACTGCTTCATTTTTGAAACTGGCGTTTGGAAAACGCTGCCAAATCTGAGAAAATATTTCTAAGTATCAATATTCAATGTATTGTGATGAAAGTTCGGTAATCCACATGCTAACAAATCTGTAGTGAATATTTGTCGAACCATTAATCATGTAGCATGTTCGGAACACGGAATTTCACGGCCAGGGAATTTATGTAAATTACATTTCTCTTCGTTAGAAATCACTCCAAGAGATTTTTCCTGAGAAATCTGCCTGATTTTCGAATCTGGTGTTAGGAAAACCCTGCGAACTCAGATTAATAGATTCTCGGTGTAAATATGCCTTGTATGGTGGATGAAATTTCGTTAATCCGCATGCTAACAACTCTGTAGTGAATATTTGTCGAATCCGAGATACATGAAGTGTGTTTTGTACACAGAATTTCATGGTGAGCCAATCTATGTAAAATACATGTCTCTTGGGTAGAACTCGCTCCCAGAGGTTTTTCTGCAAAATCTGCCTCATTTTCAAAACTGGCGATTGAAAATCTCTGCAAAATCAGAGAAAATGTTTCATAGTGTCAATATGCCTTGTATTGTGATGGAAGTTCGTAAAACCACATGCAAAAAAATCTGTGGTGAATATTTGTAGAAAGCGTTCTGCATGTAGCGTGATCTTATCACAGAAATTCCCGGAGATGGAATCTATGTAAATTACAAGTCTCTAGGGTAGAATTCGCACCAAAAATTTTTTCCTGAGAAAACGACCTGATTTTCGAAACTGGCATTAGGTAAAAGCTGCAAATTCAGAGTTAATGTTTCTAGGTGTAAATATGCCATGTATGGTGGATGAAAGTTCTGTAATCTACATGTTCACAACTCATTCGAGAAAGTTTGTTGAAACCTTGATGCATGGAACGTGTTCAGAACACGGAATGTCACAGTGAGTGAAACTAGGTAAATTACATATCTTTTGGGTAGAAATCGCTCCAAGAGCATTTTTCTGCCAAATCTGCCTCATTTTCAAAACTGGCGTTCAAACTAACCTGTGAAATCTCAGAAAATACTTCAAAGTGTCAGTAAGCCTTGTATGGTGGATGAAAGTGCTGTAATCCACTTGCTAACAACTCTGTAGTGAGTATTTGTCAAATCCGAGATGCATGTAGCGTGTTCGGAACACGGAAATTCACGGTGAGCGAATCCTTGTAGATTACATATCTATTGGTTAGAAACCGCTCCAAGAGGATTTTGCCGTGAAATCTGCCTCATTTTCGAAACTGCCGTTTGGAAAGCTCTGTGAAATCAGAGAAAATGCTTCTAAGCATCAATATGCCTTGTATTGTGATGAAAGTCCTGTACTCCACATGCAAACAACCATGTAGTGTATTTTTGTCGAATCCTTCCTGCATGTAGCATGTTCAGGACACGTAATTTCACAGTGGGGGAATTTATGTAATTTACATATCTATTGGGTAGAACACTCTCCAACAGTTTTTCCTTTGAAAACTGCCTGATATTCGAAACTGCATTTAGGGAAATGCTGTGAACTCAGAGTAAATATTTCTAGGTGTAAATATGCCTTGTATGGTGGATGAAAGTTCTGTAATACACATGTACACAACTCATTAAAAATGTTTCTCAAATCCATGATGTATGTAGTTTGTTTGGAACACAGAATGTCACGTTGAGGGAAACTATGTAAATTACATATCTATTGGTTAGAACCCAGTCCAGGAGCATTTTACTGAAAAATCTGCCTCAGTTTGAAAACTGGTGTTATGAGAACGCTGCAAAATCTGAGTAAATGCTTTAAGGTGACAATATAACTTCAATGGTATATTGAAGATGTGTAATTCACATGCTAACAACTCAGCAGTGAATATTTGTTGAATCCGTGGTGCATGTAAAGTTTTCGGAACACAGAATGTTACGGTGACGGTATCCATGAAAATGAGATGTCTATTGGATAGAACATGCACCAAGAGAATTTTTCTGCGAAAACTGCCTGATTTTCATAACTGACGTTAGGAAAAAGCTGTGAAACATAAGTAAATGTTTCTAGGTGTAAATATGCCTTGTATTGTGGTTGAAAAATCTGTAATCCACATGCTCACTTTCATTAAATAATGTTTGTCGAAGCCGTGATGAATGTAAATTTTTCGGAACACGGAATGTCTCGGTGAGTGAAACTCTGAAAATAGCAATTCTACTGGATAGAACTCGCTTGAATTGAATGTTTCTGTGAAAATTTCATGATATTTGAAACTGGATGTAAGGAAAAACCTGCGAAATCAGAATAACTACTTCTAGGTGTAAATATGCCTTGTTTGGTGGATGAAAGTTCGGTAATCCACATGCTCACACTCATTAAAGAATGTTTGT
The DNA here is from genome assembly GCF_048773025.1 of Camelus bactrianus. Lineage (NCBI taxonomy): Eukaryota > Metazoa > Chordata > Mammalia > Artiodactyla > Camelidae > Camelus > Camelus bactrianus. Next base: position 45,293,473 of record NC_133558.1, on the reverse strand, counting down.
CGAATTCGTGATGCATGTAACGTCTTTGGAATACGGAATGTCATAGTGAAGGAAACGATGTAAGTTACATGTCTATTGGGTAGAACTCGCTTGAAGAGGATTTTTCTGCGAAATGTGCCTCATTTTCAAAACTGCCTTTAGGAGAACCCTGTGAAATCTGAGAAAATGCTTCTAAGTGTCAATATGCCTTGAATGGTGAATGAAAGTCCGGTAATCCACATGTTAATAACAGTGTAGTAATTATTTTTCAAACCGTGATTCATGGAGCGCTTTTGGAAAACCAAATTTCACGGTAATGAAACGATGTAAATTACAATTCTATTGAGTAGAACGAGCTAGAATAGAATGTTTCTGCAAAAATTGCATGATTATCGAATCTGAAGTTTGGAGAAAGCTGCAAAACTGGAGCCAATATTTGTAGGTGTAAATATGCCTTTATGTTGGAAGAAAGTTCGGTAATCCACATTTTCGCATCATATTAAAGAATCTTTTTCTAATCCGTGACACATGTACCGTGTTCGGAACATGGAATTTCACGGTGATTGAAACAATGTAAATTATTTCTCTACTGGGTAGAACTCGCTCCAAGAGAATTTTTCTGCGAAAACTGCTTCATTATTGAAACTGGCGTTTGGAAAACGCTGCCAAATCTGAGAAAATATTTCTAAGTATCAATATTCAATGTATTGTGATGAAAGTTCGGTAATCCACATGCTAACAAATCTGTAGTGAATATTTGTCGAACCATTAATCATGTAGCATGTTCGGAACACGGAATTTCACGGCAGGGAATTTATGTAAATTATATTTCTCTTCGTTAGAAATCACTCCAAGAGATTTTTCCTGAGAAATCTGCCTGATTTTCGAATCTGGTGTTAGGAAAACCCTGCGAACTCAGATTAATAGATTCTCGGTGTAAATATGCCTTGTATGGTGGATGAAATTTCGTTAATCCGCATGCTAACAACTCTGTAGTGAATATTTGTCGAATCCAAGATACATGAAGTGGGTTTGGAACACAGAATATCACGGTGAGCGAATCTATGTAAAATACATTTCTCTTGGGTAGAACTCGCTCCCAGAGGTTTTTCTGCAATATCTGCCTCATTTTCGAAACTGGCGTTTGAAACTCTCTGCAAAATCAGAGGAAATGCTTCATAGTGTCAATATGCCTTGTATTGTGATGGAAGTTCGTAAAACCACATGCAAACAAATCTGTGGTGAATATTTGTAGAAAGCATTCTGCATGTAGCGTGATCGTATCATGGAAATTCCCGGCGATGGAATCTATGTAAATTACAAGTCTCTAGGGTAGAATTCGCACCAAAAATTTTTTCCTTAGAAAACGACCTGATTTTCGAAACTGGCATTAGGTAAAAGCTGCAAATTCAGAGTTAATGTTTCTAGGTGTAAATATGCCATGTATGGTGGATGAAAGTTCTGTAATCTACATGTTCACAACTCATTCGAGAAAGTTTGTTGAAACCTTGATGCATGGAACGTGTTCAGAACACGGAATGTCACAGTGAGTGAAACTAGGTAAATTACATATCTTTTGGGTAGAAATCGCTCCAAGAGCATTTTTCTGCCAAATCTGCCTCATTTTCAAAACTGGCGTTCAAACAAACCTGTGAAATCTCAGAAAATACTTCAAAGTGTCAGTAAGCCTTGTATGGTGGATGAAAGTGCTGTAATCCACTTGCTAACAACTCTGTAGTGAGTATTTGTCAAATCCGAGATGCATGTAGCGTGTTCGGAACACGGAAATTCACGGTGAGCGAATCCATGTAGATTACATATCTATTGGTTAGAAACCGCTCCAAGAGGATTTTGCCGTGAAATCTGCCTCATTTTCGAAACTGCCGTTTGGAAAGCTCTGTGAAATCAGAGAAAATGCTTCTAAGCATCAATATGCCTTGTATTGTGATGAAAGTCCTGTACTCCACATGCAAACAACCATGTAGTGTATTTTTGTCGAATCCTTCCTGCATGTAGCATGTTCAGGACACGTAATTTCACAGTGGGGGAATTTATGTAATTTACATATCTATTGGGTAGAACACTCTCCAACAGTTTTTCCTTTGAAAACTGCCTGATATTCGAAACTGCATTTAGGGAAATGCTGTGAACTCAGAGTAAATATTTCTAGGTGTAAATATGCCTTGTATGGTGGATGAAAGTTCTGTAATACAGATGTACACAACTCATTAAAAATGTTTCTCAAATCCATGATGTATGTAGTTTGTTTGGAACACAGAATGTCACGTTGAGGGAAACTATGTAAATTACATATCTATTGGTTAGAACCCAGTCCAGGAGCATTTTACTGAAAAATCTGCCTCAGTTTGAAAACTGGTGTTATGAGAACGCTGCAAAATCTGAGTAAATGCTTTAAGGTGACAATATAACTTCAATGGTATATTGAAGATGTGTAATTCACATGCTAACAACTCAGCAGTGAATATTTGTTGAATCCGTGGTGCATGTAAAGTTTTCGGAACACAGAATGTTACGGTGACGGTATCCATGAAAATGAGATGTCTATTGGATAGAAAATGCACCAAGAGGATTTTTCTGCGAAAACTGCCTGATTTTCATAACTGACGTTAGGAAAAAGCTGTGAAACATAAGTAAATGTTTCTAGGTGTAAATATGCCTTGTATTGTGGTTGAAAAATCTGTAATCCACATGCTCACTTTCATTAAATAATGTTTGTCGAAGCCGTGATGAATGTAAATTTTTCGGAACACGGAATGTCTCGGTGAGTGAAACTCTGAAAATAGCAATTCTACTGGATAGAACTCGCTTGAATTGAATGTTTCTGTGAAAATTTCATGATATTTGAAACTGGATGTAAGGAAAAACCTGCGAAATCAGAATAACTACTTCTAGGTGTAAATATGCCTTGTTTGGTGGATGAAAGTTCGGTAATCCACATGCTCACACTCATTAAAGAATGTTTGTCGAATTCGTGATGCATGTAACGTCTTTGGAATACGGAATGTCATAGTGAAGGAAACGATGTAAGTTACATGTCTATTGGGTAGAACTCGCTTGAAGAGGATTTTTCTGCGAAATGTGCCTCATTTTCAAAACTGCCTTTAGGAGAACCCTGTGAAATCTGAGAAAATGCTTCTAAGTGTCAATATGCCTTGAATGGTGAATGAAAGTCCGGTAATCCACATGTTAATAACAGTGTAGTAATTATTTTTCAAACCGTGATTCATGGAGCGCTTTTGGAAAACCGAATTTCACGGTAATGAAACGATGTAAATTACAATTCTATTGAGTAGAACGAGCTAGAATAGAATGTTTCTGCAAAAATTGCATGATTATCGAATCTGAAGTTTGGAGAAAGCTGCAAAACTGGAGCCAATATTTGTAGGTGTAAATATGCCTTTATGTTGGAAGAAAGTTCGGTAATCCACATTTTCGCATCATATTAAAGAATCTTTTTCTAATCCGTGACACATGTACCGTGTTCGGAACATGGAATTTCACGGTGATTGAAACAATGTAAATTACTTCTCTATTGGGTAGAACTCGCTCCAAGAGAATTTTTCTGCGAAAACTGCTTCATTATTGAAACTGGCGTTTGGAAAACGCTGCCAAATCTGAGAAAATATTTCTAAGTATCAATATTCAATGTATTGTGATGAAAGTTCGGTAATCCACATGCTAACAAATCTGTAGTGAATATTTGTCGAACCATTAATCATGTAGCATGTTCGGAACACGGAATTTCACGGCCAGGGAATTTATGTAAATTATATTTCTCTTCGTTAGAAATCACTCCAAGAGATTTTTCCTGAGAAATCTGCCTGATTTTCGAATCTGGTGTTAGGAAAACCCTGCGAACTCAGATTAATAGATTCTCGGTGTAAATATGCCTTGTATGGTGGATGAAATTTCGTTAATCCGCATGCTAACAACTCTGTAGTGAATATTTGTCGAATCCAAGATACATGAAGTGTGTTTGGAACACAGAATATCACGGTGAGCGAGTCTATGTAAAATACATTTCTCTTGGGTAGAACTCGCTCCCAGAGGTTTTTCTGCAAAATCTGCCTCATTTTCGAAACTGGCGTTTGAAACTCTCTGCAAAATCAGAGGAAATGCTTCATAGTGTCAATATGCCTTGTATTGTGATGGAAGTTCGTAAAACCACATGCAAACAAATCTGTGGTGAATATTTGTAGAAAGCGTTCTGCATGTAGCGTGATCGTATCATGGAAATTCCCGGCGATGGAATCTATGTAAATTACAAGTCTCTAGGGTAGAATTCGCACCAAAAATTTTTTCCTTAGAAAACGACCTGATTTTCGAAACTGGCATTAGGTAAAAGCTGCAAATTCAGAGTTAATGTTTCTAGGTGTAAATATGCCATGTATGGTGGATGAAAGTTCTGTAATCTACATGTTCACAACTCATTCGAGAAAGTTTGTTGAAACCTTGATGCATGGAACGTGTTCAGAACACGGAATGTCACAGTGAGTGAAACTAGGTAAATTACATATCTTTTGGGTAGAAATCGCTCCAAGAGCATTTTTCTGCCAAATCTGCCTCATTTTCAAAACTGGCGTTCAAACTAACCTGTGAAATCTCAGAAAATACTTCAAAGTGTCAGTAAGCCTTGTATGGTGGATGAAAGTGCTGTAATCCACTTGCTAACAACACTGTAGTGAGTATTTGTCGAAACCTTCCTGCATGTAGCATGTTCAGGACACGTAATTTCACAGTGGGGGAATTTATGTAATTTACATATCTATTGGGTAGAACACTCTCCAACAGTTTTTCCTTTGAAAACTGCCTGATATTCGAAACTGCATTTAGGGAAATGCTGTGAACTCAGAGTAAATATTTCTAGGTGTAAATATGCCTTGTATGGTGGATGAAAGTTCTGTAATACAGATGTACACAACTCATTAAAAATGTTTCTCAAATCCATGATGTATGTAGTTTGTTTGGAACACAGAATGTCACGTTGAGGGAAACTATGTAAATTACATATCTATTGGTTAGAACCCAGTCCAGGAGCATTTTACTGAAAAATCTGCCTCAGTTTGAAAACTGGTGTTATGAGAACGCTGCAAAATCTGAGTAAATGCTTTAAGGTGACAATATATCTTCAATGGTATATTGAAGATGTGTAATTCACATGCTAACAACTCAGCAGTGAATATTTGTTGAATCCGTGGTGCATGTAAAGTTTTCGGAACACAGAATGTTACGGTGACGGTATCCATGAAAATGAGATGTCTATTGGATAGAAAATGCACCAAGAGAATTTTTCTGCGAAAACTGCCTGATTTTCATAACTGACGTTAGGAAAAAGCTGTGAAACATAAGTAAATGTTTCTAGGTGTAAATATGCCTTGTATTGTGGTTGAAAAATCTGTAATCCACATGCTCACTTTCATTAAATAATGTTTGTCGAAGCCGTGATGAATGTAAATTTTTCGGAACACGGAATGTCTCGGTGAGTGAAACTCTGAAAATAGCAATTCTACTGGATAGAACTCGCTTGAATTGAATGTTTCTGTGAAAATTTCATGATATTTGAAACTGGATGTAAGGAAAAACCTGCGAAATCAGAATAACTACTTCTAGGTGTAAATATGCCTTGTTTGGTGGATGAAAGTTCGGTAATCCACATGCTCACACTCATTAAAGAATGTTTGTCGAATTCGTGATGCATGTAACGTCTTTGGAATACGGAATGTCATAGTGAAGGAAACGATGTAAGTTACATGTCTATTGGGTAGAACTCGCTTGAAGAGGATTTTTCTGCGAAATGTGCCTCATTTTCAAAACTGCCTTTAGGAGAACCCTGTGAAATCTGAGAAAATGCTTCTAAGTGTCAATATGCCTTGAATGGTGAATGAAAGTCCGGTAATCCACATGTTAATAACAGTGTAGTAATTATTTTTCAAACCGTGATTCATGGAGCGCTTTTGGAAAACCGAATTTCACGGTAATGAAACGATGTAAATTACAATTCTATTGAGTAGAACGAGCTAGAATAGAATGTTTCTGCAAAAATTGCATGATTATCGAATCTGAAGTTTGGAGAAAGCTGCAAAACTGGAGCCAATATTTGTAGGTGTAAATATGCCTTTATGTTGGAAGAAAGTTCGGTAATCCACATTTTCGCATCATATTAAAGAATCTTTTTCTAATCCGTGGCACATGTACCGTGTTCGGAACATGGAATTTCACGGTGATTGAAACAATGTAAATTACTTCTCTATTGGGTAGAACTCGCTCCAAGAGAATTTTTCTGCGAAAACTGCTTCATTATTGAAACTGGCGTTTGGAAAACGCTGCCAAATCTGAGAAAATATTTCTAAGTATCAATATTCAATGTATTGTGATGAAAGTTCGGTAATCCACATGCTAACAAATCTGTAGTGAATATTTGTCGAACCATTAATCATGTAGCATGTTCGGAACACGGAATTTCACGGCCAGGGAATTTATGTAAATTATATTTCTCTTCGTTAGAAATCACTCCAAGAGATTTTTCCTGAGAAATCTGCCTGATTTTCGAATCTGGTGTTAGGAAAACCCTGCGAACTCAGATTAATAGATTCTCGGTGTAAATATGCCTTGTATGGTGGATGAAATTTCGTTAATCCGCATGCTAACAACTCTGTAGTGAATATTTGTCGAATCCAAGATACATGAAGTGGGTTTGGAACACAGAATATCACGGTGAGCGAGTCTATGTAAAATATATTTCTCTTGGGTAGAACTCGCTCCCAGAGGTTTTTCTGCAAAATCTGCCTCATTTTCGAAACTGGCGTTTGAAACTCTCTGCAAAATCAGAGGAAATGCTTCATAGTGTCAATATGCCTTGTATTGTGATGGAAGTTCGTAAAACCTCATGCAAACAAATCTGTGGTGAATATTTGTAGAAAGCATTCTGCATGTAGCGTGATCGTATCATGGAAATTCCCGGCGATGGAATCTATGTAAATTACACGTCTCTAGGGTAGAATTCGCACCAAAATTTTTTCCTTAGAAAACGACCTGATTTTCGAAACTGGCATTAGGTAAAAGCTGCAAATTCAGAGTTAATGTTTCTAGGTGTAAATATGCCATGTATGTTGGATGAAAGTTCTGTAATCTACATGTTCACAACTCATTCGAGAAAGTTTGTTGAAACCTTGATGCATGTAGCGTGTTCAGAAATTGGAATGTCACTGTGAGGGAAACTATGTAAATAACATTTCTATTGGGAAGTACTCGATCCACGAGAATTTTTCTGTGAATCTGCCTCATTTTCAAACCTGGCATTAGGAAAAACTTTTGAAATATGAGAAAATGCTTCAAGGTGTCAATATGGATTTTATGGTGGATGAAAGTTCGATAATCCTTATGCTAAAAACTCTGTAGTGAATATTTGAAGAATCCGTGATGCATGTAGCTTTTTCGGAACACGGAATTTCACGATGATGTGTTCTACGTATATTGCATGTCTGTTGGGTAGAACTCGCTCCAAGAGTATTTTTCTGCGAAAACTGCATGATTTTAGAAACTGGCATTAGGAGAAATCTACTAAACCATAATAAAACTTACTATGTACTAATATTCATTGTAAGGTCAATGAAAGTTCGGTATTACACATGTTCACAACTCATTAAACGAAGTTTGTTGAATCCGTGATGCATGGAACGTGTTCAGAACACGGAATGTCACAGTGAGTGAAACTAGGTAAATTACATATCTTTTGGGTAGAACTCGCTCCCAGAGGTTTTTCTGCAAAATCTGCCTCATTTTCGAAACTGGCGTTTGAAACTCTCTGCAAAATCAGAGGAAATGCTTCATAGTGTCAATATGCCTTGTATTGTGATGGAAGTTTGTAAAACCACATGCAAACAAATCTGTGGTGAATATTTGTAGAAAGCGTTATGCATGTAGCGTGATCGTATCACGGAAATTCCCGGCGATGGAATCTATGTAAATTACAAGTCTCTAGGGTAGAATTCGCACCAAAAATTTTTTCCTGAGAAAACGACCTGATTTTCGAAACTGGCATTAGGTAAAAGCTGCAAATTCAGAGTTAATGTTTCTAGGTGTAAATATGCCATGTATGGTGGATGAAAGTTCTGTAATCTACATGTTCACAACTCATTCGAGAAAGTTTGTTGAAACCTTGATGCATGGAACGTGTTCAGAACACGGAATGTCACAGTGAGTGAAACTAGGTAAATTACATATCTTTTGGGTAGAAATCACTCCAAGAGCATTTTTCTGCCAAATCTGCCTCATTTTCAAAACTGGCGTTCAAACTAACCTGTGAAATCTCAGAAAATACTTCAAAGTGTCAGTAAGCCTTGTATGGTGGATGAAAGTGCTGTAATCCACTTGCTAACAACTCTGTAGTGAGTATTTGTCAAATCCGAGATGCATGTAGCGTGTTCGGAACACGGAAATTCACGGTGAGCGAATCCATGTAAATTACATATCTATTGGTTAGAAACCGCTCCAAGAGGATTTTGCCGTGAAATCTGCCTCATTTTCGAAACTGCCGTTTGGAAAGCTCTGTGAAATCAGAGAAAATGCTTCTAAGCATCAATATGCCTTGTATTGTGATGAAAGTCCTGTACTCCACATGCAAACAACCATGTAGTGTATTTTTGTCGAATCCTTCCTGCATGTAGCATGTTCAGGACACGTAATTTCACAGTGGGGGAATTTATGTAATTTACATATCTATTGGGTAGAACACTCTCCAACAGTTTTTCCTTTGAAAACTGCCTGATATTCGAAACTGCATTTAGGGAAATGCTGTGAACTCAGAGTAAATATTTCTAGGTGTAAATATGCCTTGTATGGTGGATGAAAGTTCTGTAATACAGATGTACACAACTCATTAAAAATGTTTCTCAAATCCATGATGTATGTAGTTTGTTTGGAACACAGAATGTCACGTTGAGGGAAACTATGTAAATTACATATCTATTGGTTAGAACCCAGTCCAGGAGCATTTTACTGAAAAATCTGCCTCAGTTTGAAAACTGGTGTTATGAGAACGCTGCAAAATCTGAGTAAATGCTTTAAGGTGACAATATAACTTCAATGGTATATTGAAGATGTGTAATTCACATGCTAACAACTCAGCAGTGAATATTTGTTGAATCCGTGGTGCATGTAAAGTTTTCGGAACACAGAATGTTACGGTGACGGTATCCATGAAAATGAGATGTCTATTGGATAGAACATGCACCAAGAGAATTTTTCTGCGAAAACTGCCTGATTTTCATAACTGACGTTAGGAAAAAGCTGTGAAACATAAGTAAATGTTTCTAGGTGTAAATATGCCTTGTATTGTGGTTGAAAAATCTGTAATCCACATGCTCACTTTCATTAAATAATGTTTGTCGAAGCCGTGATGAATGTAAATTTTTCGGAACACGGAATGTCTCGGTGAGTGAAACTCTGAAAATAGCAATTCTACTGGATAGAACTCGCTTGAATTGAATGTTTCTGTGAAAATTTCATGATATTTGAAACTGGATGTAAGGAAAAACCTGCGAAATCAGAATAACTACTTCTAGGTGTAAATATGCCTTGTTTGGTGGATGAAAGTTCGGTAATCCACATGCTCACACTCATTAAAGAATGTTTGTCGAATTCGTGATGCATGTAACGTCTTTGGAATACGGAATGTCATAGTGAAGGAAACGTTGTAAGTTACATGTCTATTGGGTAGAACTCGCTTGAAGAGGATTTTTCTGCGAAATGTGCCTCATTTTCAAAACTGCCTTTAGGAGAACCCTGTGAAATCTGAGAAAATGCTTCTAAGTGTCAATATGCCTTGAATGGTGAATGAAAGTCCGGTAATCCACATGTTAATAACAGTGTAGTAATTATTTTTCAAACCGTGATTCATGGAGCGCTTTTGGAAAACCGAATTTCACGGTAATGAAACGATGTAAATTACAATTCTATTGAGTAGAACGAGCTAGAATAGAATGTTTCTGCAAAAATTGCATGATTATCGAATCTGAAGTTTGGAGAAAGCTGCAAAACTGGAGCCAATATTTGTAGGTGTAAATATGCCTTTATGTTGGAAGAAAGTTCGGTAATCCACATTTTCGCATCATATTAAAGAATCTTTTTCTAATCCGTGACACATGTACCGTGTTCGGAACATGGAATTTCACGGTGATTGAAACAATGTAAATTACTTCTCTATTGGGTAGAACTCGCTCCAAGAGAATTTTTCTGCGAAAACTGCTTCATTATTGAAACTGGCGTTTGGAAAACGCTGCCAAATCTGAGAAAATATTTCTAAGTATCAATATTCAATGTATTGTGATGAAAGTTCGGTAATCCACATGCTAACAAATCTGTAGTGAATATTTGTCGAACCATTAATCATGTAGCATGTTCGGAACACGGAATTTCACGGCCAGGGAATTTATGTAAATTATATTTCTCTTCGTTAGAAATCACTCCAAGAGATTTTTCCTGAGAAATCTGCCTGATTTTCGAATCTGGTGTTAGGAAAACCCTGCGAACTCAGATTAATAGATTCTCGGTGTAAATATGCCTTGTATGGTGGATGAAATTTCGTTAATCCGCATGCTAACAACTCTGTAGTGAATATTTGTCGAATCCAAGATACATGAATTGTGTTTGGAACACAGAATATCACGGTGAGCGAATCTATGTAAAATACATTTCTCTTGGGTAGAACTCGCTCCCAGAGGTTTTTCTGCAAAATCTGCCTCATTTTCGAAACTGGCGTTTGAAACTCTCTGCAAAATCAGAGGAAATGCTTCATAGTGTCAATATGCCTTGTATTGTGATGGAAGTTCGTAAAACCACATGCAAACAAATCTGTGGTGAATATTTGTAGAAAGAGTTCTGCATGTAGCGTGATCGTATCATGGAAATTCCCGGCGATGGAATCTATGTAAATTACAAGTCTCTAGGGTAGAATTCGCACCAAAAATTTTTTCCTGAGAAAACGACCTGATTTTCGAAACTGGCATTAGGTAAAAGCTGCAAATTCAGAGTTAATGTTTCTAGGTGTAAATATGCCATGTATGTTGGATGAAAGTTCTGTAATCTACATGTTCACAACTCATTCGAGAAAGTTTGTTGAAACCTTGATGCATGGAACGTGTTCAGAACACGGAATGTCACAGTGAGTGAAACTAGGTAAATTACATATCTTTTGGGTAGAAATCACTCCAAGAGCATTTTTCTGCCAAATCTGCCTCATTTTCAAAACTGACGTTCAAACTAACCTGTGAAATCTCAGAAAATACTTCAAAGTGTCAGTAAGCCTTGTATGGTGGATGAAAGTGCTGTAATCCACTTGCTAACAACTCTGTAGTGAGTATTTGTCGAATCTGAGATGCATGTAGCGTGTTCGGAACACGGAAATTCACGGTGAGCGAATCCATGTAAATTACATATCTATTGGTTAGAAACCGCTCCAAGAGGATTTTGCCGTGAAATCTGCCTCATTTTCGAAACTGCCGTTTGGAAAGCTCTGTGAAATCAGAGAAAATGCTTCTAAGCATCAATATGCCTTGTATTGTGATGAAAGTCCTGTACTCCACATGCAAACAACCATGTAGTGTATTTTTGTCGAATCCTTCCTGCATGTAGCATGTTCAGGACACGTAATTTCACAGTGGGGGAATTTATGTAATTTACATATCTATTGGGTAGAACACTCTCCAACAGTTTTTCCTTTGAAAACTGCCTGATATTCGAAACTGCATTTAGGGAAATGCTGTGAACTCAGAGTAAATATTTCTAGGTGTAAATATGCCTTGTATGGTGGATGAAAGTTCTGTAATACAGATGTACACAACTCATTAAAAATGTTTCTCAAATCCATGATGTATGTAGTTTGTTTGGAACACAGAATGTCACGTTGAGGGAAACTATGTAAATTACATATCTATTGGTTAGAACCCAGTCCAGGAGCATTTTACTGAAAAATCTGCCTCAGTTTGAAAACTGGTGTTATGAGAACGCTGCAAAATCTGAGTAAATGCTTTAAGGTGACAATATATCTTCAATGGTATATTGAAGATGTGTAATTCACATGCTAACAACTCAGCAGTGAATATTTGTTGAATCCGTGGTGCATGTAAAGTTTTCGGAACACAGAATGTTACGGTGACGGTATCCATGAAAATGAGATGTCTATTGGATAGAACATGCACCAAGAGAATTTTTCTGCGAAAACTGCCTGATTTTCATAACTGACGTTAGGAAAAAGCTGTGAAACATAAGTAAATGTTTCTAGGTGTAAATATGCCTTGTATTGTGGTTGAAAAATCTGTAATCCACATGCTCACTGTCATTAAATAATGTTTGTCGAAGCCGTGATGAATGTAAATTTTTCGGAACACGGAATGTCTCGGTGAGTGAAACTCTGAAAATAGCAATTCTACTGGATAGAACTCGCTTGAATTGAATGTTTCTGTGAAAATTTCATGATATTTGAAACTGGATGTAAGGAAAAACCTGCGAAATCAGAATAACTACTTCTAGGTGTAAATATGCCTTGTTTGGTGGATGAAAGTTCGGTAATCCACATGCTCACACTCATTAAAGAATGTTTGTCGAATTCGTGATGCATGTAACGTCTTTGGAATAAGGAATGTCATAGTGAAGGAAACGTTGTAAGTTACATGTCTATTGGGTAGAACTCGCTTGAAGAGGATTTTTCTGCGAAATGTGCCTCATTTTCAAAACTGCCTTTAGGAGAACCCTGTGAAATCTGAGAAAATGCTTCTAAGTGTCAATATGCCTTGAATGGTGAATGAAAGTCCGGTAATCCACATGTTAATAACAGTGTAGTAATTATTTTTCAAACCGTGATTCATGGAGCGCTTTTGGAAAACCGAATTTCACGGTAATGAAACGATGTAAATTACAATTCTATTGAGTAGAACGAGCTAGAATAGAATGTTTCTGCAAAAATTGCATGATTATCGAATCTGAAGTTTGGAGAAAGCTGCAAAACTGGAGCCAATATTTGTAGGTGTAAATATGCCTTTATGTTGGAAGAAAGTTCGGTAATCCACATTTTCGCATCATATTAAAGAATCTTTTTCTAATCCGTGACACATGTACCGTGTTCGGAACATGGAATTTCACGGTGATTGAAACAATGTAAATTACTTCTCTATTGGGTAGAACTCGCTCCAAGAGAATTTTTCTGCGAAAACTGCTTCATTATTGAAACTGGCGTTTGGAAAACGCTGCCAAATCTGAGAAAATATTTCTAAGTATCAATATTCAATGTATTGTGATGAAAGTTCGGTAATCCACATGCTAACAAATCTGTAGTGAATATTTGTCGAACCATTAATCATGTAGCATGTTCGGAACACGGAATTTCACGGCCAGGGAATTTATGTAAATTATATTTCTCTTCGTTAGAAATCACTCCAAGAGATTTTTCCTGAGAAATCTGCCTGATTTTCGAATCTGGTGTTAGGAAAACCCTGCGAACTCAGATTAATAGATTCTCGGTGTAAATATGCCTTGTATGGTGGATGAAATTTCGTTAATCCGCATGCTAACAACTCTGTAGTGAATATTTGTCGAATCCAAGATACATGAAGTGTGTTTGGAACACAGAATATCACGGTGAGCGAATCTATGTAAAATACATTTCTCTTGGGTAGAACTCGCTCCCAGAGGTTTTTCTGCAAAATCTGCCTCATTTTCGAAACTGGCGTTTGAAACTCTCTGCAAAATCAGAGGAAATGCTTCATAGTGTCAATATGCCTTGTATTGTGATGGAAGTTCGTAAAACCACATGCAAACAAATCTGTGGTGAATATTTGTAGAAAGCGTTCTGCATGTAGCGTGATCGTATCATGGAAATTCCCGGCGATGGAATCTATGTAAATTACAAGTCTCTAGGGTAGAATTCGCACCAAAAATTTTTTCCTGAGAAAACGACCTGATTTTCGAAACTGGCATTAGGTAAAAGCTGCAAATTCAGAGTTAATGTTTCTAGGTGTAAATATGCCATGTATGGTGGATGAAAGTTCTGTAATCTACATGTTCACAACTCATTCGAGAAAGTTTGTTGAAACCTTGATGCATGGAACGTGTTCAGAACACGGAATGTCACAGTGAGTGAAACTAGGTAAATTACATATCTTTTGGGTAGAAATCGCTCCAAGAGCATTTTTCTGCCAAATCTGCCTCATTTTCAAAACTGGCGTTCAAACTAACCTGTGAAATCTCAGAAAATACTTCAAAGTGTCAGTAAGCCTTGTATGGTGGATGAAAGTGCTGTAATCCACTTGCTAACAACTCTGTAGTGAGTATTTGTCAAATCCGAGATGCATGTAGCGTGTTCGGAACACGGAAATTCACGGTGAGCGAATCCATGTAAATTACATATCTATTGGTTAGAAACCGCTCCAAGAGGATTTTGCCGTGAAATCTGCCTCATTTTCGAAACTGCCGTTTGGAAAGCTCTGTGAAATCAGAGAAAATGCTTCTAAGCATCAATATGCCTTGTATTGTGATGAAAGTCCTGTACTCCACATGCAAACAACCATGTAGTGTATTTTTGTCGAATCCTTCCTGCATGTAGCATGTTCAGGACACGTAATTTCACAGTGGGGGAATTTATGTAATTTACATATCTATTGGGTAGAACACTCTCCAACAGTTTTTCCTTTGAAAACTGCCTGATATTCGAAACTGCATTTAGGGAAATGCTGTGAACTCAGAGTAAATATTTCTAGGTGTAAATATGCCTTGTATGGTGGATGAAAGTTCTGTAATACAGATGTACACAACTCATTAAAAATGTTTCTCAAATCCATGATGTATGTAGTTTGTTTGGAACACAGAATGTCACGTTGAGGGAAACTATGTAAATTACATATCTATTGGTTAGAACCCAGTCCAGGAGCATTTTACTGAAAAATCTGCCTCAGTTTGTAAACTGGTGTTATGAGAACGCTGCAAAATCTGAGTAAATGCTTTAAGGTGACAATATATCTTCAATGGTATATTGAAGATGTGTAATTCACATGCTAACAACTCAGCAGTGAATATTTGTTGAATCCGTGGTGCATGTAAAGTTTTCGGAACACAGAATGTTACGGTGACGGTATCCATGAAAATGAGATGTCTATTGGATAGAAAATGCACCAAGAGGAATTTTCTGCGAAAACTGCCTGATTTTCATAACTGACGTTAGGAAAAAGCTGTGAAACATAAGTAAATGTTTCTAGGTGTAAATTTGCCTTGTATTGTGGTTGAAAAATCTGTAATCCACATGCTCACTTTCATTAAATAATGTTTGTCGAAGCCGTGATGAATGTAAATTTTTCGGAACACGGAATGTCTCGGTGAGTGAAACTCTGAAAATAGCAATTCTACTGGATAGAACTCGCTTGAATTGAATGTTTCTGTGAAAATTTCATGATATTTGAAACTGGATGTAAGGAAAAACCTGCGAAATCAGAATAACTACTTCTAGGTGTAAATATGCCTTGTTAGGTGGATGAAAGTTCGGTAATACACATGCTCACACGCATTAAAGAATGTTTGTCGAATTCATGATGCATGTAACGTCTTTGGAATACGGAATGTCATAGTGAAGGAAACAATGTAAGTTACATGTCTATTGGGTAGAACTCGCTTGAAGAGAATTTTTCTGCGAAATGTGCCTCTATGTAAAAACTGCCATTTGGAGAACCATGTGAAATCTGAGAAAATGCTTCTAAGTGTCAATATGCCTTGAATGGTGAATGAAAGTCCGGTAATCCACATGTTAATAACAGTGTAGTAATTATTTTTCAAACCGTGATTCATGGAGCGCTTTTGGAAAACCGAATTTCACGGTAATGAAACCATGTAAATTACAATTCTGTTGGGTAGAACTAGCTAGAATAGAATATTTCTGCGAAAATTGCATGATTATCGAATCTGAATTTTGGAGAAAGCTGCAATACGAGAGTAAATATTTGTAGGTGTAAATATGTCTTTATGTTGGAAGAAAGTTCGGTAATCCACATTTTCACATCATATTAAAGAATCTTTTTCTAATCCGTGACGCATGTACCGTGTTCGGTACATGGAATTTCACGGTGATTGAAACAATGTAAATTACTTCTCTATTGGGTAGAACTCGCTCCAAGAGAATTTTCCTGCGAAAACTGCTTCATTTTTGAATCTGGCGTTTCGAAAACGCTGCCAAATCTGAGAAAATATTTCTAAGTATCAATATTCAATGTATTGTGATGAAAGTTCGGTAATCCACATGCTAACAAATCTGTAGTGAATATTTGTCGAACCATTAATCATGTAGCATGTTCGGAACACGGAATTTCACGGCCAGGGAATTTATGTAAATTACATTTCTCTTCGTTAGAAATCACTCCAAGAGATTTTTCCTGAGAAATCTGCCTGATTTTCGAATCTGGTGTTAGGAAAACCCTGCGAAGTCAGATTAATAGATTCTCGGTGTAAATATGCCTTGTATGGTGGATGAAAGTTCGGAAATCCGCATGCTAACAACTCTGTAGTGAATATTTGTCGAATCCGAGATACATGAAGTGTGTTTTGTACACAGAATATCACGGTGAGCGAATCTATGTAAAATACATTTCTCTTGGGTAGAACTCGCTCCCAGAGGTTTTTCTGCAAAATCTGCCTCATTTTCAAAACTGGCGTTTGAAAATCTCTGCAAAATCAGAGAAAATGTTTCATAGTGTCAATATGCCTTTTATTGTGATGGAAGTTCGTAAAACCTCATGCAAACAAATCTGTGTTGAATATTTGTAGAAAGCGTTCTGCATGTAGCGTGATCGTATCACGGAAATTCCCGGCGATGGATTCTATGTAAATTACACGTCTCTAGGGTAGAATTCGCACCAAAATATTTTCCTGAGGAAACGACCTGATTTTCGAAACTGGCATTAGGTAAAAGCTGCAAATTCAGAGTTAATGTTTCTAGGTGTAAATATGCCATGTATGTTGGATGAAAGTTCTGTAATCTACATGTTCACAACTCATTCGAGAAAGTTTGTTGAAACCTTGATGCATGTAGCGTGTTCAGAAATTGGAATGTCACTGTGAGGGAAACTATGTAAATTACATTTCTTTTGGGAAGTACTCGATCCACGAGAATTTTTCTGTGAATCTGCCTCATTTTCAAACCTGGCATTAGGAAAAACTTTCGAAATATGAGAAAATGCTTCAAGGTGTCAATATGGATTTTATGGTGGATGAAAGTTCGATAATCCTTATGCTAACAACTCTGTAGTGAATATTTGAAGAATCCGTTATGCATGTAGCTTTTTCGGAACACGGAATTTCACGATGACATGTTCTACGTATATTGCATGTCTGTTGGGTAGAACTCGCTCCAAGAATATTTTTCTGCGAAAACTGCATGATTTTAGAAACTGACATTAGGAGAAATCTACTAAATCAGAATAAAACTTACTATGTACTAATATTCATTGTAAGGTCAATGAAAGTTCGGTATTACACATGTTCACAACTCATTAAAGAAAGTTTGTTTAATCAGTGATGCATGGAACGTGTTCAGAACACGGAATGTCACAGTGAGTGAAACTAGGTAAATTACATATCTTTTGGGTAGAAATCGCTCCAAGAGCATTTTTCTGCCAAATCTGCCTCATTTTCAAAACTGGCGTTCAAACAAACCTGTGAAATCTCAGAAAATACTTCAAAGTGTCAGTAAGCCTTGTATGGTGGATGAAAGTGCTGTAATCCACTTGCTAACAACTCTGTAGTGAGTATTTGTCGAATCCGAGATGCATGTAGCGTGTTCGGAACACGGAAATTCACGGTGAGCGAATCCATGTAAATTACATATCTATTGATTAGAAACCGCTCCAAGAGTATTTTGCCGTGAAATCTGCCTCATTTTCGAAACTGCCATTTGGAAAGCTCTGTGAAATCATAGAAAATGCTTCTAAGCATCAATATGCCTTATATTGTGATGAAAGTCCTGTACTCCACATGCAAACAACCATGTAGTGTATTTTTGTCGAATCCTTCCTGCATGTAGCATGTTCAGGACACGTAATTTCACAGTGGGGGAATTTATGTAATTTATATATCTATTGGGTAGAACACTCTCCAACAGTTTTTCCTTTGAAAACTGCCTGATATTCGAAACTGCATTTAGGGAAATGCTGTGAACTCAGAGTAAATATTTCTAGGTGTAAATATGCCTTGTATGGTGGATGAAAGTTCTGTAATACAGATGTACACAACTCATTAAAAATGTTTCTCAAATCCATGATGTATGTAGTTTGTTTGGAACACAGAATGTCACGTTGAGGGAAACTATGTAAATTACATATCTATTGGTTAGAACCCAGTCCAGGAGCATTTTACTGAAAAATCTGCCTCAGTTTGAAAACTGGTGTTATGAGAACGCTGCAAAATCTGAGTAAATGCTTTAAGGTGACAATATAACTTCAATGGTATATTGAAGATGTGTAATTCACATGCTAACAACTCAGCAGTGAATATTTGTTGAATCCGTGGTGCATGTAAAGTTTTCGGAACACAGAATGTTACGGTGACGGTATCCATGAAAATGAGATGTCTATTGGATAGAAAATGCACCAAGAGAATTTTTCTGCGAAAACTGCCTGATTTTCATAACTGACGTTAGGAAAAAGCTGTGAAACATAAGTAAATGTTTCTAGGTGTAAATTTGCCTTGTATTGTGGTTGAAAAATCTGTAATCCACATGCTCACTTTCATTAAATAATGTTTGTCGAAGCCGTGATGAATGTAAATTTTTCGGAACACGGAATGTCTCGGTGAGTGAAACTCTGAAAATAGCAATTCTACTGGATAGAACTCGCTTGAATTGAATGTTTCTGTGAAAATTTCATGATATTTGAAACTGGATGTAAGGAAAAACCTGCGAAATCAGAATAACTACTTCTAGGTGTAAATATGCCTTGTTTGGTGGATGAAAGTTCGGTAATCCACATGCTCACACTCATTAAAGAATGTTTGTCGAATTCGTGATGCATGTAACGTCTTTGGAATACAGAATGTCATAGTGAAGGAAACGATGTAAGTTACATGTCTATTGGGTAGAACTCGCTTGAAGAGGATTTTTCTGCGAAATGTGCCTCATTTTCAAAACTGCCTTTAGGAGAATCCTGTGAAATCTGAGAAAATGCTTCTAAGTGTCAATATGCCTTCAATGGTGAATGAAAGTCCGGTAATCCACATGTTAATAACAGTGTAGTAATTATTTTTCAAACCGTGATTCATGGAGCGCTTTTGGAAAACCGAATTTCACGGTAATGAAACGATGTAAATTACAATTCTATTGAGTAGAACGAGCTAGAATAGAATGTTTCTGCAAAAATTGCATGATTATCGAATCTGAAGTTTGGAGAAAGCTGCAAAACTGGAGCCAATATTTGTAGGTGTAAATATGCCTTTATGTTGGAAGAAAGTTCGGTAATCCACATTTTCGCATCATATTAAAGAATCTTTTTCTAATCCGTGACACATGTACCGTGTTCGGAACATGGAATTTCACGGTGATTGAAACAATGTAAATTACTTCTCTATTGGGTAGAACTCGCTCCAAGAGAATTTTTCTGCGGAAACTGCTTCATTATTGAAACTGGCGTTTGGAAAACGCTGCCAAATCTGAGAAAATATTTCTAAGTATCAATATTCAATGTATTGTGATGAAAGTTCGGTAATCCACATGCTAACAAATCTGTAGTGAATATTTGTCGAACCATTAATCATGTAGCATGTTCGGAACACGGAATTTCACGGCCAGGGAATTTATGTAAATTATATTTCTCTTCGTTAGAAATCACTCCAAGAGATTTTTCCTGAGAAATCTGCCTGATTTTCGAATCTGGTGTTAGGAAAACCCTGCGAACTCAGATTAATAGATTCTCGGTGTAAATATGCCTTGTATGGTGGATGAAATTTCATTAATCCGCATGCTAACAACTCTGTAGTGAATATTTGTCGAATCCAAGATACATGAAGTGTGTTTGGAACACAGAATATCACGGTGAGCGAATCCATGTAAAATACATGTCTCTTGGGTAGAACTCGCTCCCAGAGTTTTTTCTGCAAAATCTGCCTCATTTTCGAAACTGGCGTTTGAAACTCTCTGCAAAATCAGAGGAGATGCTTCATAGTGTCAATATGCCTTGTATTGTGATGGAAGTTTGTAAAACCACATGCAAACAAATCTGTGGTGAATATTTGTAGAAAGCGTTATGCATGTAGCGTGATCGTATAACGGAAATTCCCGGCGATGGAATCTATGTAAATTACACGTCTCTAGGGTAGATTTCGCACCAAAATATTTTCCTGAGAAAACGACCTGATTTTCGAAACTGGCATTAGGTAAAAGCTGCAAATTCAGAGTTAATGTTTCTAGGTGTAAATATGCCATGTATGGTGGATGAAAGTTCTGTAATCTACATGTTCACAACTCATTCGAGAAAGTTTGTTGAAACCTTGATGCATGGAACGTGTTCAGAACACGGAATGTCACAGTGAGTGAAACTAGGTAAATTACATATCTTTTGGGTAGAAATCGCTCCAAGAGCATTTTTCTGCCAAATCTGCCTCATTTTCAAAACTGGCGTTCAAACTAACCTGTGAAATCTCAGAAAATACTTCAAAGTGTCAGTAAGCCTTGTATGGTGGATGAAAGTGCTGTAATCCACTTGCTAACAACTCTGTAGTGAGTATTTGTCGAATCCGAGATGCATGTAGCGTGTTCGGAACACGGAAATTCACGGTGAGCGAATCCATGTAAATTACATATCTATTGGTTAGAAACCGCTCCAAGAGGATTTTGCCGTGAAATCTGCCTCATTTTCGAAACTGCCGTTTGGAAAGCTCTGTGAAATCAGAGAAAATGCTTCTAAGCATCAATATGCCTTGTATTGTGATGAAAGTCCTGTACTCCACATGCAAACAACCATGTAGTGTATTTTTGTCGAATCCTTCCTGCATGTAGCATGTTCAGGACACGTAATTTCACAGTGGGGGAATTTATGTAATTTACATATCTATTGGGTAGAACACTCTCCAACAGTTTTTCCTTTGAAAACTGCCTGATATTCGAAACTGCATTTAGGGAAATGCTGTGAACTCAGAGTAAATATTTCTAGGTGTAAATATGCCTTGTATGGTGGATGAAAGTTCTGTAATACAGATGTACACAACTCATTAAAAATGTTTCTCAAATCCATGATGTATGTAGTTTGTTTGGAACACAGAATGTCACGTTGAGGGAAACTATGTAAATTACATATCTATTGGTTAGAACACAGTCCAGGAGCATTTTACTGAAAAATCTGCCTCAGTTTGAAAACTGGTGTTATGAGAACGCTGCAAAATCTGAGTAAATGCTTTAAGGTGACAATATATCTTCAATGGTATATTGAAGATGTGTAATTCACATGCTAACAACTCAGCAGTGAATATTTGTTGAATCCGTGGTGCATGTAAAGTTTTCGGAACACAGAATGTTACGGTGACGGTATCCATGAAAATGAGATGTCTATTGGATAGAAAATGCACCAAGAGAATTTTTCTGCGAAAACTGCCTGATTTTCATAACTGACGTTAGGAAAAAGCTGTGAAACATAAGTAAATGTTTCTAGGTGTAAATATGCCTTGTATTGTGGTTGAAAAATCTGTAATCCACATGCTCACTGTCATTAAATAATGTTTGTCGAAACCGTGATGAATGTAAATTTTTCGGAACACGGAATGTCTCGGTGAGTGAAACTCTGAAAATAACAATTCTACTGGATAGAACTCGCTTGAATTGAATGTTTCTGTGAAAATTTCATGATATTTGAAACTGGATGTAAGGAAAAACCTGCGAAATCAGAATAACTACTTCTAGGTGTAAATATGCCTTGTTTGGTGGATGAAAGTTCGGTAATCCACATGCTCACACTCATTAAAGAATGTTTGTCAAATTCGTGATGCATGTAACGTCTTTGGAATACGGAATGTCATAGTGAAGGAAACAATGTACGTTACATGTCTATTGGGTAGAACTCGCTTGAAGAGAATTTTTCTGTGAAATGTGCCTCTATTTAAAAACTGCCATTTGGAGAACTATGTGAAATCTGAGAAAATGCTTCTAAGTGTCAATATGCCTTGAATGGTGAATGAAAGTCCGGTAATCCACATGTTAATAACAGTGTAGTAATTATTTTTCAAACCGTGATTCATGGAGCGCTTTTGGAAAACCGAATTTCACGGTAATGAAACCATGTAAATTACAATTCTGTTGGGTAGAACTAGCTAGAATAGAATATTTCTGCAAAAATTGCATGATTATCGAATCTGAAGTTTGGAGAAAGCTGCAAAACAAGAGTAAATATTTGTAGGTGTAAATTTGCCTTTATGTTGAAAGAAAGTTCGGTAATCCACATTTTCGCATCATATTAAAGAATCTTTTTCTAATCCGTGACACATGTACCGTGTTCGGAACATGGAATTTCACGGTGATTGAAACAATGTAAATTACTTCTCTATTGGGTAGAACTCGCTCCAAGAGAATTTTTCTGCGGAAACTGCTTCATTATTGAAACTGGCGTTTGGAAAACGCTGCCAAATCTGAGAAAATATTTCTAAGTATCAATATTCAATGTATTGTGATGAAAGTTCGGTAATCCACATGCTAACAAATCTGTAGTGAATATTTGTCGAACCATTAATCATGTAGCATGTTCGGAACACGGAATTTCACGGCCAGGGAATTTATGTAAATTATATTTCTCTTCGTTAGAAATCACTCCAAGAGATTTTTCCTGAGAAATCTGCCTGATTTTCGAATCTGGTGTTAGGAAAACCCTGCGAACTCAGATTAATAGATTCTCGGTGTAAATATGCCTTGTATGGTGGATGAAATTTCGTTAATCCGCATGCTAACAAATCTGTAGTGAATATTTGTCGAATCCAAGATACATGAAGTGTGTTTGGAACACAGAATATCACGGTGAGCGAATCTATGTAAAATACATTTCTCTTGGGTAGAACTCGCTCCCAGAGGTTTTTCTGCAAAATCTGCCTCATTTTCGAAACTGGCGTTTGAAACTCTCTGCAAAATCAGAGGAAATGCTTCATAGTGTCAATATGCCTTGTATTGTGATGGAAGTTCGTAAAACCACATGCAAACAAATCTGTGGTGAATATTTGTAGAAAGCGTTCTGCATGTAGCGTGATCGTATCATGGAAATTCCCGGCGATGGAATCTATGTAAATTACAAGTCTCTAGGGTAGAATTCGCACCAAAAATTTTTTCCTGAGAAAACGACCTGATTTTCGAAACTGGCATTAGGTAAAAGCTGCAAATTCAGAGTTAATGTTTCTAGGTGTAAATATGCCATGTATGGTGGATGAAAGTTCTGTAATCTACATGTTCACAACTCATTCGAGAAAGTTTGTTGAAACCTTGATGCATGGAACGTGTTCAGAACACGGAATGTCACAGTGAGTGAAACTAGGTAAATTACATATCTTTTGGGTAGAAATCGCTCCAAGAGCATTTTTCTGCCAAATCTGCCTCATTTTCAAAACTGGCGTTCAAACTAACCTGTGAAATCTCAGAAAATACTTCAAAGTGTCAGTAAGCCTTGTATGGTGGATGAAAGTGCTGTAATCCACTTGCTAACAACTCTGTAGTGAGTATTTGTCAAATCCGAGATGCATGTAGCGTGTTCGGAACACGGAAATTCACGGTGAGCGAATCCATGTAAATTACATATCTATTGGTTAGAAACCGCTCCAAGAGGATTTTGCCGTGAAATCTGCCTCATTTTCGAAACTGCCGTTTGGAAAGCTCTGTGAAATCAGAGAAAATGCTTCTAAGCATCAATATGCCTTGTATTGTGATGAAAGTCCTGTACTCCACATGCAAACAACCATGTAGTGTATTTTTGTCGAATCCTTCCTGCATGTAGCATGTTCAGGACACGTAATTTCACAGTGGGGGAATTTATGTAATTTACATATCTATTGGGTAGAACACTCTCCAACAGTTTTTCCTTTGAAAACTGCCTGATATTCGAAACTGCATTTAGGGAAATGCTGTGAACTCAGAGTAAATATTTCTAGGTGTAAATATGCCTTGTATGGTGGATGAAAGTTCTGTAATACAGATGTACACAACTCATTAAAAATGTTTCTCAAATCCATGATGTATGTAGTTTGTTTGGAACACAGAATGTCACGTTGAGGGAAACTATGTAAATTACATATCTATTGGTTAGAACACAGTCCAGGAGCATTTTACTGAAAAATCTGCCTCAGTTTGAAAACTGGTGTTATGAGAACGCTGCAAAATCTGAGTAAATGCTTTAAGGTGACAATATATCTTCAATGGTATATTGAAGATGTGTAATTCACATGCTAACAACTCAGCAGTGAATATTTGTTGAATCCGTGGTGCATGTAAAGTTTTCGGAACACAGAATGTTACGGTGACGGTATCCATGAAAATGAGATGTCTATTGGATAGAAAATGCACCAAGAGAATTTTTCTGCGAAAACTGCCTGATTTTCATAACTGATGTTAGGAAAAAGCTGTGAAACATAAGTAAATGTTTCTAGGTGTAAATATGCCTTGTATTGTGGTTGAAAAATCTGTAATCCACATGCTCACTGTCATTAAATAATGTTTGTCGAAACCGTGATGAATGTAAATTTTTCGGAACACGGAATGTCTCGGTGAGTGAAACTCTGAAAATAACAATTCTACTGGATAGAACTCGCTTGAATTGAATGTTTCTGTGAAAATTTCATGATATTTGAAACTGGATGTAAGGAAAAACCTGCGAAATCAGAATAACTACTTCTAGGTGTAAATATGCCTTGTTTGGTGGATGAAAGTTCGGTAATCCACATGCTCACACTCATTAAAGAATGTTTGTCAAATTCGTGATGCATGTAACGTCTTTGGAATACGGAATGTCATAGTGAAGGAAACAATGTACGTTACATGTCTATTGGGTAGAACTCGCTTGAAGAGAATTTTTCTGTGAAATGTGCCTCTATTTAAAAACTGCCATTTGGAGAACTATGTGAAATCTGAGAAAATGCTTCTAAGTGTCAATATGCCTTGAATGGTGAATGAAAGTCCGGTAATCCACATGTTAATAACAGTGTAGTAATTATTTTTCAAACCGTGATTCATGGAGCGCTTTTGGAAAACCGAATTTCACGGTAATGAAACCATGTAAATTACAATTCTGTTGGGTAGAACTAGCTAGAATAGAATATTTCTGCAAAAATTGCATGATTATCGAATCTGAAGTTTGGAGAAAGCTGCAAAACAAGAGTAAATATTTGTAGGTGTAAATTTGCCTTTATGTTGGAAGAAAGTTCGGTAATCCACATTTTCGCATCATATTAAAGAATCTTTTTCTAATCCGTGACACATGTACCGTGTTCGGAACATGGAATTTCACGGTGATTGAAACAATGTAAATTACTTCTCTATTGGGTAGAACTCGCTCCAAGAGAATTTTTCTGCGGAAACTGCTTCATTATTGAAACTGGCGTTTGGAAAACGCTGCCAAATCTGAGAAAATATTTCTAAGTATCAATATTCAATGTATTGTGATGAAAGTTCGGTAATCCACATGCTAACAAATCTGTAGTGAATATTTGTCGAACCATTAATCATGTAGCATGTTCGGAACACGGAATTTCACGGCCAGGGAATTTATGTAAATTATATTTCTCTTCGTTAGAAATCACTCCAAGAGATTTTTCCTGAGAAATCTGCCTGATTTTCGAATCTGGTGTTAGGAAAACCCTGCGAACTCAGATTAATAGATTCTCGGTGTAAATATGCCTTGTATGGTGGATGAAATTTCGTTAATCCGCATGCTAACAAATCTGTAGTGAATATTTGTCGAATCCAAGATACATGAAGTGTGTTTGGAACACAGAATATCACGGTGAGCGAATCTATGTAAAATACATTTCTCTTGGGTAGAACTCGCTCCCAGAGGTTTTTCTGCAAAATCTGCCTCATTTTCGAAACTGGCGTTTGAAACTCTCTGCAAAATCAGAGGAAATGCTTCATAGTGTCAATATGCCTTGTATTGTGATGGAAGTTCGTAAAACCACATGCAAACAAATCTGTGGTGAATATTTGTAGAAAGCGTTCTGCATGTAGCGTGATCGTATCATGGAAATTCCCGGCGATGGAATCTATGTAAATTACAAGTCTCTAGGGTAGAATTCGCACCAAAAATTTTTTCCTGAGAAAACGACCTGATTTTCAAAACTGGCATTAGGTAAAAGCTGCAAATTCAGAGTTAATGTTTCTAGGTGTAAATATGCCATGTATGGTGGATGAAAGTTCTGTAATCTACATGTTCACAACTCATTCGAGAAAGTTTGTTGAAACCTTGATGCATGGAACGTGTTCAGAACACGGAATGTCACAGTGAGTGAAACTAGGTAAATTACATATCTTTTGGGTAGAAATCGCTCCAAGAGCATTTTTCTGCCAAATCTGCCTCATTTTCAAAACTGGCGTTCAAACTAACCTGTGAAATCTCAGAAAATACTTCAAAGTGTCAGTAAGCCTTGTATGGTGGATGAAAGTGCTGTAATCCACTTGCTAACAACTCTGTAGTGAGTATTTGTCAAATCCGAGATGCATGTAGCGTGTTCGGAACACGGAAATTCACGGTGAGCGAATCCATGTAAATTACATATCTATTGGTTAGAAACCGCTCCAAGAGGATTTTGCCGTGAAATCTGCCTCATTTTCGAAACTGCCGTTTGGAAAGCTCTGTGAAATCAGAGAAAATGCTTCTAAGCATCAATATGCCTTGTATTGTGATGAAAGTCCTGTACTCCACATGCAAACAACCATGTAGTGTATTTTTGTCGAATCCTTCCTGCATGTAGCATGTTCAGGACACGTAATTTCACAGTGGGGGAATTTATGTAATTTACATATCTATTGGGTAGAACACTCTCCAACAGTTTTTCCTTTGAAAACTGCCTGATATTCGAAACTGCATTTAGGGAAATGCTGTGAACTCAGAGTAAATATTTCTAGGTGTAAATATGCCTTGTATGGTGGATGAAAGTTCTGTAATACAGATGTACACAACTCATTAAAAATGTTTCTCAAATCCATGATGTATGTAGTTTGTTTGGAACACAGAATGTCACGTTGAGGGAAACTATGTAAATTACATATCTATTGGTTAGAACCCAGTCCAGGAGCATTTTACTGAAAAATCTGCCTCAGTTTGAAAACTGGTGTTATGAGAACGCTGCAAAATCTGAGTAAATGCTTTAAGGTGACAATATATCTTCAATGGTATATTGAAGATGTGTAATTCACATGCTAACAACTCAGCAGTGAATATTTGTTGAATCCGTGGTGCATGTAAAGTTTTCGGAACACAGAATGTTACGGTGACGGTATCCATGAAAATGAGATGTCTATTGGATAGAAAATGCACCAAGAGAATTTTTCTGCGAAAACTGCCTGATTTTCATAACTGATGTTAGGAAAAAGCTGTGAAACATAAGTAAATGTTTCTAGGTGTAAATATGCCTTGTATTGTGGTTGAAAAATCTGTAATCCACATGCTCACTGTCATTAAATAATGTTTGTCGAAACCGTGATGAATGTAAATTTTTCGGAACACGGAATGTCTCGGTGAGTGAAACTCTGAAAATAACAATTCTACTGGATAGAACTCGCTTGAATTGAATGTTTCTGTGAAAATTTCATGATATTTGAAACTGGATGTAAGGAAAAACCTGCGAAATCAGAATAACTACTTCTAGGTGTAAATATGCCTTGTTTGGTGGATGAAAGTTCGGTAATCCACATGCTCACACTCATTAAAGAATGTTTGTCAAATTCGTGATGCATGTAACGTCTTTGGAATACGGAATGTCATAGTGAAGGAAACAATGTACGTTACATGTCTATTGGGTAGAACTCGCTTGAAGAGAATTTTTCTGTGAAATGTGCCTCTATTTAAAAACTGCCATTTGGAGAACTATGTGAAATCTGAGAAAATGCTTCTAAGTGTCAATATGCCTTGAATGGTGAATGAAAGTCCGGTAATCCACATGTTAATAACAGTGTAGTAATTATTTTTCAAACCGTGATTCATGGAGCGCTTTTGGAAAACCGAATTTCACGGTAATGAAACCATGTAAATTACAATTCTGTTGGGTAGAACTAGCTAGAATAGAATATTTCTGCAAAAATTGCATGATTATCGAATCTGAAGTTTGGAGAAAGCTGCAAAACAAGAGTAAATATTTGTAGGTGTAAATTTGCCTTTATGTTGAAAGAAAGTTCGGTAATCCACATTTTCGCATCATATTAAAGAATCTTTTTCTAATCCGTGACACATGTACCGTGTTCGGAACATGGAATTTCACGGTGATTGAAACAATGTAAATTACTTCTCTATTGGGTAGAACTCGCTCCAAGAGAATTTTTCTGCGGAAACTGCTTCATTATTGAAACTGGCGTTTGGAAAACGCTGCCAAATCTGAGAAAATATTTCTAAGTATCAATATTCAATGTATTGTGATGAAAGTTCGGTAATCCACATGCTAACAAATCTGTAGTGAATATTTGTCGAACCATTAATCATGTAGCATGTTCGGAACACGGAATTTCACGGCCAGGGAATTTATGTAAATTATATTTCTCTTCGTTAGAAATCACTCCAAGAGATTTTTCCTGAGAAATCTGCCTGATTTTCGAATCTGGTGTTAGGAAAACCCTGCGAACTCAGATTAATAGATTCTCGGTGTAAATATGCCTTGTATGGTGGATGAAATTTCGTTAATCCGCATGCTAACAAATCTGTAGTGAATATTTGTCGAATCCAAGATACATGAAGTGTGTTTGGAACACAGAATATCACGGTGAGCGAATCTATGTAAAATACATTTCTCTTGGGTAGAACTCGCTCCCAGAGGTTTTTCTGCAAAATCTGCCTCATTTTCGAAACTGGCGTTTGAAACTCTCTGCAAAATCAGAGGAAATGCTTCATAGTGTCAATATGCCTTGTATTGTGATGGAAGTTCGTAAAACCACATGCAAACAAATCTGTGGTGAATATTTGTAGAAAGCGTTCTGCATGTAGCGTGATCGTATCATGGAAATTCCCGGCGATGGAATCTATGTAAATTACAAGTCTCTAGGGTAGAATTCGCACCAAAAATTTTTTCCTGAGAAAACGACCTGATTTTCGAAACTGGCATTAGGTAAAAGCTGCAAATTCAGAGTTAATGTTTCTAGGTGTAAATATGCCATGTATGGTGGATGAAAGTTCTGTAATCTACATGTTCACAACTCATTCGAGAAAGTTTGTTGAAACCTTGATGCATGGAACGTGTTCAGAACACGGAATGTCACAGTGAGTGAAACTAGGTAAATTACATATCTTTTGGGTAGAAATCGCTCCAAGAGCATTTTTCTGCCAAATCTGCCTCATTTTCAAAACTGGCGTTCAAACTAACCTGTGAAATCTCAGAAAATACTTCAAAGTGTCAGTAAGCCTTGTATGGTGGATGAAAGTGCTGTAATCCACTTGCTAACAACTCTGTAGTGAGTATTTGTCAAATCCGAGATGCATGTAGCGTGTTCGGAACACGGAAATTCACGGTGAGCGAATCCATGTAAATTACATATCTATTGGTTAGAAACCGCTCCAAGAGGATTTTGCCGTGAAATCTGCCTCATTTTCGAAACTGCCGTTTGGAAAGCTCTGTGAAATCAGAGAAAATGCTTCTAAGCATCAATATGCCTTGTATTGTGATGAAAGTCCTGTACTCCACATGCAAACAACCATGTAGTGTATTTTTGTCGAATCCTTCCTGCATGTAGCATGTTCAGGACACGTAATTTCACAGTGGGGGAATTTATGTAATTTACATATCTATTGGGTAGAACACTCTCCAACAGTTTTTCCTTTGAAAACTGCCTGATATTCGAAACTGCATTTAGGGAAATGCTGTGAACTCAGAGTAAATATTTCTAGGTGTAAATATGCCTTGTATGGTGGATGAAAGTTCTGTAATACAGATGTACACAACTCATTAAAAATGTTTCTCAAATCCATGATGTATGTAGTTTGTTTGGAACACAGAATGTCACGTTGAGGGAAACTATGTAAATTACATATCTATTGGTTAGAACCCAGTCCAGGAGCATTTTACTGAAAAATCTGCCTCAGTTTGAAAACTGGTGTTATGAGAACGCTGCAAAATCTGAGTAAATGCTTTAAGGTGACAATATATCTTCAATGGTATATTGAAGATGTGTAATTCACATGCTAACAACTCAGCAGTGAATATTTGTTGAATCCGTGGTGCATGTAAAGTTTTCGGAACACAGAATGTTACGGTGACGGTATCCATGAAAATGAGATGTCTATTGGATAGAAAATGCACCAAGAGAATTTTTCTGCGAAAACTGCCTGATTTTCATAACTGACGTTAGGAAAAAGCTGTGAAACATAAGTAAATGTTTCTAGGTGTAAATATGCCTTGTATTGTGGTTGAAAAATCTGTAATCCACATGCTCACTTTCATTAAATAATGTTTGTCGAAGCCGTGATGAATGTAAATTTTTCGGAACACGGAATGTCTCGGTGAGTGAAACTCTGAAAATAGCAATTCTACTGGATAGAACTCGCTTGAATTGAATGTTTCTGTGAAAATTTCATGATATTTGAAACTGGATGTAAGGAAAAACCTGCGAAATCAGAATAACTACTTCTAGGTGTAAATATGCCTTGTTTGGTGGATGAAAGTTCGGTAATCCACATGCTCACACTCATTAAAGAATGTTTGTCGAATTCATGATGCATGTAACGTCTTTGGAATACGGAATATCATAGTGAAGGAAACAATGTAAGTTACATGTCTATTGGGTAGAACTCGCTTGAAGAGAATTTTTCTGCGAAATGTGCCTCTATTTAAAAACTGCCATTTGGAGAACTATGTGAAATCTGAGAAAATGCTTCTAAGTGTCAATATGCCTTGAATGGTGAATGAAAGTCCGGTAATCCACATGTTAATAACAGTGTAGTAATTATTTTTCAAACCGTGATTCATGGAGCGCTTTTGGAAAACCGAATTTCACGGTAATGAAACCATGTAAATTACAATTCTGTTGGGTAGAACTAGCTAGAATAGAATATTTCTGCAAAAATTGCATGATTATCGAATCTGAAGTTTGGAGAAAGCTGCAAAACAAGAGTAAATATTTGTAGGTGTAAATTTGCCTTTATGTTGGAAGAAAGTTCGGTAATCCACATTTTCGCATCATATTAAAGAATCTTTTTCTAATCCGTGACACATGTACCGTGTTCGGAACATGGAATTTCACGGTGATTGAAACAATGTAAATTACTTCTCTATTGGGTAGAACTCGCTCCAAGAGAATTTTTCTGCGGAAACTGCTTCATTATTGAAACTGGCGTTTGGAAAACGCTGCCAAATCTGAGAAAATATTTCTAAGTATCAATATTCAATGTATTGTGATGAAAGTTCGGTAATCCACATGCTAACAAATCTGTAGTGAATATTTGTCGAACCATTAATCATGTAGCATGTTCGGAACACGGAATTTCACGGCCAGGGAATTTATGTAAATTATATTTCTCTTCGTTAGAAATCACTCCAAGAGATTTTTCCTGGGAAATCTGCCTGATTTTCGAATCTGGTGTTAGGAAAACCCTGCGAACTCAGATTAATAGATTCTCGGTGTAAATATGCCTTGTATGGTGGATGAAATTTCGTTAATCCGCATGCTAACAACTCTGTAGTGAATATTTGTCGAATCCAAGATACATGAAGTGTGTTTGGAACACAGAATATCACGGTGAGCGAATCTATGTAAAATACATTTCTCTTGGGTAGAACTCGCTCCCAGAGGTTTTTCTGCAAAATCTGACTCATTTTCAATCTCAATCTGCGTTTGAAACTCTCTGCAAAATCAGAGGAAATGCTTCATAGTGTCAATATGCCTTGTATTGTGATGGAAGTTCGTAAAACCACATGCAAACAAATCTGTGGTGAATATTTGTAGAAAGTGTTCTGCATGTAGCGTGATCGTATCACGGAAATTCCCGGCGATGGAATCTATGTAAATTACAAGTCTCTAGGGTAGAATTCGCACCAAAAATTTTTTCCTGAGAAAACGACCTGATTTTCGAAACTGGCATTAGGTAAAAGCTGCAAATTCAGAGTTAATGTTTCTAGGTGTAAATATGCCATGTATGGTGGATGAAAGTTCTGTAATCTACATGTTCACAACTCATTCGAGAAAGTTTGTTGAAACCTTGATGCATGGAACGTGTTCAGAACACGGAATGTCACAGTGAGTGAAACTAGGTAAATTACATATCTTTTGGGTAGAAATCGCTCCAAGAGCATTTTTCTGCCAAATCTGCCTCATTTTCAAAACTGGCGTTCAAACTAACCTGTGAAATCTCAGAAAATACTTCAAAGTGTCAGTAAGCCTTGTATGGTGGATGAAAGTGCTGTAATCCACTTGCTAACAACTCTGTAGTGAGTATTTGTCAAATCCGAGATGCATGTAGCGTGTTCGGAACACGGAAATTCACGGTGAGCGAATCCATGTAAATTACATATCTATTGGTTAGAACCCGCTCCAAGAGGATTTTGCCGTGAAATCTGCCCCATTTTTGAAACTGGCATTTGGAAAGCTCTGTGAAATCATAGAAAATGCTCCTAAGCATCAATATGCCTTGTATTGTGATGAAAGTCCTGTACTCCACATGCAAACAACCATGTAGTGTATTTTTGTCGAATCCTTCCTGCATGTAGCATGTTCAGGACACGTAATTTCACAGTGGGGGAATTTATGTAATTTACATATCTATTGGGTAGAACACTCTCCAACAGTTTTTCCTTTGAAAACTGCCTGATTTTCGAAACTGCTTTTAGGGAAAAGTTGTGAACTCAGAGTCAATTTTTCTAGGTGTAAATATGCCTTGTATGGTGGATGAAAGTTCTGTAATACACATGTACACAACTCATTAAAATGTTTCTCAAATCCTTGATATATGTAGTGTGTTTGGAACATGAAATGTCACGATGAGGGAAACTATGTAAATTACATATCTATTGGTTAGAACCCAGTCCAGGAGCATTTTACTGAAAAATCTGCCTCAGTTTGAAAACTGGTGTTATGAGAACGCTGCAAATTCTGAGTAAATGCTTTAAGGTGACAATATAACTTCAATGGTATATTGAAGATGTGTAATTCACATGCTAACAACTCAGCAGTGAATATTTGTTGAATCCGTGGTGCATGTAAAGTTTTCGGAACACAGAATGTTACGGTGACGGTATCCATGAAAATGAGATGTCTATTGGATAGAAAATGCACCAAGAGAATTTTTCTGCGAAAACTGCCTGATTTTCATAACTGATGTTAGGAAAAAGCTGTGAAACATAAGTAAATGTTTCTAGGTGTAAATATGCCTTGTATTGTGGTTGAAAAATCTGTAATCCACATGCTCACTGTCATTAAATAATGTTTGTCGAAACCGTGATGAATGTAAATTTTTCGGAACACGGAATGTCTCGGTGAGTGAAACTCTGAAAATAACAATTCTACTGGATAGAACTCGCTTGAATTGAATGTTTCTGTGAAAATTTCATGATATTTGAAACTGGATGTAAGGAAAAACCTGCGAAATCAGAATAACTACTTCTAGGTGTAAATATGCCTTGTTTGGTGGATGAAAGTTCGGTAATCCACATGCTCAC
Organism: Camelus bactrianus; assembly: GCF_048773025.1. Lineage (NCBI taxonomy): Eukaryota > Metazoa > Chordata > Mammalia > Artiodactyla > Camelidae > Camelus > Camelus bactrianus. The sequence goes on along the minus strand of NC_133558.1, from coordinate 45,259,642 downwards.
ACTCATTAAAGAATGTTTGTCAAATTCGTGATGCATGTAACGTCTTTGGAATACGGAATGTCATAGTGAAGGAAACAATGTACGTTACATGTCTATTGGGTAGAACTCGCTTGAAGAGAATTTTTCTGTGAAATGTGCCTCTATTTAAAAACTGCCATTTGGAGAACTATGTGAAATCTGAGAAAATGCTTCTAAGTGTCAATATGACTTGAATGGTGAATGAAAGTCCGGTAATCCACATGTTAATAACAGTGTAGTAATTATTTTTCAAACCGTGATTCATGGAGCGCTTTTGGAAAACCGAATTTCACGGTAATGAAACCATGTAAATTACAATTCTGTTGGGTAGAACTAGCTAGAATAGAATATTTCTGCAAAAATTGCATGATTATCGAATCTGAAGTTTGGAGAAAGCTGCAAAACAAGAGTAAATATTTGTAGGTGTAAATTTGCCTTTATGTTGGAAGAAAGTTCGGTAATCCACATTTTCGCATCATATTAAAGAATCTTTTTCTAATCCGTGACACATGTACCGTGTTCGGAACATGGAATTTCACGGTGATTGAAACAATGTAAATTACTTCTCTATTGGGTAGAACTCGCTCCAAGAGAATTTTTCTGCGGAAACTGCTTCATTATTGAAACTGGCGTTTGGAAAACGCTGCCAAATCTGAGAAAATATTTCTAAGTATCAATATTCAATGTATTGTGATGAAAGTTCGGTAATCCACATGCTAACAAATCTGTAGTGAATATTTGTCGAACCATTAATCATGTAGCATGTTCGGAACACGGAATTTCACGGCCAGGGAATTTATGTAAATTATATTTCTCTTCGTTAGAAATCACTCCAAGAGATTTTTCCTGAGAAATCTGCCTGATTTTCGAATCTGGTGTTAGGAAAACCCTGCGAACTCAGATTAATAGATTCTCGGTGTAAGTATGCCTTGTATGGTGGATGAAATTTCGTTAATCCGCATGCTAACAAATCTGTAGTGAATATTTGTCGAATCCAAGATACATGAAGTGTGTTTGGAACACAGAATATCACGGTGAGCGAATCTATGTAAAATACATTTCTCTTGGGTAGAACTCGCTCCCAGAGGTTTTTCTGCAAAATCTGACTCATTTTCGAAACTGGCGTTTGAAACTCTCTGCAAAATCAGAGGAAATGCTTCATAGTGTCAATATGCCTTGTATTGTGATGGAAGTTCGTAAAACCACATGCAAACAAATCTGTGGTGAATATTTGTAGAAAGCGTTCTGCATGTAGCGTGATCGTATCATGGAAATTCCCGGCGATGGAATCTATGTAAATTACAAGTCTCTAGGGTAGAATTCGCACCAAAAATTTTTTCCTGAGAAAACGACCTGATTTTCGAAACTGGCATTAGGTAAAAGCTGCAAATTCAGAGTTAATGTTTCTAGGTGTAAATATGCCATGTATGGTGGATGAAAGTTCTGTAATCTACATGTTCACAACTCATTCGAGAAAGTTTGTTGAAACCTTGATGCATGGAACGTGTTCAGAACACGGAATGTCACAGTGAGTGAAACTAGGTAAATTACATATCTTTTGGGTAGAAATCGCTCCAAGAGCATTTTTCTGCCAAATCTGCCTCATTTTCAAAACTGGCGTTCAAACTAACCTGTGAAATCTCAGAAAATACTTCAAAGTGTCAGTAAGCCTTGTATGGTGGATGAAAGTGCTGTAATCCACTTGCTAACAACTCTGTAGTGAGTATTTGTCGAATCCGAGATGCATGTAGCGTGTTCGGAACACGGAAATTCACGGTGAGCGAATCCATGTAAATTACATATCTATTGGTTAGAAACCGCTCCAAGAGGATTTTGCCGTGAAATCTGCCTCATTTTCGAAACTGCCGTTTGGAAAGCTCTGTGAAATCAGAGAAAATGCTTCTAAGCATCAATATGCCTTGTATTGTGATGAAAGTCCTGTACTCCACATGCAAACAACCATGTAGTGTATTTTTGTCGAATCCTTCCTGCATGTAGCATGTTCAGGACACGTAATTTCACAGTGGGGGAATTTATGTAATTTACATATCTATTGGGTAGAACACTCTCCAACAGTTTTTCCTTTGAAAACTGCCTGATATTCGAAACTGCATTTAGGGAAATGCTGTGAACTCAGAGTAAATATTTCTAGGTGTAAATATGCCTTGTATGGTGGATGAAAGTTCTGTAATACAGATGTACACAACTCATTAAAAATGTTTCTCAAATCCATGATGTATGTAGTTTGTTTGGAACACAGAATGTCACGTTGAGGGAAACTATGTAAATTACATATCTATTGGTTAGAACCCAGTCCAGGAGCATTTTACTGAAAAATCTGCCTCAGTTTGAAAACTGGTGTTATGAGAACGCTGCAAAATCTGAGTAAATGCTTTAAGGTGACAATATAACTTCAATGGTATATTGAAGATGTGTAATTCACATGCTAACAACTCAGCAGTGAATATTTGTTGAATCCGTGGTGCATGTAAAGTTTTCGGAACACAGAATGTTACGGTGACGGTATCCATGAAAATGAGATGTCTATTGGATAGAAAATGCACCAAGAGAATTTTTCTGCGAAAACTGCCTGATTTTCATAACTGACGTTAGGAAAAAGCTGTGAAACATAAGTAAATGTTTCTAGGTGTAAATATGCCTTGTATTGTGGTTGAAAAATCTGTAATCCACATGCTCACTTTCATTAAATAATGTTTGTCGAAGCCGTGATGAATGTAAATTTTTCGGAACACGGAATGTCTCGGTGAGTGAAACTCTGAAAATAGCAATTCTACTGGATAGAACTCGCTTGAATTGAATGTTTCTGTGAAAATTTCATGATATTTGAAACTGGATGTAAGGAAAAACCTGCGAAATCAGAATAACTACTTCTAGGTGTAAATATGCCTTGTTTGGTGGATGAAAGTTCGGTAATCCACATGCTCACACTCATTAAAGAATGTTTGTCGAATTCATGATGCATGTAACGTCTTTGGAATACGGAATATCATAGTGAAGGAAACAATGTAAGTTACATGTCTATTGGGTAGAACTCGCTTGAAGAGAATTTTTCTGCGAAATGTGCCTCTATTTAAAAACTGCCATTTGGAGAACTATGTGAAATCTGAGAAAATGCTTCTAAGTGTCAATATGCCTTGAATGGTGAATGAAAGTCCGGTAATCCACATGTTAATAACAGTGTAGTAATTATTTTTCAAACCGTGATTCATGGAGCGCTTTTGGAAAACCGAATTTCACGGTAATGAAACCATGTAAATTACAATTCTGTTGGGTAGAACTAGCTAGAATAGAATATTTCTGCAAAAATTGCATGATTATCGAATCTGAAGTTTGGAGAAAGCTGCAAAACTGGAGCCAATATTTGTAGGTGTAAATATGCCTTTATGTTGGAAGAAAGTTCGGTAATCCACATTTTCGCATCATATTAAAGAATCTTTTTCTAATCCGTGACACATGTACCGTGTTCGGAACATGGAATTTCACGGTGATTGAAACAATGTAAATTACTTCTCTATTGGGTAGAACTCGCTCCAAGAGAATTTTTCTGCGAAAACTGCTTCATTATTGAAACTGGCATTTGGAAAACGCTGCCAAATCTGAGAAAATATTTCTAAGTATCAATATTCAATTATTGTGATGAAAGTTCGGTAATCCACATGCTAACAAATCTGTAGTGAATATTTGTCGAACCATTAATCATGTAGCATGTTCGGAACACGGAATTTCACGGCCAGGGAATTTATGTAAATTATATTTCTCTTCGTTAGAAATCACTCCAAGAGATTTTTCCTGAGAAATCTGCCTGATTTTCGAATCTGGTGTTAGGAAAACCCTGCGAACTCAGATTAATAGATTCTCGGTGTAAATATGCCTTGTATGGTGGATGAAATTTCGTTAATCCGCATGCTAACAACTCTGTAGTGAATATTTGTCGAATCCAAGATACATGAAGTGTGTTTGGAACACAGAATATCACGGTGAGCGAATCTATGTAAAATACATTTCTCTTGGGTAGAACTCGCTCCCAGAGGTTTTTCTGCAAAATCTGCCTCATTTTCGTAACTGGCGTTTGAAACTCTCTGCAAAATAAGAGGAAATGCTTCATAGTGTCAATATGCCTTGTATTGTGATGGAAGTTCATAAAACCACATGCAAACAAATCTGTGGTGAATATTTGTAGAAAGCGTTCTGCATGTAGCGTGATCGTATCACGGAAATTCCCGGCGATGGAATCTATGTAAATTACAAGTCTCTAGGGTAGAATTCGCACCAAAAATTTTTTCCTGAGAAAACGACCTGATTTTCAAAACTGGCATTAGGCAAAAGCTGCAAATTCAGAGTTAATGTTTCTAGGTGTAAATATGCCATGTATGGTGGATGAAAGTTCTGTAATCTACATGTTCACAACTCATTCGAGAAAGTTTGTTGAAACCTTGATGCATGGAACGTGTTCAGAACACGGAATGTCACAGTGAGTGAAACTAGGTAAATTACATATCTTTTGGGTAGAAATCGCTCCAAGAGCATTTTTCTGCCAAATCTGCCTCATTTTCAAAACTGGCGTTCAAACTAACCTGTGAAATCTCAGAAAATACTTCAAAGTGTCAGTAAGCCTTGTATGGTGGATGAAAGTGCTGTAATCCACTTGCTAACAACTCTGTAGTGAGTATTTGTCAAATCCGAGATGCATGTAGCGTGTTCGGAACACGGAAATTCACGGTGAGCGAATCCATGTAAATTACATATCTATTGGTTAGAACCCGCTCCAAGAGGATTTTGCCGTGAAATCTGCCTCATTTTTGAAACTGGCATTTGGAAAGCTCTGTGAAATCATAGAAAATGCTTCTAAGCATCAATATGCCTTGTATTGTGATGAAAGTCCTGTACTCCACATGCAAACAACCATGTAGTGTATTTTTGTCGAATCCTTCCTGCATGTAGCATGTTCAGGACACGTAATTTCACAGTGGGGGAATTTATGTAATTTACATATCTATTGGGTAGAACACTCTCCAACAGTTTTTCCTTTGAAAACTGCCTGATTTTCGAAACTGCTGTTAGGGAAAAGCTGTGAACTCAGAGTCAATTTTTCTAGGTGTAAATATGCCTTGTATGGTGGATGAAAGTTCTGTAATACACATGTACACAACTCATTAAAATGTTTCTCAAATCCTTGATATATGTAGTGTGTTTGGAACATGAAATGTCACGATGAGGGAAACTATGTAAATTACATATCTATTGGTTAGAACCCAGTCCAGGAGCATTTTACTGAAAAATCAGCCTCAGTTTGGAAACTGGTGTTATGAAAACGCTGCAAAATCTGAGTAAATGCTTTAAGGTGACAATATATATTCAATGCTTTATTAAAGATGTGTAATTCACATGCTAACAACTCAGCAGTGAATATTTGTTGAATCCGTGGTGCATGTACCATTTTCGGAAGACGGAATGTTACGGTGACGGTATCTATGAAAGTGAGATGTCTATTGGATAGAACATGCACCAAGAGAATTTTTCTGCGAAAACTGCCTGATTTTCATAACTGACGTTAGGAAAAAGCTGTGAAACATAAGTAAATGTTTCTAGGTGTAAATATGTCTTGTTTTGAGGTTGAAAAATCTGTAATCCTCATGCTCACTGTCATTAAATAATATTTGTCGAAGCCATGATGAATGTAACGATTTCAGAACACGGAATTTATCGGTGAGTGAAACTCTGAAAATAACAACTCTACTGGATAGTACTCGATTGAAGAGAATTTTTCTTCCATATATGCCTCATTTTCAATACTGCCATTAGGAGAACCCTGTGAAATCTGAGAAAATGCTTCTAAGTGTCAATATGCCTTGAATGGTGAATGAAAGTCCCGTAATCCACATGTTAATAACAGTGTAGTAATTATTTTTCAAACCGTGATTCATGGAGCGCTTTTGGAAAACCGAATTTCACGGTAATGAAACGATGTAAATTACAATTCTATTGAGTAGAACTAGCTAGAATAGAATATTTCTGCGAAAATTGCATGATTATCGAATCTGAAGTTTGGAGAAAGCTGCAATACGAGAGTAAATATTTGTAGGTGTAAATATGTCTTTATGTTGGAAGAAAGTTCGGTAATCCACATTTTCACATCATATTAAAGAATCTTTTTCTAATCCGTGACGCATGTACCGTGTTCGGTACATGGAATTTCACGGTGATTGAAACAATGTAAATTACTTCTCTATTGGGTAGAACTCGCTCCAAGAGAATTTTCCTGCGAAAACTGCTTCATTTTTGAAACTGGCGTTTGGAAAACGCTGCCAAATCTGAGAAAATATTTCTAAGTATCAATATTCAATGTATTGTGATGAAAGTTCGGTAATCCACATGCTAACAAATCTGTAGTGAATATTTGTCGAACCATTAATCATGTAGCATGTTCGGAACACGGAATTTCACGGCCAGGGAATTTATGTAAATTACATTTCTCTTCGTTAGAAATCACTCCAAGAGATTTTTCCTGAGAAATCTGCCTGATTTTCGAATCTGGTGTTAGGAAAACCCTGCGAACTCAGATTAATAGATTCTCGGTGTAAATATGCCTTGTAAGGTGGATGAAAGTTCGGAAATCCGCATGCTAACAACTCTGTAGTGAATATTTGTCGAATCCGAGATACATGAAGTGTGTTTTGTACACAGAATATCACGGTGAGCGAATCTATGTAAAATACATTTCTCTTGGGTAGAACTCGCTCCCAGAGGTTTTTCTGCAAAATCTGCCTCATTTTCAAAACTGGCGTTTGAAAATATCTGCAAAATCAGAGAAAATGTTTCATAGTGTCAATATGCCTTGTATTGTGATGGAAGTTTGTAAAACCACATGCAAACAAATCTGTGTTGAATATTTGTAGAAAGCGTTATGCATGTAGCGTGATCGTATCACAGAAATTCCCGGCGATGGAATCTATGTAAATTACATATCTCTAGGGTAGAACTCGCACCAAAATATTTTCCTGAGAAAACGACCTGATTTTCGAAACTGGCATTAGGTAAAAGCTGCAAATTCAGAGTTAATGTTTCTAGGTGTAAATATGCCATGTATGTTGGATGAAAGTTCTGTAATCTACATGTTCACAACTCATTTGAGAAAGTTTGTTGAAACCTTGATGCATGTAGCGTGTTCAGAAATTGGAATGTCACTGTGAGGGAAACTATGTAAATTACATTTCTTTTGGGAAGTACTCGATCCACGAGAATTTTTCTGTGAATCTGCCTCATTTTCAAACTGGCATTAGGAAAAACTTTTGAAATATGAGAAAATGCTTCAAGGTGTCAATATGGATTTTTTGGTGGATGAAAGTTCGATAATCCTTATGCTAACAACTCTGTAGTGAATATTTGAAGAATCCGTGATGCATGTAGCTTTTTCGGAACACGGAATTTCACGATGACGTGTTCTACGTATATTGCATGTCTGTTGGGTAGAACAAGCTCCAAGAGTATTTTTCTGCGAAAACTGCATGATTTTAGAAACTGACATTAGGAGAAATCTACTAAATCAGAATAAAACTTACTATGTGCTAATATTCATTGTAAGGTCAATGAAAGTTCGGTATTACACATGTTTACAACTCATTAAAGAAAGTTTGTTGAATCCGTGATGCATGGAACGTGTTCAGAACACGGAATGTCACAGTGAGTGAAACTAGGTAAATTACATATCTTTTGGGTAGAAATCGCTCCAAGAGCATTTTTCTGCCAAATCTGCCTCATTTCCAAAACTGGTGTTCAAACAAACCTGTGAAATCTCAGAAAATACTTCAAAGTGTCAGTAAGCCTTGTATGGTGGATGAAAGTGCTGTAATCCACTTGCTAACAACTCTGTAGTGAGTATTTGTTGAATCCGAGATGCATGTAGCGTGTTCGGAACATGGAAATTCACGGTGAGCGAATCCATGTAAATTACATATCTATTGATTAGAAACCGCTCCAAGAGGATTTTGCCGTGAAATCTGCCTCATTTTTGAAACTGCCTTTTGGAAAGCTCTGTGAAATCATAGAAAATGCTTCTAAGCATCAATATGCCTTGTATTGTGATGAAAGTCCTGTACTCCACATGCAAACAACCATGTAGTGTATTTTTGTCGAATCCTTCCTGCATGTAGCATGTTCAGGACACGTAATTTCACAGTGGGGGAATTTATGTAATTTACATATCTATTGGGTAGAACACTCTCCAACAGTTTTTCCTTTGAAAACTGCCTGATATTCGAAACTGCATTTAGGGAAATGCTGTGAACTCAGAGTAAATATTTCTAGGTGTAAATATGCCTTGTATGGTGGATGAAAGTTCTGTAATACACATGTACACAACTCATTATAAATGTTTCTCAAATCCATGATGTATGTAGTTTGTTTGGAACACAGAATGTCACGTTGAGGGAAACTATGTAAATTACATATCTATTGGTTAGAACCCAGTCCAGGAGCATTTTACTGAAAAATCTGCCTCAGTTTGAAAACTGGTGTTATGAGAACGCTGCAAAATCTGAGTAAATGCTTTAAGGTGACAATATATCTTCAATGGTATATTGAAGATGTGTAATTCACATGCTAACAACTCAGCAGTGAATATTTGTTGAATCCGTGGTGCATGTAAAGTTTTCGGAACACAGAATGTTACGGTGACGGTATCCATGAAAATGAGATGTCTATTGGATAGAAAATGCACCAAGAGAATTTTTCTGCGAAAACTGCCTGATTTTCATAACTGACGTTAGGAAAAAGCTGTGAAACATAAGTAAATGTTTCTAGGTGTAAATATGCCTTGTATTGTGGTTGAAAAATCTGTAATCCACATGCTCACTTTCATTAAATAATGTTTGTCGAAGCCGTGATGAATGTAAATTTTTCGGAACACGGAATGTCTCGGTGAGTGAAACTCTGAAAATAGCAATTCTACTGGATAGAACTCGCTTGAATTGAATGTTTCTGTGAAAATTTCATGATATTTGAAACTGGATGTAAGGAAAAACCTGCGAAATCAGAATAACTACTTCTAGGTGTAAATATGCCTTGTTTGGTGGATGAAAGTTCGGTAATCCACATGCTCACACTCATTAAAGAATGTTTGTCGAATTCATGATGCATGTAACGTCTTTGGAATAAGGAATGTCATAGTGAAGTAAACAATGTAAGTTACATGTCTATTGGGTAGAACTCGCTTGAAGAGAATTTTTCTGCGAAATGTGCCTCTATTTAAAAACTGCCATTTGGAGAACTATGTGAAATCTGAGAAAATGCTTCTAAGTGTCAATATGCCTTGAATGGTGAATGAAAGTCCCGTAATCCACATGTTAATAACAGTGTAGTAATTATTTTTCAAACCGTGATTCATGGAGCGCTTTTGGAAAACCGAATTTCACGGTAATGAAACCATGTAAATTACAATTCTGTTGGGTAGAACTAGCTAGAATAGAATATTTCTGCAAAAATTGCATGATTATCGAATCTGAAGTTTGGAGAAAGCTGCAAAACAAGAGTAAATATTTGTAGGTGTAAATTTGCCTTTATGTTGGAAGAAAGTTCGGTAATCCACATTTTCGCATCATATTAAAGAATCTTTTTCTAATCCGTGACACATGTACCGTGTTCGGAACATGGAATTTCACGGTGATTGAAACAATGTAAATTACTTCTCTATTGGGTAGAACTCGCTCCAAGAGAATTTTTCTGCGAAAACTGCTTCATTATTGAAACTGGCGTTTGGAAAACGCTGCCAAATCTGAGAAAATATTTCTAAGTATCAATATTCAATGTATTGTGATGAAAGTTCGGTAATCCACATGCTAACAAATCTGTAGTGAATATTTGTCGAACCATTAATCATGTAGCATGTTCGGAACACGGAATTTCACGGCCAGGGAATTTATGTAAATTATATTTCTCTTCGTTAGAAATCACTCCAAGAGATTTTTCCTGGGAAATCTGCCTGATTTTCGAATCTGGTGTTAGGAAAACCCTGCGAACTCAGATTAATAGATTCTCGGTGTAAATATGCCTTGTATGGTGGATGAAATTTCGTTAATCCGCATGCTAACAACTCTGTAGTGAATATTTGTCGAATCCAAGATACATGAAGTGTGTTTGGAACACAGAATATCACGGTGAGCGAATCTATGTAAAATACATTTCTCTTGGGTAGAACTCGCTCCCAGAGGTTTTTCTGCAAAATCTGACTCATTTTCAATCTCAATCTGCGTTTGAAACTCTCTGCAAAATCAGAGGAAATGCTTCATAGTGTCAATGTGCCTTGTATTGTGATGGAAGTTCGTAAAACCACATGCAAACAAATCTGTGGTGAATATTTGTAGAAAGCGTTCTGCATGTAGCGTGATCGTATCACGGAAATTCCCGGCGATGGAATCTATGTAAATTACAAGTCTCTAGGGTAGAATTCGCACCAAAAATTTTTTCCTGAGAAAACGACCTGATTTTCGAAACTGGCATTAGGTAAAAGCTGCAAATTCAGAGTTAATGTTTCTAGGTGTAAATATGCCATGTATGGTGGATGAAAGTTCTGTAATCTACATGTTCACAACTCATTCGAGAAAGTTTGTTGAAACCTTGATGCATGGAACGTGTTCAGAACACGGAATGTCACAGTGAGTGAAACTAGGTAAATTACATATCTTTTGGGTAGAAATCGCTCCAAGAGCATTTTTCTGCCAAATCTGCCTCATTTTCAAAACTGGCGTTCAAACTAACCTGTGAAATCTCAGAAAATACTTCAAAGTGTCAGTAAGCCTTGTATGGTGGATGAAAGTGCTGTAATCCACTTGCTAACAACTCTGTAGTGAGTATTTGTCAAATCCGAGATGCATGTAGCGTGTTCGGAACACGGAAATTCACGGTGAGCGAATCCATGTAAATTACATATCTATTGGTTAGAACCCGCTCCAAGAGGATTTTGCCGTGAAATCTGCCCCATTTTTGAAACTGCCGTTTGGAAAGCTCTGTGAAATCATAGAAAATGCTCCTAAGCATCAATATGCCTTGTATTGTGATGAAAGTCCTGTACTCCACATGCAAACAACCATGTAGTGTATTTTTGTCGAATCCTTCCTGCATGTAGTATGTTCAGGACACGTAATTTCACAGTGGGGGAATTTATGTAATTTACATATCTATTGGGTAGAACACTCTCCAACAGTTTTTCCTTTGAAAACTGCCTGATTTTCGAAACTGCTTTTAGGGAAAAGTTGTGAACTCAGAGTCAATTTTTCTAGGTGTAAATATGCCTTGTATGGTGGATGAAAGTTCTGTAATACACATGTACACAACTCATTAAAATGTTTCTCAAATCCTTGATATATGTAGTGTGTTTGGAACATGAAATGTCACGATGAGGGAAACTATGTAAATTACATATCTATTGGTTAGAACCCAGTCCAGGAGCATTTTACTGAAAAATCTGCCTCAGTTTGAAAACTGGTGTTATGAGAACGCTGCAAAATCTGAGTAAATGCTTTAAGGTGACAATATAAATTCAATGGTATATTGAAGATGTGTAATTCACATGCTAACAACTCAGCAGTGAATATTTGTTGAATCCGTGGTGCATGTAAAGTTTTCGGAACACAGAATGTTACGGTGACGGTATCCATGAAAATGAGATGTCTATTGGATAGAAAATGCACCAAGAGAATTTTTCTGCGAAAACTGCCTGATTTTCATAACTGACGTTAGGAAAAAGCTGTGAAACATAAGTAAATGTTTCTAGGTGTAAATATGCCTTGTATTGTGGTTGAAAAATCTGTAATCCACATGCTCACTTTCATTAAATAATGTTTGTCGAAGCCGTGATGAATGTAAATTTTTCGGAACACGGAATGTCTCGGTGAGTGAAATTCTGAAAATAGCAATTCTACTGGATAGAACTCGCTTGAATTGAATGTTTCTGTGAAAATTTCATGATATTTGAAACTGGATGTAAGGAAAAACCTGCGAAATCAGAATAACTACTTCTAGGTGTAAATATGCCTTGTTTGGTGGATGAAAGTTCGGTAATCCACATGCTCACACTCATTAAAGAATGTTTGTCGAATTCGTGATGCATGTAACGTCTTTGGAATACGGAATGTCATAGTGAAGGAAACAATGTAAGTTACATGTCTATTGGGTAGAACTCGCTTGAAGAGAATTTTTCTGCGAAATGTGCCTCTATTTAAAAACTGCCATTAGGAGAACCCTCTGAAATCTGAGAAAATGCTTCTAAGTGTCAATATGCCTTGAATGGTGAATGAAAGTCCGGTAATCCACATGTTAATAACAGTGTAGTAATTATTTTTCAAACCGTGATTCATGGAGTGCTTTTGGAAAACCGAATTTCACGGTAATGAAACCATGTAAATTACAATTCTGTTGGGTAGAACTAGCTAGAATAGAATATTTCTGCAAAAATTGCATGATTATCGAATCTGAAGTTTGGAGAAAGCTGCAAAACTGGAGCCAATATTTGTAGGTGTAAATATGCCTTTATGTTGGAAGAAAGTTCGGTAATCCACATTTTCGCATCATATTAAAGAATCTTTTTCTAATCCGTGACACATGTACCGTGTTCGGAACATGGAATTTCACGGTGATTGAAACAATGTAAATTACTTCTCTATTGGGTAGAACTCGCTCCAAGAGAATTTTTCTGCGAAAACTGCTTCATTATTGAAACTGGCGTTTGGAAAACGCTGCCAAATCTGAGAAAATATTTCTAAGTATCAATATTCAATTATTGTGATGAAAGTTCGGTAATCCACATGCTAACAAATCTGTAGTGAATATTTGTCGAACCATTAATCATGTAGCATGTTCGGAACACGGAATTTCACGGCCAGGGTATTTATGTAAATTATATTTCTCTTCGTTAGAAATCACTCCAAGAGATTTTTCCTGAGAAATCTGCCTGATTTTCGAATCTGGTGTTAGGAAAACCCTGCGAACTCAGATTAATAGATTCTCGGTGTAAATATGCCTTGTAAGGTGGATGAAAGTTCGGAAATCCGCATGCTAACAACTCTGTAGTGAATATTTGTCGAATCCGAGATACATGAAGTGTGTTTTGTACACAGAATATCACGGTGACCGAATCTATGTAAAATACATTTCTCTTGGGTAGAACTCGCTCCCAGAGGTTTTTCTGCAAAATCTGCCTCATTTTCAAAACTGGCGTTTGAAAATATCTGCAAAATCAGAGAAAATGTTTCATAGTGTCAATATGCCTTGTATTGTGATGGAAGTTTGTAAAACCACATGCAAACAAATCTGTGTTGAATATTTGTAGAAAGCGTTATGCATGTAGCGTGATCGTATCACAGAAATTCCCGGCGATGGAATCTATGTAAATTACATATCTCTAGGGTAGAACTCGCACCAAAATATTTTCCTGAGAAAACGACCTGATTTTCGAAACTGGCATTAGGTAAAAGCTGCAAATTCAGAGTTAATGTTTCTAGGTGTAAATATGCCATGTATGTTGGATGAAAGTTCTGTAATCTACATGTTCACAACTCATTTGAGAAAGTTTGTTGAAACCTTGATGCATGTAGCGTGTTCAGAAATTGGAATGTCACTGTGAAGGAAACTATGTAAATTACATTTCTTTTGGGAAGTACTCGATCCACGAGAATTTTTCTGTGAATCTGCCTCATTTTCAAACTGGCATTAGGAAAAACTTTTGAAATATGAGAAAATGCTTCAAGGTGTCAATATGGATTTTTTGGTGGATGAAAGTTCGATAATCCTTATGCTAACAACTCTGTAGTGAATATTTGAAGAATCCGTGATGCATGTAGCTTTTTCGGAACACGGAATTTCACGATGACGTGTTCTACGTATATTGCATGTCTGTTGGGTAGAACAAGCTCCAAGAGTATTTTTCTGCGAAAACTGCATGATTTTAGAAACTGACATTAGGAGAAATCTACTAAATCAGAATAAAACTTACTATGTGCTAATATTCATTGTAAGGTCAATGAAAGTTCGGTATTACACATGTTTACAACTCATTAAAGAAAGTTTGTTGAATCCGTGATGCATGGAACGTGTTCAGAACACGGAATGTCACAGTGAGTGAAACTAGGTAAATTACATATCTTTTGGGTAGAAATCGCTCCAAGAGCATTTTTCTGCCAAATCTGCCTCATTTCCAAAACTGGTGTTCAAACAAACCTGTGAAATCTCAGAAAATACTTCAAAGTGTCAGTAAGCCTTGTATGGTGGATGAAAGTGCTGTAATCCACTTGCTAACAACTCTGTAGTGAGTATTTGTTGAATCCGAGATGCATGTAGCGTGTTCGGAACATGGAAATTCACGGTGAGCGAATCCATGTAAATTACATATCTATTGATTAGAAACCGCTCCAAGAGGATTTTGCCGTGAAATCTGCCTCATTTTTGAAACTGCCTTTTGGAAAGCTCTGTGAAATCATAGAAAATGCTTCTAAGCATCAATATGCCTTGTATTGTGATGAAAGTCCTGTACTCCACATGCAAACAACCATGTAGTGTATTTTTGTCGAATCCTTCCTGCATGTAGCATGTTCAGGACACGTAATTTCACAGTGGGGGAATTTATGTAATTTACATATCTATTGGGTAGAACACTCTCCAACAGTTTTTCCTTTGAAAACTGCCTGATATTCGAAACTGCATTTAGGGAAATGCTGTGAACTCAGAGTAAATATTTCTAGGTGTAAATATGCCTTGTATGGTGGATGAAAGTTCTGTAATACACATGTACACAACTCATTATAAATGTTTCTCAAATCCATGATGTATGTAGTTTGTTTGGAACACAGAATGTCACGTTGAGGGAAACTATGTAAATTACATATCTATTGGTTAGAACCCAGTCCAGGAGCATTTTACTGAAAAATCTGCCTCAGTTTGAAAACTGGTGTTATGAGAACGCTGCAAAATCTGAGTAAATGCTTTAAGGTGACAATATATCTTCAATGGTATATTGAAGATGTGTAATTCACATGCTAACAACTCAGCAGTGAATATTTGTTGAATCCGTGGTGCATGTAAAGTTTTCGGAACACAGAATGTTACGGTGACGGTATCCATGAAAATGAGATGTCTATTGGATAGAAAATGCACCAAGAGAATTTTTCTGCGAAAACTGCCTGATTTTCATAACTGACGTTAGGAAAAAGCTGTGAAACATAAGTAAATGTTTCTAGGTGTAAATATGCCTTGTATTGTGGTTGAAAAATCTGTAATCCACATGCTCACTTTCATTAAATAATGTTTGTCGAAGCCGTGATGAATGTAAATTTTTCGGAACACGGAATGTCTCGGTGAGTGAAACTCTGAAAATAGCAATTCTACTGGATAGAACTCGCTTGAATTGAATGTTTCTGTGAAAATTTCATGATATTTGAAACTGGATGTAAGGAAAAACCTGCGAAATCAGAATAACTACTTCTAGGTGTAAATATGCCTTGTTTGGTGGATGAAAGTTCGGTAATCCACATGCTCACACTCATTAAAGAATGTTTGTCGAATTCATGATGCATGTAACGTCTTTGGAATAAGGAATGTCATAGTGAAGTAAACAATGTAAGTTACATGTCTATTGGGTAGAACTCGCTTGAAGAGAATTTTTCTGCGAAATGTGCCTCTATTTAAAAACTGCCATTTGGAGAACTATGTGAAATCTGAGAAAATGCTTCTAAGTGTCAATATGCCTTGAATGGTGAATGAAAGTCCCGTAATCCACATGTTAATAACAGTGTAGTAATTATTTTTCAAACCGTGATTCATGGAGCGCTTTTGGAAAACCGAATTTCACGGTAATGAAACCATGTAAATTACAATTCTGTTGGGTAGAACTAGCTAGAATAGAATATTTCTGCAAAAATTGCATGATTATCGAATCTGAAGTTTGGAGAAAGCTGCAAAACAAGAGTAAATATTTGTAGGTGTAAATTTGCCTTTATGTTGGAAGAAAGTTCGGTAATCCACATTTTCGCATCATATTAAAGAATCTTTTTCTAATCCGTGACACATGTACCGTGTTCGGAACATGGAATTTCACGGTGATTGAAACAATGTAAATTACTTCTCTATTGGGTAGAACTCGCTCCAAGAGAATTTTTCTGCGAAAACTGCTTCATTATTGAAACTGGCGTTTGGAAAACGCTGCCAAATCTGAGAAAATATTTCTAAGTATCAATATTCAATGTATTGTGATGAAAGTTCGGTAATCCACATGCTAACAAATCTGTAGTGAATATTTGTCGAACCATTAATCATGTAGCATGTTCGGAACACGGAATTTCACGGCCAGGGAATTTATGTAAATTATATTTCTCTTCGTTAGAAATCACTCCAAGAGATTTTTCCTGGGAAATCTGCCTGATTTTCGAATCTGGTGTTAGGAAAACCCTGCGAACTCAGATTAATAGATTCTCGGTGTAAATATGCCTTGTATGGTGGATGAAATTTCGTTAATCCGCATGCTAACAACTCTGTAGTGAATATTTGTCGAATCCAAGATACATGAAGTGTGTTTGGAACACAGAATATCACGGTGAGCGAATCTATGTAAAATACATTTCTCTTGGGTAGAACTCGCTCCCAGAGGTTTTTCTGCAAAATCTGACTCATTTTCAATCTCAATCTGCGTTTGAAACTCTCTGCAAAATCACAGGAAATGCTTCATAGTGTCAATGTGCCTTGTATTGTGATGGAAGTTCGTAAAACCACATGCAAACAAATCTGTGGTGAATATTTGTAGAAAGCGTTCTGCATGTAGCGTGATCGTATCACGGAAATTCCCGGCGATGGAATCTATGTAAATTACAAGTCTCTAGGGTAGAATTCGCACCAAAAATTTTTTCCTGAGAAAACGACCTGATTTTCGAAACTGGCATTAGGTAAAAGCTGCAAATTCAGAGTTAATGTTTCTAGGTGTAAATATGCCATGTATGGTGGATGAAAGTTCTGTAATCTACATGTTCACAACTCATTCGAGAAAGTTTGTTGAAACCTTGATGCATGGAACGTGTTCAGAACACGGAATGTCACAGTGAGTGAAACTAGGTAAATTACATATCTTTTGGGTAGAAATCGCTCCAAGAGCATTTTTCTGCCAAATCTGCCTCATTTTCAAAACTGGCGTTCAAACTAACCTGTGAAATCTCAGAAAATACTTCAAAGTGTCAGTAAGCCTTGTATGGTGGATGAAAGTGCTGTAATCCACTTGCTAACAACTCTGTAGTGAGTATTTGTCAAATCCGAGATGCATGTAGCGTGTTCGGAACACGGAAATTCACGGTGAGCGAATCCATGTAAATTACATATCTATTGGTTAGAACCCGCTCCAAGAGGATTTTGCCGTGAAATCTGCCCCATTTTTGAAACTGGCATTTGGAAAGCTCTGTGAAATCATAGAAAATGCTCCTAAGCATCAATATGCCTTGTATTGTGATGAAAGTCCTGTACTCCACATGCAAACAACCATGTAGTGTATTTTTGTCGAATCCTTCCTGCATGTAGTATGTTCAGGACACGTAATTTCACAGTGGGGGAATTTATGTAATTTACATATCTATTGGGTAGAACACTCTCCAACAGTTTTTCCTTTGAAAACTGCCTGATTTTCGAAACTGCTTTTAGGGAAAAGTTGTGAACTCAGAGTCAATTTTTCTAGGTGTAAATATGCCTTGTATGGTGGATGAAAGTTCTGTAATACACATGTACACAACTCATTAAAATGTTTCTCAAATCCTTGATATATGTAGTGTGTTTGGAACATGAAATGTCACGATGAGGGAAACTATGTAAATTACATATCTATTGGTTAGAACCCAGTCCAGGAGCATTTTACTGAAAAATCTGCCTCAGTTTGAAAACTGGTGTTATGAGAACGCTGCAAAATCTGAGTAAATGCTTTAAGGTGACAATATAAATTCAATGGTATATTGAAGATGTGTAATTCACATGCTAACAACTCAGCAGTGAATATTTGTTGAATCCGTGGTGCATGTAAAGTTTTCGGAACACAGAATGTTACGGTGACGGTATCCATGAAAATGAGATGTCTATTGGATAGAAAATGCACCAAGAGAATTTTTCTGCGAAAACTGCCTGATTTTCATAACTGACGTTAGGAAAAAGCTGTGAAACATAAGTAAATGTTTCTAGGTGTAAATATGCCTTGTATTGTGGTTGAAAAATCTGTAATCCACATGCTCACTTTCATTAAATAATGTTTGTCGAAGCCGTGATGAATGTAAATTTTTCGGAACACGGAATGTCTCGGTGAGTGAAATTCTGAAAATAGCAATTCTACTGGATAGAACTCGCTTGAATTGAATGTTTCTGTGAAAATTTCATGATATTTGAAACTGGATGTAAGGAAAAACCTGCGAAATCAGAATAACTACTTCTAGGTGTAAATATGCCTTGTTTGGTGGATGAAAGTTCGGTAATCCACATGCTCACACTCATTAAAGAATGTTTGTCGAATTCGTGATGCATGTAACGTCTTTGGAATACGGAATGTCATAGTGAAGGAAACAATGTAAGTTACATGTCTATTGGGTAGAACTCGCTTGAAGAGAATTTTTCTGCGAAATGTGCCTCTATTTAAAAACTGCCATTAGGAGAACCCTCTGAAATCTGAGAAAATGCTTCTAAGTGTCAATATGCCTTGAATGGTGAATGAAAGTCCGGTAATCCACATGTTAATAACAGTGTAGTAATTATTTTTCAAACCGTGATTCATGGAGTGCTTTTGGAAAACCGAATTTCACGGTAATGAAACCATGTAAATTACAATTCTGTTGGGTAGAACTAGCTAGAATAGAATATTTCTGCAAAAATTGCATGATTATCGAATCTGAAGTTTGGAGAAAGCTGCAAAACTGGAGCCAATATTTGTAGGTGTAAATATGTCTTTATGTTGGAAGAAAGTTCGGTAATCCACATTTTCGCATCATATTAAAGAATCTTTTTCTAATCCGTGACACATGTACCGTGTTCGGAACATGGAATTTCACGGTGATTGAAACAATGTAAATTACTTCTCTATTGGGTAGAACTCGCTCCAAGAGAATTTTTCTGCGAAAACTGCTTCATTATTGAAACTGGCGTTTGGAAAACGCTGCCAAATCTGAGAAAATATTTCTAAGTATCAATATTCAATTATTGTGATGAAAGTTCGGTAATCCACATGCTAACAAATCTGTAGTGAATATTTGTCGAACCATTAATCATGTAGCATGTTCGGAACACGGAATTTCACGGCCAGGGTATTTATGTAAATTATATTTCTCTTCGTTAGAAATCACTCCAAGAGATTTTTCCTGAGAAATCTGCCTGATTTTCGAATCTGGTGTTAGGAAAACCCTGCGAACTCAGATTAATAGATTCTCGGTGTAAATATGCCTTGTATGGTGGATGAAATTTCGTTAATCCGCATGCTAACAACTCTGTAGTGAATATTTGTCGAATCCAAGATACATGAAGTGTGTTTGGAACACAGAATATCACGGTGAGCGAATCTATGTAAAATACATTTCTCTTGGGTAGAACTCGCTCCCAGAGGTTTTTCTGCAAAATCTGCCTCATTTTCGTAACTGGCGTTTGAAACTCTCTGCAAAATAAGAGGAAATGCTTCATAGTGTCAATATGCCTTGTATTGTGATGGAAGTTCATAAAACCACATGCAAACAAATCTGTGGTGAATATTTGTAGAAAGCGTTCTGCATGTAGCGTGATCGTATCACGGAAATTCCCGGCGATGGAATCTATGTAAATTACAAGTCTCTAGGGTAGAATTCGCACCAAAAATTTTTTCCTGAGAAAACGACCTGATTTTCAAAACTGGCATTAGGCAAAAGCTGCAAATTCAGAGTTAATGTTTCTAGGTGTAAATATGCCATGTATGGTGGATGAAAGTTCTGTAATCTACATGTTCACAACTCATTCGAGAAAGTTTGTTGAAACCTTGATGCATGGAACGTGTTCAGAACACGGAATGTCACAGTGAGTGAAACTAGGTAAATTACATATCTTTTGGGTAGAAATCGCTCCAAGAGCATTTTTCTGCCAAATCTGCCTCATTTTCAAAACTGGCGTTCAAACAAACCTGTGAAATCTCAGAAAATACTTCAAAGTGTCAGTAAGCCTTGTATGGTGGATGAAAGTGCTGTAATCCACTTGCTAACAACTCTGTAGTGAGTATTTGTCAAATCCGAGATGCATGTAGCGTGTTCAGAACACGGAAATTCACGGTGAGCGAATCCATGTAAATTACATATCTATTGGTTAGAACCCGCTCCAAGAGGATTTTGCCGTGAAATCTGCCTCATTTTTGAAACTGGCATTTGGAAAGCTCTGTGAAATCATAGAAAATGCTTCTAAGCATCAATATGCCTTGTATTGTGATGAAAGTCCTGTACTCCACATGCAAACAACCATGTAGTGTATTTTTGTCGAATCCTTCCTGCATGTAGCATGTTCAGGACACGTAATTTCACAGTGGGGGAATTTATGTAATTTACATATCTATTGGGTAGAACACTCTCCAACAGTTTTTCCTTTGAAAACTGCCTGATTTTCGAAACTGCTGTTAGGGAAAAGCTGTGAACTCAGAGTCAATTTTTCTAGGTGTAAATATGCCTTGTATGGTGGATGAAAGTTCTGTAATACACATGTACACAACTCATTAAAATGTTTCTCAAATCCTTGATATATGTAGTGTGTTTGGAACATGAAATGTCACGATGAGGGAAACTATGTAAATTACATATCTATTGGTTAGAACCCAGTCCAGGAGCATTTTACTGAAAAATCAGCCTCAGTTTGGAAACTGGTGTTATGAAAACGCTGCAAAATCTGAGTAAATGCTTTAAGGTGACAATATATATTCAATGGTTTATTAAAGATGTGTAATTCACATGCTAACAACTCAGCAGTGAATATTTGTTGAATCCGTGGTGCATGTACCATTTTCGGAAGACGGAATGTTACGGTGACGGTATCTATGAAAGTGAGATGTCTATTGGATAGAACATGCACCAAGAGAATTTTTCTGCGAAAACTGCCTGATTTTCATAACTGATGTTAGGAAAAAACTGTGAAACATAAGTAAATGTTTCTAGGTGTAAATATGTCTTGTTTTGAGGTTGAAAAATCTGTAATCCACATGCTCACTGTCATTAAATAATATTTGTCGAAGCCATGATGAATGTAACGATTTCAGAACACGGAATTTATCGGTGAGTGAAACTCTGAAAATAACAACTCTACTGGATAGTACTCGATTGAAGAGAATTTTTCTTCCATATATGCCTCATTTTCAATACTGCCATTAGGAGAACCCTGTGAAATCTGAGAAAATGCTTCTAAGTGTCAATATGCCTTGAATGGTGAATGAAAGTCCCGTAATCCACATGTTAATAACAGTGTAGTAATTATTTTTCAAACCGTGATTCATGGAGCGCTTTTGGAAAACCGAATTTCACGGTAATGAAACGATGTAAATTACAATTCTATTGAGTAGAACTAGCTAGAATAGAATATTTCTGCGAAAATTGCATGATTATCGAATCTGAAGTTTGGAGAAAGCTGCAATACGAGAGTAAATATTTGTAGGTGTAAATATGTCTTTATGTTGGAAGAAAGTTCGGTAATCCACATTTTCACATCATATTAAAGAATCTTTTTCTAATCCGTGACGCATGTACCGTGTTCGGTACATGGAATTTCACGGTGATTGAAACAATGTAAATTACTTCTCTATTGGGTAGAACTCGCTCCAAGAGAATTTTCCTGCGAAAACTGCTTCATTTTTGAAACTGGCGTTTGGAAAACGCTGCCAAATCTGAGAAAATATTTCTAAGTATCAATATTCAATGTATTGTGATGAAAGTTCGGTAATCCACATGCTAACAAATCTGTAGTGAATATTTGTCGAACCATTAATCATGTAGCATGTTCGGAACACGGAATTTCACGGCCAGGGTATTTATGTAAATTACATTTCTCTTCGTTAGAAATCACTCCAAGAGATTTTTCCTGAGAAATCTGCCTGATTTTCGAATCTGGTGTTAGGAAAACCCTGCGAACTCAGATTAATAGATTCTCGGTGTAAATATGCCTTGTATGGTGGATGAAATTTCGTTAATCCGCATGCTAACAACTCTGTAGTGAATATTTGTCGAATCCAAGATACATGAAGTGTGTTTGGAACACAGAATATCACGGTGAGCGAATCTATGTAAAATACATTTCTCTTGGGTAGAACTCGCTCCCAGAGGTTTTTCTGCAAAATCTGCCTCATTTTCGTAACTGGCGTTTGAAACTCTCTGCAAAATAAGAGGAAATGCTTCATAGTGTCAATATGCCTTGTATTGTGATGGAAGTTCATAAAACCACATGCAAACAAATCTGTGGTGAATATTTGTAGAAAGCGTTCTGCATGTAGCGTGATCGTATCACGGAAATTCCCGGCGATGGAATCTATGTAAATTACAAGTCTCTAGGGTAGAATTCGCACCAAAAATTTTTTCCTGAGAAAACGACCTGATTTTCAAAACTGGCATTAGGCAAAAGCTGCAAATTCAGAGTTAATGTTTCTAGGTGTAAATATGCCATGTATGGTGGATGAAAGTTCTGTAATCTACATGTTCACAACTCATTCGAGAAAGTTTGTTGAAACCTTGATGCATGGAACGTGTTCAGAACACGGAATGTCACAGTGAGTGAAACTAGGTAAATTACATATCTTTTGGGTAGAAATCGCTCCAAGAGCATTTTTCTGCCAAATCTGCCTCATTTTCAAAACTGGCGTTCAAACAAACCTGTGAAATCTCAGAAAATACTTCAAAGTGTCAGTAAGCCTTGTATGGTGGATGAAAGTGCTGTAATCCACTTGCTAACAACTCTGTAGTGAGTATTTGTCAAATCCGAGATGCATGTAGCGTGTTCAGAACACGGAAATTCACGGTGAGCGAATCCATGTAAATTACATATCTATTGGTTAGAACCCGCTCCAAGAGGATTTTGCCGTGAAATCTGCCTCATTTTTGAAACTGGCATTTGGAAAGCTCTGTGAAATCATAGAAAATGCTTCTAAGCATCAATATGCCTTGTATTGTGATGAAAGTCCTGTACTCCACATGCAAACAACCATGTAGTGTATTTTTGTCGAATCCTTCCTGCATGTAGCATGTTCAGGACACGTAATTTCACAGTGGGGGAATTTATGTAATTTACATATCTATTGGGTAGAACACTCTCCAACAGTTTTTCCTTTGAAAACTGCCTGATTTTCGAAACTGCTGTTAGGGAAAAGCTGTGAACTCAGAGTCAATTTTTCTAGGTGTAAATATGCCTTGTATGGTGGATGAAAGTTCTGTAATACACATGTACACAACTCATTAAAATGTTTCTCAAATCCTTGATATATGTAGTGTGTTTGGAACATGAAATGTCACGATGAGGGAAACTATGTAAATTACATATCTATTGGTTAGAACCCAGTCCAGGAGCATTTTACTGAAAAATCAGCCTCAGTTTGGAAACTGGTGTTATGAAAACGCTGCAAAATCTGAGTAAATGCTTTAAGGTGACAATATATATTCAATGGTTTATTAAAGATGTGTAATTCACATGCTAACAACTCAGCAGTGAATATTTGTTGAATCCGTGGTGCATGTACCATTTTCGGAAGACGGAATGTTACGGTGACGGTATCTATGAAAGTGAGATGTCTATTGGATAGAACATGCACCAAGAGAATTTTTCTGCGAAAACTGCCTGATTTTCATAACTGACGTTAGGAAAAAGCTGTGAAACATAAGTAAATGTTTCTAGGTGTAAATATGTCTTGTTTTGAGGTTGAAAAATCTGTAATCCACATGCTCACTGTCATTAAATAATATTTGTCGAAGCCATGATGAATGTAACGATTTCAGAACACGGAATTTATCGGTGAGTGAAACTCTGAAAATAACAACTCTACTGGATAGTACTCGATTGAAGAGAATTTTTCTTCCATATATGCCTCATTTTCAATACTGCCATTAGGAGAACCCTGTGAAATCTGAGAAAATGCTTCTAAGTGTCAATATGCCTTGAATGGTGAATGAAAGTCCCGTAATCCACATGTTAATAACAGTGTAGTAATTATTTTTCAAACCGTGATTCATGGAGCGCTTTTGGAAAACCGAATTTCACGGTAATGAAACGATGTAAATTACAATTCTATTGAGTAGAACTAGCTAGAATAGAATATTTCTGCGAAAATTGCATGATTATCGAATCTGAAGTTTGGAGAAAGCTGCAATACGAGAGTAAATATTTGTAGGTGTAAATATGTCTTTATGTTGGAAGAAAGTTCGGTAATCCACATTTTCACATCATATTAAAGAATCTTTTTCTAATCCGTGACGCATGTACCGTGTTCGGTACATGGAATTTCACGGTGATTGAAACAATGTAAATTACTTCTCTATTGGGTAGAACTCGCTCCAAGAGAATTTTCCTGCGAAAACTGCTTCATTTTTGAAACTGGCGTTTGGAAAACGCTGCCAAATCTGAGAAAATATTTCTAAGTATCAATATTCAATGTATTGTGATGAAAGTTCGGTAATCCACATGCTAACAAATCTGTAGTGAATATTTGTCGAACCATTAATCATGTAGCATGTTCGGAACACGGAATTTCACGGCCAGGGAATTTATGTAAATTACATTTCTCTTCGTTAGAAATCACTCCAAGAGATTTTTCCTGAGAAATCTGCCTGATTTTCGAATCTGGTGTTAGGAAAACCCTGCGAACTCAGATTAATAGATTCTCGGTGTAAATATGCCTTGTAAGGTGGATGAAAGTTCGGAAATCCGCATGCTAACAACTCTGTAGTGAATATTTGTCGAATCCGAGATACATGAAGTGTGTTTTGTACACAGAATATCACGGTGAGCGAATCTATGTAAAATACATTTCTCTTGGGTAGAACTCGCTCCCAGAGGTTTTTCTGCAAAATCTGCCTCATTTTCAAAACTGGCGTTTGAAAATATCTGCAAAATCAGAGAAAATGTTTCATAGTGTCAATATGCCTTGTATTGTGATGGAAGTTTGTAAAACCACATGCAAACAAATCTGTGTTGAATATTTGTAGAAAGCGTTATGCATGTAGCGTGATCGTATCACAGAAATTCCCGGCGATGGAATCTATGTAAATTACATATCTCTAGGGTAGAACTCGCACCAAAATATTTTCCTGAGAAAACGACCTGATTTTCGAAACTGGCATTAGGTAAAAGCTGCAAATTCAGAGTTAATGTTTCTAGGTGTAAATATGCCATGTATGTTGGATGAAAGTTCTGTAATCTACATGTTCACAACTCATTTGAGAAAGTTTGTTGAAACCTTGATGCATGTAGCGTGTTCAGAAATTGGAATGTCACTGTGAGGGAAACTATGTAAATTACATTTCTTTTGGGAAGTACTCGATCCACGAGAATTTTTCTGTGAATCTGCCTCATTTTCAAACCTGGCATTAGGAAAAACTTTCGAAATATGAGAAAATGCTTCAAGGTGTCAATATGGATTTTTTGGTGGATGAAAGTTCGATAATCCTTATGCTAACAACTCTGTAGTGAATATTTGAAGAATCCGTGATGCATGTAGCTTTTTCGGAACACGGAATTTCACGATGACGTGTTCTACGTATATTGCATGTCTGTTGGGTAGAACAAGCTCCAAGAGTATTTTTCTGCGAAAACTGCATGATTTTAGAAACTGACATTAGGAGAAATCTACTAAATCAGAATAAAACTTACTATGTGCTAATATTCATTGTAAGGTCAATGAAAGTTCGGTATTACACATGTTTACAACTCATTAAAGAAAGTTTGTTGAATCCGTGATGCATGGAACGTGTTCAGAACACGGAATGTCACAGTGAGTGAAACTAGGTAAATTACATATCTTTTGGGTAGAAATCGCTCCAAGAGCATTTTTCTGCCAAATCTGCCTCATTTCCAAAACTGGTGTTCAAACAAACCTGTGAAATCTCAGAAAATACTTCAAAGTGTCAGTAAGCCTTGTATGGTGGATGAAAGTGCTGTAATCCACTTGCTAACAACTCTGTAGTGAGTATTTGTTGAATCCGAGATGCATGTAGCGTGTTCGGAACACGGAAATTCACGGTGAGCGAATCCATGTAAATTACATATCTATTGATTAGAAACCGCTCCAAGAGGATTTTGCCGTGAAATCTGCCTCATTTTTGAAACTGCCTTTTGGAAAGCTCTGTGAAATCATAGAAAATGCTTCTAAGCATCAATATGCCTTGTATTGTGATGAAAGTCCTGTACTCCACATGCAAACAACCATGTAGTGTATTTTTGTCGAATCCTTCCTGCATGTAGCATGTTCAGGACACGTAATTTCACAGTGGGGGAATTTATGTAATTTACATATCTATTGGGTAGAACACTCTCCAACAGTTTTTCCTTTGAAAACTGCCTGATATTCGAAACTGCATTTAGGGAAATGCTGTGAACTCAGAGTAAATATTTCTAGGTGTACATATGCCTTGTACAGTGGATGAAAGTTCTGTAATACACATGTACACAACTCTTTAAAAATGTTTGTCAAATCCATGATGAATGTAGCCTGTTCAGAAGACGGACTGTCACGGTGAGGGAAACTAGGTAAATTACATATCTATTGGTTAGAACACGCTCCAGGAGCATTTTACTAGAAAATCTGCCTCAGTTTGGAAACTGGTGTTATGAAAACGCTGCAAAATTGAGTAAATCCTTTAAGGTGACAATATGTCTTCAATGGGTTATTCAAGATGTGTAATTCACATGCTAAGAACTCAGCAGTGTATATTGGTTGAATCCGTGGTGCATGTACCGTTTTCAGAACACGGAATATTACGGTGATGGTATCTATGAAAATGAGATGTCTATTGGATAGAACATGCACCAAGAGGGTTTTTCTGCGAAAACTGCCTGATTTTCTTAACTGACGTTAGGAAAACCTGCGAAATCTAAGTAAATGTTTCTAGGTGTAAATATGCCTTGTATTGTGGTTGAAAAATCGGTAATCCTCATGCTCACAGTCATTAAATAATGTTTGTCCAAGCCGTGATGAATGTAACGTTTTCGGAACACGGAAAGTCTCGGTGAGTGAAACTCTGAAAACTACAATTCTACTGGATAGAACTCGCTTGAATTGAATGTTTATGTGAAAATTTCATGATTTTTGAAACTGGATGTAAGGAAAAACCTGCGAAATCAGAATAACTACTTTTGGGTGTAAATATGCCTTGTATGGTGGATGAAAGTTTGGTCATCCACATGCTCACACTCATTAAAAATGTTTGTCGAATTCGTGATGCAGGTAACGTGTTTGGAATACGGAATGTCATAGTGAAGGAAACAATGTAAGTTACATGTCTATTGGGTAGAACTCGCTTGAAGAGAATTTTTGTGCGTAATGTGCCTCATTTTCAAAACTGCATTTAGGAGAACCCTGTGAAATCAGAGAAAATGCTTCTAAGAGTCAATATGCCTAGAAGGGTGAGTGATAGTCTGGTAATCCACATGTTAATAACTGTGTAGTTATTATTTTTTAAACCGTGATTCATGTAGCGCTTTTGGAAAAAGGAATTTTACGGTAATGAAACGTTGTAAATTACAAATCTATTTAGTAGAACGAGCTAGAAGAAAATGTTTCTGTGAAAATTGCATGATAATCCAATCTTAAGTTTGGAAAAAGCTGCAAAACTGGAGCCAATATTTGTAGGTGTAAATGTGCCTTTATGTTGCAAGAAAGTTCGGTAATCCACATTTTCACAACATATTAAAGAATATTTTTCTAATCTGTGATGCATGAACTGTGTTCAGAACGTGGAATTTCACGGTGATTGAAACAATGTAAATTACTACTTTATTGGTTAGAACTATCTCGGAGAGTGCTTTTCGGCGAAAACTTCTTTATTTTTGAAACTGGCAATTGCAAAACGCTGCAAAATCTGAGAAAATACATCTAAGTATCAATATTCAATGTATTGTGATGAAAGTTCGGTAATCCACATGCTAACAAATTTGTAGTGAATATTTGTCGAATCCTTTATGCATGTAGCATG
The DNA here is from genome assembly GCF_048773025.1 of Camelus bactrianus. Classification (NCBI taxonomy): domain Eukaryota; kingdom Metazoa; phylum Chordata; class Mammalia; order Artiodactyla; family Camelidae; genus Camelus; species Camelus bactrianus. The sequence goes on along the minus strand of NC_133558.1, from coordinate 45,231,440 downwards.
TTCGAAACACGGAATTTCACGATGATGGGTTCTATCTAAATTGCATGTCTATTGGGTAGAACTCGCTCCAAGAGGATTTTTCTGCAAAAACTGCATGATTTTAGAAACTGACATTAGGAGCAATCTACTAAATCAGAATAAAACTTTCTATGTATGAATATGCATTGTCAGTTGGATGAAAGTTCGGTAATACACATGTTCACAACTCATTAAAGAATGTTTGTTGAATCCGTGATGCATGGAACGTGTTCAGGACACGGAATGTCACGGTGAGTGAAACTAGGTAAATTACATATCTTTTGGGTGCAACTCGCTCCAAGAGCATTTTTCTGCCAAATCTGCCTCATTTTCAAAACTGGCGTTAAAACTAACCTGTCAAATCTGAGAAAATTCTTCAAAGTGTCAGTAAGGCTTGTATGGTGGATGAAAGTGCTGTAATCAATTTGCTAACAACCCTGTAGAGAATAATTGTCGCATCCGTGATGCATGTAGCGTGTTCGGAACACGGAATTTCACGGTGAGCGAATCCTTGCAAATTACACGTCTATTGGTTAGCCCCGCTCCAAGAGGTTTTTGCCGTGAAATCTGCCTCATATTGGAAACTGGCGTTTGGAAAGCTTTGCGAAATCAGAGTAAATACTTCAAAGCATCAATATGCCTTCTATTTTGATGAAAGTCCTGGAATCCACATGCAAACAACTCTGTAGTGTATTTTTGTCAAATAATTTCTGCATGTAGCGTGTTCCTAACACGGAATTTCACGGTGAGCGAATCAAAGGAATTTACATATCTAGTAGATAGAACACGCTCCAACAGTATTTTCCTTTGTAAACTGACTGATTTTCGAAACTGCTACTGGAAAAATCTGCGAACTCAGAATTAATTTTTCTAGGTGTACATATGCCTTGTATGGTGGATGAAAGTTCTGTAATACACATGTACACAACTCTTTAAAAATGTTTGTCAAATCCGTGATGAATGTATCCTGTTCAGAACATGGACTGTCATGGTGATGGAAACTATGTAAATTACATATCTATTGGATAGAACACTCTCCAGGAGCATTTTACTGAAAAATCTGTCTCAGTTTGGAAACTGGTGTTATGAATACGCTGCAAAATCTGAGAAAAATTTTTTAAGGTGACAATATGTCTTCAATGGGTTATTCAAGATGTGTAACTCACATGCTAACAACTCAGCAGATTATATTGGTTGAATCCGTGGTGCATGTACCGTTTTCGGAACACGGAATGTTACGGTGATGGTATCTATGAAAATGAGATGTCTATTGGATAGAACAAGCACCAAGAGAATTTTTCTGTGAAAACTGCCTGATTTTCTTAACTGACGTTAGGAAAACCTGCGAAATCTAAGTAAATGTTTCTAGGTGTAAATATGCCTTGTATTGTGGTTGAAAAATCGGTAATCCACATGCTCACGGTCATTAAATAATGTTTGTCAAAGCCGTGATGAATGTAAATTTTTCGGAGGACGGAATGTCTCGGTGAGTGAAACTCTGAAAACTACAATTCTACTGGATAGAACTCGCTTGAATTGAATCTTTATGTGAAAATTTCATGAGTTTTGAAACTGGATGTAAGGAAAAACCTGCGAAATCAGAATAACTACTTTTAGGTGTAAATATGCCTTGTATGGTGGATGAAAGTTTGGTCATCCACATGCTCACACTCATTAAAAATGTTTGTCGAATTCATGATGCAGGTAACGTGTTTGGAATACGGAATGTCATAGTGAAGGAAACAATGTAAGTTACATGTCTATTGGGTAGAACTCGCTTGAAGAGTATTTTTCTGAGAAATGTGCCTCATTTTCAAAACTGCCATTAGGAGAACCCTGTGAAATCTGAGAAAATGCTTCTAAGTGTCAATATGCCTTGAATGGTGAATGAAAGTCCCGTAATCCACATGTTAATAACAGTGTAGTAATTATTTTTTAAACCGTGATTCATGGAGCGCTTTTGGAAAACGAAATTTCACGGTAATGAATCGATGTAAATTACAATTCTATTGAGTAGAACGAGCTAGAAGAGAATGTTTCTGCGAAAATTGCATGATTATCGAATCTGAATTTTGGAAAAAGCTGCAAAAAGGGAGTCAATACTTGAGGTGTAAATGTGCCTTTATGTTGCAAGAAAGTTCGGTAATATACATTGTCACAACATACTAAAGAATCTTTTTCTAATCCGTGATGCATGTACCGTGTTCAGAACATGGAATTTCATGGTAATTGAAACAATGTAAACCACTTCTCTATTCGGAAGAACTCGGTCTGCGAGGTTTTTCTGTGAAAACTTCATCATTTTTCAAACTGGCATTTGCAAAACGCTGCAAAATCTGAGAAAATACTTCTAAGAATCAATATTCAATGTATAGTGATGAAAGTTCGGTAATCCACATGCTAACAAATTTATAGTGAATATTTGTCGAATCCTTTATGCATGTAGCATGTTCGGAACACGGAATTTCACGGCCTGGGAATTTATGTAAATTATATTTCTCTTGGTTAGAAATCACTCCAAGAGATTTTTCCTGAGAAATCGGCCGGATTTTTGAAACTGGCGATAGGAAAACCCTGCGAACTCAGATTAATAGATTCTCGGTGTAAATATGCCTTGTATGGTGGATGAAAGTTCGGTAATCCGCATGCTAACAACTCTGTACTGAATATTTGTCGAATCCGAGATCCGTGAAGCGTGTTTGGAACACAGAATATCACGGTGAGCGAATCTATGTAAAATACATATCTCTTTGGTAGAACTCGCTCCAAGAGATTTTTCTGGGAAATCTGCCTCATTTTCGATACTGGCGTTTGATAATACACGCAAAATCTGAGAAAATGCTTCAAAGTGTCAATATGCCTTGTATTGTGATGGAAGTTCTTAAAACCACATGCAAACAATTCTGTGGTGAATATTTGTAGAAAGCATTATGCATGTAGCGTGATCGTATCACAGAAATTCCCGGCGATGGAATCTATGTAAATTACACGCCTATTGGTTAGAATTCGTTCCAAAAATGTTTCCCAGAGAAAACGGCCTGATTTTCAAAACTGGCATTAGGAAAAATCTGCAAATTCAGAGTTAATGATTCTAGGTGTAAATATGCCATGTATGTTGGATGAAAGTTCTGTAATCTACATGTTCACAACTCATTCGAGAAAGTTTGTTGAAACCTTGATGCATGTAGCGTGTTCAGAAATTGGAATGTCAGTGTGAGGAAAACTATATAAATTACATTTCTATTGGGAAGTACTCACTCCACGAGAATTTTTCTGCGTATCTGCCTCCTCTTCAAAACTGGCATTAGGAAAAACTTTCGAAATAAGAGAAAATGCTTCAAAGAGTCAATATGGACTTTATGGTGGATGAAAGTTCGGTAATCCTTATGCTAACAACTCTGTAGTGAATATTTGTCAGATCCGTGATGCATGTAGCTTTTTCGGAACACGGAATTTCACGATGACGGGTTCTATGTAAATTGCATGTCTATTCGGTAGAACTCGCTCCAAGAGGATTTTTCTGCAAAAACTGCATGATTTTAGAAACTGACATTAGGAGAAAACTACTAAATCAGAATAAAATTTTCTATGTATTAATATGCATTGTCAGTTGGTTGAAAGTTCGGTAATACACATGTTCACAACTCATTAAAGAATGTTTGTTGAATCCGGGATGCATGGAACGTGTTCAGAACACGGAATGTCACGATGAGTGAAACTAGGTAAATTACATATCTTTTGGGTACAACTCGCTCCAAGAGCATTTTTCTGCCAAATCTGCCTCATTTTCAAAACAGGCGTTAAAACTAGCCTGGGAATTCTGAGAAAATTCTTCAAAGTGTCAGTAAGCCTTGTATGGTGGATGAAAGTGCTGTAATCTACTTGCTAACAACTCTGTAGTGAATATTTGTCGCATCCGTGATGCATGTAGTGTGTTCGGAACACGGAATTTCACGGTGAGCGAATCCATGTAAATTACACGTCTATTGGTTAGACCCGCTCCAAGAGGTTTTTGCCGTGAAATCTGCCTCATTTTGGAAACTGGCGTTTGGGAAGCTCTGCGAAATCAGAGAAAATGCTTCAAAGCATCAATATGCCTTCTATTTTGATGAAAGCCCTGGAATCCACATGCAAATAACTCTGTAGTGTATTTTTGTCGAATCATTTCTGCATGTATCTTGTTCCGAACACGGAATTTCACGGTGAGCGAATCCATGGAATTTACATATCTATTGGATAGAACACGCTCCAACAGTTTTTTCCTTTGTAAACTGCCTGATTTTCGAAACTGCAATTAGGAAAAAGCTGCGAACTCAGAGTTAAAGTTTTTGGTGTACATATGCCTTGTAGAGAGGATGAAAGTTCTGTAATACACATGTACACAACTCTTTAAAAATGTTTGTCAAATCCATGATGTATGTAGCCTGTTCGGAAAACGGACTGTCACGGTGAGGGAAACTAGGTAAATTACATATCTATTGGTTAGAACACGCTCCAGGAGCATTTTACTAGAAAATCTGCCTCAGTTAGGAAACTGGTGTTATGAAAACGCTGCAAAATCGGAGTAAATTCTTTAAGGTGACAATATGCCTTCAATGGGTTATTCAAGATGTGTAATTCACATGCAAAGAACTCAGCAGTGTATATTGGTTGAATCCGTGGTGCATGTACCATTTTCAGAACACGGAATGTTACGGTGATGGTATCTATGAAAATGAGATGTCTATTGGATAGAACATGCTCCAAGAGTGTTTTTCTGCGGAAACTGCCTGATTTTCTTAACTGACGTTAGGAAAACCTGCGAAATCTAAGTAAATGTTTCTAGGTGTAAATATGCCTTGTATTGTGGTTGAAAAATCGGTAATCCACATGCTCACGGTCATTAAATAATGTTTGTCAAAGCCGTGATGAATGTAACGTTTTCGGAACACGGAATGTCTCGGTGAGTGAAACTCTGAAAATTACATTTCTACTGGATAGAACTCGCTTGAATTGAATGTTTATGTGAAAATTTCATGATTTTTGAAACTGGATGTAAGGAAAAACCTGCGAAATCAGAATAACTACTTCTAGGTGTAAATATGCCTTGTATGGTGGATGAAAGTTTGGTCATCCACATGCTCACACTCATTAAAAATGTTTGTCGAATTCGTGATGCAGGTAACGTGTTTGGAATACGGAATGTCATAGTGAAGGAAACAATGTAAGTTACATGTCTATTGGGTAGAACTCGCTTGAAGTGGATTTTTCTGTGAAATGTTCCTCATTTTCAAAACTGCCATTAGGAGAACACTGGGAAATCTGAGAAAATGCTTCTAAGTGTCAATATGCCTTGAATGGTGAATGAAAGTCCCGTAATCCACATGTTAATAACAGTGTAGTAATTATTTTTTAAACCGTGATTCATGTAGCGCTTTTGGAAAACGAAATTTCACGGTAATGAATCGATGTAAATTACAATTCTATTGAGTAGAACGAGCTAGAAGAGAATGTTTCTGCGAAAATTGCATGATTATCGAATCTGAATTTTGGAAAAAGCTGCAAAAAGGGAGTCAATACTTGAGGTGTAAATGTGCCTTTATTTTGCAAGAAAGTTCGGTAATCCACATTGTCACAACATACTAAAGAATCTTTTTCTAATCCGTGATGCATGTACCGTGTTCTGAACGTGAAATTTCATGGTAATTGAAACAATGTAAACCACTTCTCTATTCGGAAGAACTCGGTCTGCGAGGTTTTACTGTGAAAACTTCATCATTTTTCAAACTGGCATTTGCAAAACGCTGCAAAATCTGAGAAAATATTTCTAGGAATCAATATTCAATGTATTGTGATGAAAGTTCGGTAATCCACATGCTAACTAATTTATAGTGAATATTTGTCGAATCTTTATGCATGTAGCATGTTCGGAACACGGAATTTCACGGCCTGGGAATTTATGTAAATTATATTTCTCTTGGTTAGAAATCACTCCAAGAGATTTTTCCTGAGAAATCGGCCGGATTTTTGAAACTGGCGATAGGAAAACCCTGCGAACTCAGATTAATAGATTCTCGGTGTAAATATGCCTTGTATGGTGGATGAAAGTTCGGTAATCCGCATGCTAACAACTCTGAACTGAATATTTGTCGAATCCGAGATCCGTGAAGCGTGTTTGGAACACAGAATATCACGGTGAGCGAATCTATGTAAAATACATATCTCTTTGGTAGAACTCGCTCCAAGAGATTTTTCTGGGAAATCTGCCTCATTTTCGATACTGGCGTTTGATAATACACGCAAAATCTGAGAAAATGCTTCAAAGTGTCAATATGCCTTATATTGTGATGGAAGTTCTTAAAACCACATGCAAACAATTCTGTGGTGAATATTTGTAGAAAGCATTATGCATGTAGCGTGATCGTATCACAGAAATTCCCGGCGATGGAATCTATGTAAATTACACGCCTATTGGTTAGAATTCGTTCCAAAAATGTTTCCCAGAGAAAATGGCCTGATTTTCGAAACTGGCATTAGGTAAAAGCTGCAAATTCAGAGTTAATGATTCTAGGTGTAAATATGCCATGTATGTTGGATGAAAGTTCTGTAATCTACATGTTCACAACTCATTCGAGAAAGTTTGTTGAAACCTTGATGCATGTAGCGTGTTCGGAAATTGGAATGTCAGTGTGAGGAAAACTATGTAAATAACATTTCTATTGGGAAGTACTCACTCCACGAGAATTTTTCTGCGTATCTGCCTCCTCTTCAAAACTGGCATTAGGAAAAACTTTCGAAATAAGAGAAAATGCTTCAAAGAGTCAATATGGACTTTATGGTGGATGAAAGTTCGGTAATCCTTATGCTAACAACTCTGTAGTGAATATTTGTTGGATCCGTGATGCATGTAGCTTTTTCGGAACACGGAATTTCACGATGACGGGTTCTATGTAAATTGCATGTCTATTCGGTAGAACTCGCTCCAAGAGGATTTTTCTGCAAAAACTGCATGATTTTAGAAACTGACATTAGGAGAAAACTACTAAATCAGAATAAAATTTTCTATGTATTAATATGAATTGTCAGTTGGTTGAAAGTTCGGTAATACACATGTTCACAACTCATTAAAGAATGTTTGTTGAATCCGGGATGCATGGAACGTGTTCAGAACACGGAATGTCACGATGAGTGAAACTAGGTAAATTACATATCTTTTGGGTACAACTCGCTCCAAGAGCATTTTTCTGCCAAATCTGCCTCATTTTCAAAACAGGCGTTAAAACTAGCCTGGGAATTCTGAGAAAATTCTTCAAAGTGTCAGTAAGCCTTGTATGGTGGATGAAAGTGCTGTAATCTACTTGCTAACAACTCTGTAGTGAATATTTGTCGCATCCATGATGCATGTAGTGTGTTCGGAACACGGAATTTCACGGTGAGCGAATCCATGTAAATTACACGTCTATTGGTTAGACCCGCTCCAAGAGGTTTTTGCCGTGAAATCTGCCTCATTTTGGAAACTGGCGTTTGGGAAGCTCTGCGAAATCAGAGAAAATGCTTCAAAGCATCAATATGCCTTCTATTTTGATGAAAGCCCTGGAATCCACATGCAAATAACTCTGTAGTGTATTTTTGTCGAATCATTTCTGCATGTATCTTGTTCCGAACACGGAATTTCACGGTGAGCGAATCCATGGAATTTACATATCTATTGGATAGAACACGCTCCAACAGTTTTTTCCTTTGTAAACTGCCTGATTTTCGAAACTGCAATTAGGAAAAAGCTGCGAACTCAGAGTTAAAGTTTTTGGTGTACATATGCCTTGTAGAGAGGATGAAAGTTCTGTAATACACATGTACACAACTCTTTAAAAATGTTTGTCAAATCCATGATGTATGTAGCCTGTTCGGAAAACGGACTGTCACGGTGAGGGAAACTAGGTAAATTACATATCTATTGGTTAGAACACGCTCCAGGAGCATTTTACTAGAAAATCTGCCTCAGTTAGGAAACTGGTGTTATGAAAACGCTGCAAAATCGGAGTAAATTCTTTAAGGTGACAATATGCCTTCAATGGGTTATTCAAGATGTGTAATTCACATGCAAAGAACTCAGCAGTGTATATTGGTTGAATCCGTGGTGCATGTACCATTTTCAGAACACGGAATGTTACGGTGATGGTATCTATGAAAATGAGATGTCTATTGGATAGAACATGCTCCAAGAGTGTTTTTCTGCGGAAACTGCCTGATTTTCTTAACTGACGTTAGGAAAACCTGCGAAATCTAAGTAAATGTTTCTAGGTGTAAATATGCCTTGTATTGTGGTTGAAAAATCGGTAATCCACATGCTCACGGTCATTAAATAATGTTTGTCAAAGCCGTGATGAATGTAACGTTTTCGGAACACGGAATGTCTCGGTGAGTGAAACTCTGAAAATTACATTTCTACTGGATAGAACTCGCTTGAATTGAATGTTTATGTGAAAATTTCATGATTTTTGAAACTGGATGTAAGGAAAAACCTGCGAAATCAGAATAAATACTTCTAGGTGTAAATATGCCTTGTATGGTGGATGAAAGTTTGGTCATCCACATGCTCACACTCATTAAAAATGTTTGTCGAATTCGTGATGCAGGTAACGTGTTTGGAATACGGAATGTCATAGTGAAGGAAACAATGTAAGTTACATGTCTATTGGGTAGAACTCGCTTGAAGAGGATTTTTCTGTGAAATGTTCCTCATTTTCAAAACTGCCATTAGGAGAACACTGGGAAATCTGAGAAAATGCTTCTAAGTGTCAATATGCCTTGAATGGTGAATGAAAGTCCCGTAATCCACATGTTAATAACAGTGTAGTAATTATTTTTTAAACCGTGATTCATGTAGCGCTTTTGGAAAACGAAATTTCACGGTAATGAATCGATGTAAATTACAATTCTATTGAGTAGAACGAGCTAGAAGAGAATGTTTCTGCGAAAATTGCATGATTATCGAATCTGAATTTTGGAAAAAGCTGCAAAAAGGGAGTCAATACTTGAGGTGTAAATGTGCCTTTATTTTGCAAGAAAGTTCGGTAATCCACATTGTCACAACATACTAAAGAATCTTTTTCTAATCCGTGATGCATGTACCGTGTTCTGAACGTGGAATTTCATGGTAATTGAAACAATGTAAACCACTTCTCTATTCGGAAGAACTCGGTCTGCGAGGTTTTACTGTGAAAACTTCATCATTTTTCAAACTGGCATTTGCAAAACGCTGCAAAATCTGAGAAAATATTTCTAGGAATCAATATTCAATGTATTGTGATGAAAGTTCGGTAATCCACATGCTAACAAATTTATAGTGAATATTTGTCGAATCTTTATGCATGTAGCATGTTCGGAACACGGAATTTCACGGCCTGGGAATTTATGTAAATTATATTTCTCTTGGTTAGAAATCACTCCAAGAGATTTTTCCTGAGAAATCGGCCGGATTTTTGAAACTGGCGATAGGAAAACCCTGCGAACTCAGATTAATAGATTCTCGGTGTAAATATGCCTTGTATGGTGGATGAAAGTTCGGTAATCCGCATGCTAACAACTCTGTACTGAATATTTGTCGAATCCGAGATCCGTGAAGCGTGTTTGGAACACAGAATATCACGGTGAGCGAATCTATGTAAAATACATATCTCTTTGGTAGAACTCGCTCCAAGAGATTTTTCTGGGAAATCTGCCTCATTTTCGATACTGGCGTTTGATAATACACGCAAAATCTGAGAAAATGCTTCAAAGTGTCAATATGCCTTATATTGTGATGGAAGTTCTTAAAACCACATGCAAACAATTCTGTGGTGAATATTTGTAGAAAGCATTATGCATGTAGCGTGATCGTATCACAGAAATTCCCGGCGATGGAATCTATGTAAATTACACGCCTATTGGTTAGAATTCGTTCCAAAAATGTTTCCCAGAGAAAATGGCCTGATTTTCGAAACTGGCATTAGGTAAAAGCTGCAAATTCAGAGTTAATGATTCTAGGTGTAAATATGCCATGTATGTTGGATGAAAGTTCTGTAATCTACATGTTCACAACTCATTCGAGAAAGTTTGTTGAAACCTTGATGCATGTAGCGTGTTCGGAAATTGGAATGTCAGTGTGAGGAAAACTATGTAAATAACATTTCTATTGGGAAGTACTCACTCCACGAGAATTTTTCTGCGTATCTGCCTCCTCTTCAAAACTGGCATTAGGAAAAACTTTCGAAATAAGAGAAAATGCTTCAAAGAGTCAATATGGAATTTATGGTGGATGAAAGTTCGGTAATCCTTATGCTAACAACTCTGTAGTGAATATTTGTTGGATCCGTGATGCATGTAGCTTTTTCGGAACACGGAATTTCACGATGACGGGTTCTATGTAAATTGCATGTCTATTCGGTAGAACTCGCTCCAAGAGGATTTTTCTGCAAAAACTGCATGATTTTAGAAACTGACATTAAGAGAAATCTACTAAATCAGAATAAAATTTCTATGTATAAATATGCATTGTCAGTTGGTTGAAAGTTCGGTAATACACATGTTCACAACTCATTAAAGAATGTTTGTTGAATCCGGGATGCATGGAACGTGTTCAGAACACGGAATGTCACGGTGAGTGAAACTAGGTAAATTACATATCTTTTGGGTACAACTCGCTCCAAGAGCATTTTTCTGCCAAATCTGCCTCATTTTCAAAACAGGCGTTAAAACTAGCCTGGGAATTCTGAGAAAATTTTTCAAAGTGTCAGTAAGCCTTGTATGGTGGATGAAAGTGCTGTAATCTACTTGCTAACAACTCTGTAGTGAATATTTGTCGCATCCGTGATGCATGTAGCGTGTTCGGAACACGGAATTTCACGGTGAGCGAATCCATGTAAATTACACGTCTATTGGTTAGACCCGCTCCAAGAGGTTTTTGCCGTGAAATCTGCCTCATTTTGGAAACTGGCGTTTGGGAAGCTCTGCGAAATCAGAGAAAATGCTTCAAAGCATCAATATGCCTTGTATTGTGATGAAAGCACTGGAATCCACATGCAAACATCTCTGTAGTGTATTTTTGTCGAATCATTTCTGCATGTAGCATGTCCCGAACACGGAATTTCACGGTGAGCGAATCCATGGAATTTACATATTTATTGGATAGAACACGATCCAACAGTTTTTTCCTTTGTAAACTGCCTGATTTTCGAAACTGCTATTAAGAAAATGCTGCGAACTCAGATTAAATGTTTCTAGGTGTAAATATTCCTTGTACGGTGGATGAAAATTCTGTAATACACATGTACACAACTCTTTAAAAATGTTTGTCAAATCCATGATGTATGTAGCCTGTTCGGAAAACGGACTATCACGGTGAGGGAAACTAGGTAAATTACATATCTATTGGTTAGAACCCAGTCCAGGAGCATTTTACTGAGAAATCTGCCTCAGTTTGAAAACTGGTGTTATGAGAACGCTGCAAAATCTGAGTAAATGCTTTAAGGTGACAATATAACTTCAATGGTATATTGAAGATGAGTAATTTACATGCTAACAACTCAGCAGTGAATATTTGTTGAATCCGTGGTGCATGTAAAGTTTTCGGAACACAGAATGTTACGGTGACGGTATCCATGAAAATGAGATGTCTATTGGATAGAAAATGCACCAAGAGAATTTTTCTGCGAAAACTGCCTGATTTTCATAACTGACGTTAGGAAAAAGCTGTGAAACATAAGTAAATGTTTCTAGGTGTAAATATGCCTTGTATTGTGGTTGAAAAATCTGTAATCCACATGCTCACTTTCATTAAATAATGTTTGTCGAAGCCGTGATGAATGTAAATTTTTCGGAACACGGAATGTCTCGGTGAGTGAAACTGTGAAAATAGCAATTCTACTGGATAGAACTCGCTTGAATTGAATGTTTCTGTGAAAATTTCATGATATTTGAAACTGGATGTAAGGAAAAACCTGCGAAATCAGAATAACTACTTCTAGGTGTAAATATGCCTTGTTTGGTGGATGAAAGTTCGGTAATCCACATGCTCACACTCATTAAAGAATGTTTGTCGAATTCGTGATGCATGTAACGTCTTTGGAATACGGAATGTCATAGTGAAGGAAACGATATAAGTTACATGTCTATTGGGTAGAACTCGCTTGAAGAGGATTTTTCTGCGAAATGTGCCTCATTTTCAAAACTGCCTTTAGGAGAACCCTGTGAAATCTGAGAAAATGCTTCTAAGTGTCAATATGCCTTGAATGGTGAATGAAAGTCCGGTAATCCACATGTTAATAACAGTGTAGTAATTATTTTTCAAACCGTGATTCATGGAGCGCTTTTGGAAAACCGAATTTCACGGTAATGAAACGATGTAAATTACAATTCTATTGAGTAGAACGAGCTAGAATAGAATGTTTCTGCAAAAATTGCATGATTATCGAATCTGAAGTTTGGAGAAAGCTGCAAAACTGGAGCCAATATTTGTAGGTGTAAATATGCCTTTATGTTGGAAGAAAGTTCGGTAATCCACATTTTCGCATCATATTAAAGAATCTTTTTCTAATCCGTGACACATGTACCGTGTTCGGAACATGGAATTTCACGGTGATTGAAACAATGTAAATTACTTCTCTATTGGGTAGAACTCGCTCCAAGAGAATTTTTCTGCGAAAACTGCTTCATTATTGAAACTGGCGTTTGGAAAACGCTGCCAAATCTGAGAAAATATTTCTAAGTATCAATATTCAATGTATTGTGATGAAAGTTCGGTAATCCACATGCTAACAAATCTGTAGTGAATATTTGTCGAACCATTAATCATGTAGCATGTTCGGAACACGGAATTTCACGGCCAGGGAATTTATGTAAGTTATATTTCTCTTCGTTAGAAATCACTCCAAGAGATTTTTCCTGAGAAATCTGCCTGATTTTCGAATCTGGTGTTAGGAAAACCCTGCGAACTCAGATTAATAGATTCTTGGTGTAAATATGCCTTGTATGGTGGATGAAATTTCGTTAATCCGCATGCTAACAACTCTGTAGTGAATATTTGTCGAATCCAAGATACATGAAGTGGGTTTGGAACACAGAATATCACGGTGAGCGAATCCATGTAAAATACATTTCTCTTGGGTAGAACTCGCTCCCAGAGGTTTTTCTGCAAAATCTGCCTCATTTTCGAAACTGGCGTTTGAAACTCTCTGCAAAATCAGAGGAAATGCTTCATAGTGTCAATATGCCTTGTATTGTGATGGAAGTTTGTAAAACCACATGCAAACAAATCTGTGGTGAATATTTGTAGAAAGCGTTCTGCATGTAGCGTGATCGTATCACGGAAATTCCCGGCGATGGAATCTATGCAAATTACAACTCTCTAGGGTAGAATTCGCACCAAAAATTTTTTCCTGAGAAAACGACCTGATTTTCGAAACTGGCATTAGGTAAAAGCTGCAAATTCAGAGTTAATGTTTCTAGGTGTAAATATGCCATGTATGGTGGATGAAAGTTCTGTAATCTACATGTTCACAACTCATTCGAGAAAGTTTGTTGAAACCTTGATGCATGGAACGTGTTCAGAACACGGAATGTCACAGTGAGTGAAACTAGGTAAATTACATATCTTTTGGGTAGAAATCGCTCCAAGAGCATTTTTCTGCCAAATCTGCCTCATTTTCAAAACTGGCGTTCAAACTAACCTGTGAAATCTCAGAAAATACTTCAAAGTGTCAGTAAGCCTTGTATGGTGGATGAAAGTGCTGTAATCCACTTGCTAACAACTCTGTAGTGAGTATTTGTCGAATCCGAGATGCATGTAGCGTGTTCGGAACACGGAAATTCACGGTGAGCGAATCCATGTAAATTACATATCTATTGGTTAGAAACCGCTCCAAGAGGATTTTGCCGTGAAATCTGCCTCATTTTCGAAACTGCCGTTTGGAAAGCTCTGTGAAATCAGAGAAAATGCTTCTAAGCATCAATATGCCTTGTATTGTGATGAAAGTCCTGTACTCCACATGCAAACAACCATGTAGTGTATTTTTGTCGAATCCTTCCTGCATGTAGCATGTTCAGGACACGTAATTTCACAGTGGGGGAATTTATGTAATTTACATATCTATTGGGTAGAACACTCTCCAACAGTTTTTCCTTTGAAAACTGCCTGATATTCGAAACTGCATTTAGGGAAATGCTGTGAACTCAAAGTAAATATTTCTAGGTGTAAATATGCCTTGTATGGTGGATGAAAGTTCTGTAATACAGATGTACACAACTCATTAAAAATGTTTCTCAAATCCATGATGTATGTAGTTTGTTTGGAACACAGAATGTCACGTTGAGGGAAACTACGTAAATTACATATCTATTGGTTAGAACCCAGTCCAGGAGCATTTTACTGAAAAATCTGCCTCAGTTTGAAAACTGGTGTTATGAGAACGCTGCAAAATCTGAGTAAATGCTTTAAGGTGACAATATAACTTCAATGGTATATTGAAGATGTGTAATTCACATGCTAACAACTCAGCAGTGAATATTTGTTGAATCCGTGGTGCATGTAAAGTTTTCAAAACACAGAATGTTACGGTGACGGTATCCATGAAAATGAGATGTCTATTGGATAGAACATGCACCAAGAGAATTTTTCTGCAAAAACTGCCTGATTTTCATAACTGACATTAGGGAAAAGCTGTGAAACATAAGTAAATGTTTCTAAATGTAAATATGCCTTGTATTGTGGTTGAAAAATCTGTAATCCACATGCTCACTTTCATTAAATAATGTTTGTCGAAGCCGTGATGAATGTAAATTTTTCGGAACACGGAATGTCTCGGTGAGTGAAACTCTGAAAATAGCAATTCTACTGGATAGAACTCGCTTGAATTGAATGTTTCTGTGAAAATTTCATGATATTTGAAACTGGATGTAAGGAAAAACCTGCGAAATCAGAATAACTACTTCTAGGTGTAAATATGCCTTGTTTGGTGGATGAAAGTTCGGTAATCCACATGCTCACACTCATTAAAGAATGTTTGTTGAATTCGTGATGCATGTAACGTCTTTGGAATACCGAATGTCATAGTGAAGGAAACGATGTAAGTTACATGTCTATTGGATAGAACTCGCTTGAAGAGGATTTTTCTGCGAAATGTGCCTCATTTTCAAAACTGCCTTTAGGAGAACCCTGTGAAATCTGAGAAAATGCTTCTAAGTGTCAATATGCCTTGAATGGTGAATGAAAGTCCGGTAATCCACATGTTAATAACAGTGTAGTAATTATTTTTCAAACCGTGATTCATGGAGCGCTTTTGGAAAACCGAATTTCACGGTAATGAAACGATGTAAATTACAATTCTATTGAGTAGAACGAGCTAGAATAGAATGTTTCTGCAAAAATTGCATGATTATCGAATCTGAAGTTTGGAGAAAGCTGCAAAACTGGAGCCAATATTTGTAGGTGTAAATATGCCTTTATGTTGGAAGAAAGTTCGGTAATCCACATTTTCGCATCATATTAAAGAATCTTTTTCTAATCCGTGACACATGTACCGTGTTCGGAACATGGAATTTCACGGTGATTGAAACAATGTAAATTACTTCTCTATTGGGTAGAACTCGCTCCAAGAGAATTTTTCTGCGAAAACTGCTTCATTATTGAAACTGGCGTTTGGAAAACGCTGCCAAATCTGAGAAAATATTTCTAAGTATCAATATTCAATGTATTGTGATGAAAGTTCGGTAATCCACATGCTAACAAATCTGTAGTGAATATTTGTCGAACCATTAATCATGTAGCATGTTCGGAACACGGAATTTCACGGCCAGGGAATTTATGTAAATTATATTTCTCTTCGTTAGAAATCACTCCAAGAGATTTTTCCTGAGAAATCTGCCTGATTTTCGAATCTGGTGTTAGGAAAACCCTGCGAACTCAGATTAATAGATTCTCGGTGTAAATATGCCTTGTATGGTGGATGAAATTTTGTTAATCCGCATGCTAACAACTCTGTAGTGAATATTTGTCGAATCCAAGATACATGAAGTGGGTTTGGAACACAGAATATCACGGTGAGCGAATCCATGTAAAATACATTTCTCTTGGGTAGAACTCGCTCCCAGAGGTTTTTCTGCAAAATCTGCCTCATTTTCGAAACTGGCGTTTGAAACTCTCTGCAAAATCAGAGGAAATGCTTCATAGTGTCAATATGCCTTGTATTGTGATGGAAGTTTGTAAAACCACATGCAAACAAATCTGTGGTGAATATTTGTAGAAAGCGTTCTGCATGTAGCGTGATCGTATCACGGAAATTCCCGGCGATGGAATCTATGTAAATTACAACTCTCTAGGGTAGAATTCGCACCAAAAATTTTTTCCTGAGAAAACGACCTGATTTTCGAAACTGGCATTAGGTAAAAGCTGCAAATTCAGAGTTAATGTTTCTAGGTGTAAATATGCCATGTATGGTGGATGAAAGTTCTGTAATCTACATGTTCACAACTCATTCGAGAAAGTTTGTTGAAACCTTGATGCATGGAACGTGTTCAGAACACGGAATGTCACAGTGAGTGAAACTAGGTAAATTACATATCTTTTGGGTAGAAATCGCTCCAAGAGCATTTTTCTGCCAAATCTGCCTCATTTTCAAAACTGGCGTTCAAACTAACCTGTGAAATCTCAGAAAATACTTCAAAGTGTCAGTAAGCCTTGTATGGTGGATGAAAGTGCTGTAATCCACTTGCTAACAACTCTGTAGTGAGTATTTGTCAAATCCGAGATGCATGTAGCGTGTTCGGAACACGGAAATTCACGGTGAGCGAATCCATGTAAATTACATATCTATTGGTTAGAAACCGCTCCAAGAGGATTTTGCCGTGAAATCTGCCTCATTTTCGAAACTGCCGTTTGGAAAGCTCTGTGAAATCAGAGAAAATGCTTCTAAGCATCAATATGCCTTGTATTGTGATGAAAGTCCTGTACTCCACATGCAAACAACCATGTAGTGTATTTTTGTCGAATCCTTCCTGCATGTAGCATGTTCAGGACACGTAATTTCACAGTGGGGGAATTTATGTAATTTACATATCTATTGGGTAGAACACTCTCCAACAGTTTTTCCTTTGAAAACTGCCTGATATTCGAAACTGCATTTAGGGAAATGCTGTGAACTCAAAGTAAATATTTCTAGGTGTAAATATGCCTTGTATGGTGGATGAAAGTTCTGTAATACAGATGTACACAACTCATTAAAAATGTTTCTCAAATCCATGATGTATGTAGTTTGTTTGGAACACAGAATGTCACGTTGAGGGAAACTACGTAAATTACATATCTATTGGTTAGAACCCAGTCCAGGAGCATTTTACTGAAAAATCTGCCTCAGTTTGAAAACTGGTGTTATGAGAACGCTGCAAAATCTGAGTAAATGCTTTAAGGTGACAATATAACTTCAATGGTATATTGAAGATGTGTAATTCACATGCTAACAACTCAGCAGTGAATATTTGTTGAATCCGTGGTGCATGTAAAGTTTTCAAAACACAGAATGTTACGGTGACGGTATCCATGAAAATGAGATGTCTATTGGATAGAACATGCACCAAGAGAATTTTTCTGCAAAAACTGCCTGATTTTCATAACTGACATTAGGGAAAAGCTGTGAAACATAAGTAAATGTTTCTAAATGTAAATATGCCTTGTATTGTGGTTGAAAAATCTGTAATCCACATGCTCACTTTCATTAAATAATGTTTGTCGAAGCCGTGATGAATGTAAATTTTTCGGAACACGGAATGTCTCGGTGAGTGAAACTCTGAAAATAGCAATTCTACTGGATAGAACTCGCTTGAATTGAATGTTTCTGTGAAAATTTCATGATATTTGAAACTGGATGTAAGGAAAAACCTGCGAAATCAGAATAACTACTTCTAGGTGTAAATATGCCTTGTTTGGTGGATGAAAGTTCGGTAATCCACATGCTCACACTCATTAAAGAATGTTTGTCGAATTCGTGATGCATGTAACGTCTTTGGAATACGGAATGTCATAGTGAAGGAAACGATGTAAGTTACATGTCTATTGGGTAGAACTCGCTTGAAGAGGATTTTTCTGCGAAATGTGCCTCATTTTCAAAACTGCCTTTAGGAGAACCCTGTGAAATCTGAGAAAATGCTTCTAAGTGTCAATATGCCTTGAATGGTGAATGAAAGTCCGGTAATCCACATGTTAATAACAGTGTAGTAATTATTTTTCAAACCGTGATTCATGGAGCGCTTTTGGAAAACCGAATTTCACGGTAATGAAACCATGTAAATTACAATTCTATTGAGTAGAACGAGCTAGAATAGAATGTTTCTGCAAAAATTGCATGATTATCGAATCTGAAGTTTGGAGAAAGCTGCAAAACTGGAGCCAATATTTGTAGGTGTAAATATGCCTTTATGTTGGAAGAAAGTTCGGTAATCCACATTTTCGCATCATATTAAAGAATCTTTTTCTAATCCGTGACACATGTACCGTGTTCGGAACATGGAATTTCACGGTGATTGAAACAATGTAAATTACTTCTCTATTGGGTAGAACTCGCTCCAAGAGAATTTTTCTGCGAAAACTGCTTCATTATTGAAACTGGCGTTTGGAAAACGCTGCCAAATCTGAGAAAATATTTCTAAGTATCAATATTCAATGTATTGTGATGAAAGTTCGGTAATCCACATGCTAACAAATCTGTAGTGAATATTTGTCGAACCATTAATCATGTAGCATGTTCGGAACACGGAATTTCACGGCCAGGGAATTTATGTAAATTATATTTCTCTTCGTTAGAAATCACTCCAAGAGATTTTTCCTGAGAAATCTGCCTGATTTTCGAATCTGGTGTTAGGAAAACCCTGCGAACTCAGATTAATAGATTCTCGGTGTAAATATGCCTTGTATGGTGGATGAAATTTCGTTAATCCGCATGCTAACAACTCTGTAGTGAATATTTGTCGAATCCAAGATACATGAATTGTGTTTGGAACACAGAATATCACGGTGAGCGAATCTATGTAAAATACATTTCTCTTGGGTAGAACTCGCTCCCAGAGGTTTATCTGCAAAATCTGCCTCATTTTCGAAACTGGCGTTTGAAACTCTCTGCAAAATCAGAGGAAATGCTTCATAGTGTCAATATGCCTTGTATTGTGATGGAAGTTCGTAAAACCACATGCAAACAAATCTGTGGTGAATATTTGTAGAAAGCGTTCTGCATGTAGCGTGATCGTATCACGGAAATTCCCGGCGATGGAATCTATGTAAATTACAAGTCTCTAGGGTAGAATTCGCACCAAAAATTTTTTCCTGAGAAAACGACCTGATTTTCGAAACTGGCATTAGGTAAAAGCTGCAAATTCAGAGTTAATGTTTCTAGGTGTAAATATGCCATGTATGGTGGATGAAAGTTCTGTAATCTACATGTTCACAACTCATTCGAGAAAGTTTGTTGAAACCTTGATGCATGGAACGTGTTCAGAACACGGAATGTCACAGTGAGTGAAACTAGGTAAATTACATATCTTTTGGGTAGAAATCGCTCCAAGAGCATTTTTCTGCCAAATCTGCCTCATTTTCAAAACTGGTGTTCAAACTAACCTGTGAAATCTCAGAAAATACTTCAAAGTGTCTGTAAGCCTTGTATGGTGGATGAAAGTGCTGTAATCCACTTGCTAACAACTCTGTAGTGAGTATTTGTCGAATCCGAGATGCATGAAGCGTGTTCGGAACACGGAAATTCACGGTGAGCGAATCCATGTAAATTACATATCTATTGGTTAGAAACCGCTCCAAGAGGATTTTGCCGTGAAATCTGCCTCATTTTGGAACTGCCGTTTGGAAAGCTCTGTGAAATCAGAGAAAATGCTTCTAAGCATCAATATGCCTTGTTTTGTGATGAAAGTCCTGTACTCCACATGCAAACAACCATGTAGTGTATTTTTGTCGAATCCTTCCTGCATGTAGCATGTTCAGGACACGTAATTTCACAGTGGGGGAATTTATGTAATTTATATATCTATTGGGTAGAACACTCTCCAACAGTTTTTCCTTTGAAAACTGCCTGATATTCGAAACTGCATTTAGGGAAATGCTGTGAACTCAGAGTAAATATTTCTAGGTGTAAATATGCCTTGTATGGTGGATGAAAGTTCTGTAATACAGATGTACACAACTCATTAAAAATGTTTCTCAAATCCATGATGTATGTAGTTTGTTTGGAACACAGAATGTCACGTTGAGGGAAACTGTGTAAATTACATATCTATTGGTTAGAACCCAGTCCAGGAGCATTTTACTGAAAAATCTGCCTCAGTTTGAAAACTGGTGTTATGAGAACGCTGCAAAATCTGAGTAAATGCTTTAAGGTGACAATATAACTTCAATGGTATATTGAAGATGTGTAATTCACATGCTAACAACTCAGCAGTGAATATTTGTTGAATCCGTGGTGCATGTAAAGTTTTCGGAACACAGAATGTTACGGTGACGGTATCCATGAAAATGAGATGTCTATTGGATAGAAAATGCACCAAGAGAATTTTTCTGCAAAAACTGCCTGATTTTCATAACTGACGTTAGGAAAAAGCTGTGAAACATAAGTAAATGTTTCTAGGTGTAAATATGCCTTGTATTGTGTTTGAAAAATCTGTAATCCACATGCACACTTTCATTAAATAATGTTTGTCGAAGCCGTGATGAATGTAAATTTTTCGGAACACGGAATGTCTCGGTGAGTGAAACTCTGAAAATAACAATTCTACTGGATAGAACTCGCTTGAATTGAATGTTTCTGTGAAAATTTCATGATATTTGAAACTGGATGTAAGGAAAAACCTGCGAAATCAGAATAACTACTTCTAGGTGTAAATATGCCTTGTTTGGTGGATGAAAGTTCGGTAATCCACATGCTCACACTCATTAAAGAATGTTTGTCGAATTCTTGATGCATGTAACGTCTTTGGAATACGGAATGTCATAGAAACAATGTAAGTTACATGTCTATTGGGTAGAACTCGCTTGAAGAGAATTTTTCTGCGAAATGTGCCTCTTTTTATAAACTGCCATTTGGAGAACCATGTGAAATCTGAGAAAATGCTTCTAAGTGTCAATATGCCTTGAATGGTGAATGAAAGTCCGGTAATCCACATGTTAATAACAGTGTAGTAATTATTTTTCAAACCGTGATTCATGGAGCGCTTTTGGAAAACCGAATTTCACGGTAATGAAACGATATAAATTACAATTCTGTTGGGTAGAACTAGCTAGAATAGAATATTTCTGCAAAAAATGCATGATTATCGAATCTGAAGTTTGGAGAAAGCTGCAAAATGAGAGTAAATATTTGTAGGTGTAAATATGCCTTTATGTTGGAAGAAAGTTCGGTAATCCACATTTTCGCATCATATTAAAGAATCTTTTTCTAATCCGTGACACATGTACCGTGTTCAGAACATGGAAATTCACGGTGATTGAAACAATGTAAATTACTTCTCTATTGGGTAGAACTAGCTCGGAGAGTGTTTTTCGTTGAAAACATCATTTTTGAAACTGGCATTTGCAAAACGCTGCAAAATCTGAGAAAATACTTCTAAGAATCAATATTCAATGTATTGTGATGAAAGTTCGGTAATCCACATGCTAACAAATTTGTAGTGAATATTTGTCGAATCCTGTAGCATGTTCGGAACACGGAATTTCACGGCCAGGGATTTTATGTAAATTACATTTCTCTTGGTTAGAAATCACTCTAAGAGATTTTTCCTGAGAAATCGGCCGGATTCTCGAAACTGGCGATAGGAAAACCCTGCGAACTCAGATTAATAAATTCTCGGTGTAAATATGCCTTGTATGGTGGATGAAAGTTCGGTAATCTGCATGCTAACAACTCTGTACTGAATATTTGTCGAATCCGAGATCTGTGAAGCGTGTTTGGAACACAGAATATCACGGTGAGCGAATCTATGTAAAATACATGTCTCTTCGGTAGAACTCGCTCCAAGAGAATTTTCTGGGAAATCTGCCTCATTTTCGAAACTGGCGTTTCATAATATACGCAAAATCTGAGAAAATGCTTCAAAGTGTCAATATGCCTTGTATTGTGATGGAAGTGCGTAAAACCACATGCAAACAATTCTGTGGTGAATATTTGTAGAAAGGGTTATGTATGTAGCGTGATCGTATCACAGAAATTCCCGGCAATGGAATCTATGTAAATTACACGCCTATTGGTTAGAATTCGCTCCAAAAAGTTTCCCTGAGAAAACGGCCTGATTTTCGAAACTGGCATAAGGAAAAAGCTGCAAATTCAGAGTTAATATTCCTAGGTGTAAATATGCCATGTATGGTGGATGAAAGTTCTGTAATCTACATGTTCACAACTCATTCGAGAAAGTTTGTTGAAACCTTGATGCATGTAGCGTGTTCGGAAATTGGAATGTCACTGTGAGGAAAACTATGTAAATTACATTTCTATTGGGAAGTTCTCGCTCCAAGAGTACTTTTCTGCGTATCTGCCTCCTTTTCAAAACTGGCATTAGGAAAAACTTTCGAAAGATGAGAAAATGCTTCAAAGAGTAAATAAGCCTTCTATTTTGATGAAAGTCCTCGAATCGACATGCAAACAACTCTGTAGTTTATTTTTGTCTAATCATTTCTGCATGTATCTTGTTCCGAACATGGAATTTCACGGTGAGAGAATCCATGGAATTTATATATCTATTGGATACAACACGCTCCAAAAGTTTTTTCCTTGTAAACTGCCTCATTTTCGAAACTGCTATTAGGAAAAAGCTGCGAACTCAGAGTTAATGTTTCTAGGTGTACATGTGCCTTGTATGGTGGATGAAAGTTCTGTAATACACATGTACACAACTCTTTAATAATGTTTGTCAAATCCGTGATGTATGTATCCTGTTCAGAATACACGGACTGTCACGGTGAGGGAAACAATTTAAATTACATATCTATTGGTTAGAACACGCTTCAGGTGCATTTTACTAGAAAATCTGTCTCAGTTTGGAAACTGGTGTTATGAAAACGCTGCAAAATCTGAGTAAATTTTTTAAGGTGACAATATGTCTTCAATGGGTTATTCAAGATGTGTAATTCACATGCTAACAACTCAGCAGATTATATTGGTTGAATCCGTGGTGCATGTACGGTTTCAGAACAAGGAATGTTATGGTGATGGTATCTATGAAAATGAGATGTCTATTGGATAGAACATGCTCCAAGAGTGTTTTTCTGCGAAAACTGCCTGGTTTTTTTAACTGACTATAGGAAAACCTGCGAAATCTAAGTAAATGTTTCTAGGTGTAAATATGCCTTGTATTGTGGTTGAAAAATCGGTAATCCACATGCTGACGGTCATTAAATAATTTTTGTCAACGCCGTGATGGATGTAACTTATTCGGAACACGGAATGTCTCGGTGAGTGAAATTCTGAAAATAACAATTCTACTGTATAGAATTCGCTTGAATTGAATGTATATGTGAAAATTCCATGATTTTTGAAACTGGATGTAAGGGAAAACCTGCGAAATCAGAATAACTACTTCTAGGTGTAAATATGCCTTTTATGGTAGATGAAAGTTTGGTAATCCACATGCTCACACTCATTAAAAATGTATGTCGAATTCGTGATGCAGGTAACGTGTCTGGAATACGGAATGTCATAGTGAAGGAAACAATGTAAGTTACAAGTCTATTTGGTAGAACTCGCTTGAAGAGAATTTTTCTGCGAAATGTGCCTCATTTTCAAAACTGCCATTAGGAGAACACTGGGAAATCTGAGAAAATGCTTCTAAGTGTCAATATGCCTTGAATGGTGAATGACAGTCCCGTAATCCACATGTTAATAACAGTGTAGTAATTATTTTTTAAACCATGATTCATGTAGCGCTTTTGGAAAACGGAATTTCACGTTAATGAAACGATGTAAATTACAATTCTATTGAGTAGAACGAGCTAGAAGAGAATGTTTCTGCGAAAATTGCATGATTATCGAATCTGAATTTTGGAACAAGCTGCAAAAAGTGAGTCAATATTTGAGGTGAAATTGTGCCTTTATTTTGCAAGAAATTTCGGTAATCCACATTGTCACAACATACTAAATAATCTTTTTCTAATCCGTGATGCATGTACCGTGTTTAGATCTTGAAATTTCATGGTAATTGAAACAATGTAAACCACTTCTCTATTCGGTAGAACTCGGTTTGCGAGGTTTTTCTGTGAAAACTTCATCATTTTTCAAACTGGCATTTGCAAAACGCTGCAAAATCAGAGAAAATACTTCTAAGAATCAATATTCAATGTATTGTGATGAAAGTTTGGTAATCTACATGCTAACAAATTTATTGTGAATATTTGTCGAATCCTTTATGCATGTAGCATGTTCGGAACACGGAATTTTACGAACAGGGAATTTATGTAAATTATATTTCTCTTGGTTAGAAATCACTCCAAGAGATTTTTCCTGAGAAATTTGCTGGATTTTCAAATCTGGCGATAGGAAAACACTGCGAACTCAGATTAATAGATTCTCGGTGTAAATATGCCTTGTATGGTGGATGAAAGTTCGGTAATCCGCATGCTAACAACTCTGTACTGAATATTTGTCGAATCCGAGATCCGTGAAGCGTGTTTGGAACACAGAATATCACGGTGAGTGAATCTATGTAAAATACATATCTCTTCGGTAGAACTCGCTCCAAGAGATTTTTCTGGGAAATCTGCCTCATTTTCGATACTGGCGTTTGATAATACACGCAAAATCTGAGAAAATGCTTCAAAGCATCAATATGCCTTCTATTTTGATGAAAGTCCTGAAATCCACATGCAAATAACTCTTTAGTGTATTTTTGTTGAATCATTTCTGCATGTATCTTGTTCCGAACATGGAATTTCACGGTGAGCGAATCTATGGAATTTACATATCTATTGGATAGAACACGCTCCAACAGTTTTTTCCTTTGTAAACTGCCTGATTTTCGAAACTGCAATTAGGAAAAACCTGCAAACTCAGAGTTAATGTTTCTAGGTGTACATATGCCTTGTACAGTGGATGAAAGTTCTGTAATACACATGTACACAACTCTTTAAAAATGTTTGTCAAATCCATGATGTATGTAGCCTGTTCGGAACACGGACTGTCACGGTGAGGGAAACTAGGTAAATTACATATCTATTGGTTAGAACACGCTCCAGGAGCATTTTACTAGAAAATCTGCCTCAGTTTGGAAACTGGTGTTATGAAAACGCTGCAAAATTGAGTAAATCCTTTAAGGTGACAATATGTCTTCAATGGGTTATTCAAGATGTGTAATTCACATGCAAAGAACTCAGCAGTGTATATTGGTTGAATCCGTGGTGCATGTACCGTTTTCAGAACACGGAATGTTACGGTGATGGTATCTATGAAAATGAAATGTCTATTGGATAGAACATGCACCAAGAGGGTTTTTCTGCGAAAACTGCCTGATTTTCTTAACTGACGTTAGGAAAACCTGCGAAATCTAAGTAAATGTTTCTAGGTGTAAATATGCCTTGTATTGTGGTTGAAAAATCGGTAATCCTCATGCTCACAGTCATTAAATAATGTTTGTCCAAGCCGTGATGAATGTAACGTTTTCGGAACACGGAAAGTCTCGGTGAGTGAAACTCTGAAAACTACAATTCTACTGGATAGAACTCGCTTGAATTGAATGTTTATGTGAAAATTTCATGATTTTTGAAACTGGATGTAAGGAAAAACCTGCCAAATCAGAATAACTACTTTTGGGTGTAAATATGCCTTGTATGGTGAATGAAAGTTTGGTCATCCACATGCTCACACTCATTAAAAATGTTTGTCGAATTCGTGATGCAGGTAACGTGTTTGGAATACGGAATGTCATAGTGAAGGAAACAATTTAACTTACATGTCTATTGGGTAGAGCTCGCTTGAAGAGAATTTTTGTGCGTAATGTGCCTCATTTTCAAAACTGCATTTAGGAGAACCCTGTGAAATCAGAGAAAATGCTTCTAAGAGTCAATATGCCTAGAAGGGTGAGTGATAGTCTGGTAATCCACATGTTAATAACTGTGTAGTTATTTTTTTTTAAACCGTGATTCATGTAGCTCTTTTGGAAAAAGGAATTTTACGGTAATGAAACGTTGTAAATTACAAATCTATTTAGTAGAACGAGCTAGAAGAAAATGTTTCTGTGAAAATTGCATGATAATCCAATCTTAAGTTTGGAAAAAGCTGCAAAACTGGAGCCAATATTTGTAGGTGTAAATGTGCCTTTATGTTGCAAGAAAGTTCGGTAATCCACATTTTCACAACATATTAAAGAATATTTTTCTAATCTGTGATGCATGAACTGTGTTCAGAACGTGGAATTTCACGGTGATTGAAACAATGTAAATTACTACTTTATTGGTTAGAACTATCTCGGAGAGTGCTTTTCGGCGAAAACTTCTTTATTTTTGAAACTGGCATTTGCAAAACGCTGCAAAATCTGAGAAAATACATCTAAGTATCAATATTCAATGTATTGTGATGAAAGTTCGTTAATCCACATGCTAACAAATTTGTAGTGAATATTTGTCGAATCCTTTATGCATGTAGCATGTTCGAAACACGGAATTTCACGATGATGGGTTCTATCTAAATTGCATGTCTATTGGGTAGAACTCGCTCCAAGAGGATTTTTCTGCAAAAACTGCATGATTTTAGAAACTGACATTAGGAGCAATCTACTAAATCAGAATAAAACTTTCTATGTATGAATATGCATTGTCAGTTGGATGAAAGTTCGGTAATACACATGTTCACAACTCATTAAAGAATGTTTGTTGAATCCGTGATGCATGGAACGTGTTCAGGACACGGAATGTCACGGTGAGTGAAACTAGGTAAATTACATATCTTTTGGGTGCAACTCGCTCCAAGAGCATTTTACTGCCAAATCTGCCTCATTTTCAAAACTGGCGTTAAAACTAACCTGTCAAATCTGAGAAAATTCTTCAAAGTGTCATTAAGGCTTGTATGGTGGATGAAAGTGCTGTAATCAATTTGCTAACAACCCTGTAGAGAATAATTGTCGCATCCGTGATGCATGTAGCGTGTTCGGAACACGGAATTTCACGGTGAGCGAATCCTTGCAAATTACACGTCTATTGGTTAGCCCCGCTCCAAGAGGTTTTTGCCGTGAAATCTGCCTCATATTGGAAACTGGCGTTTGGAAAGCTTTGCGAAATCAGAGTAAATACTTCAAAGCATCAATATGCCTTCTATTTTGATGAAAGTCCTGGAATCCACATGCAAACAACTCTGTAGTGTATTTTTGTCAAATAATTTCTGCATGTAGCGTGTTCCTAACACGGAATTTCACGGTGAGCGAATCAAAGGAATTTACATATCTAGTAGATAGAACATGCTCCAACATTATTTTCCTTTGTAAACTGACTGATTTTCGAAACTGGTACTGGAAAAATCTGCGAACTCAGAATTAATATTTCTAGGTGTACATATGCCTTGTATGGTGGATGAAAGTTCTGTAATACACATGTACACAACTCTTTAAAAATGTTTGTCAAATCCGTGATGAATGTATCCTGTTCAGAACATGGACTGTCATGGTGATGGAAACTATGTAAATTACATATCTATTGGATAGAACACTCTCCAGGAGCATTTTACTGAAAAATCTGTCTCAGTTTGGAAACTGGTGTTATGAATACGCTGCAAAATCTGAGTAAATTTTTTAAGGTGACAATATGTCTTCAATGGGTTATTCAAGATGTGTAACTCACATGCTAACAACTCAGCAGATTATATAGGTTGAATCCGTGGTGCATGTACCGTTTTCGGAACACGGAATGTTACGGCGATGGTATCTATGAAAATGAGATGTCTATTGGATAGAACAAGCACCAAGAGAATTTTTCTGTGAAAACTGCCTGATTTTCTTAACTGACGTTAGGAAAACCTGAGAAATCTAAGGAAATGTTTCTAGGTGTAAATATGCCTTGTATTGTGGTTGAAAAATCGGTAATCCACATGCTCACGGTCATTAAATAATGTTTGTCAAAGCCGTGATGAATGTAAATTTTTCGGAGGACGGAATGTCTCGGTGAGTGAAACTCTGAAAACTACAATTCTAGTATATAGAACTCGCTTGAATTGAATCTTTATGTGAAAATTTCATAATTTTTGAAACTGGATGTAAGGAAAAACCTGCGAAATCAGAATAACTACTTTTAGGTGTAAATATGCCTTGTATGGTGGATGAAAGTTTGGTCATCCACATGCTCACACTCATTAAAAATGTTTGTCGAATTCATGATGCAGGTAACGTGTTTGGAATACGGAATGTCATAGTGAAGGAAACAATGTAAGTTACATGTCTATTGGGTAGAACTCGCTTGAAGAGGGTTTTTCTGCGAAATGTGCCTCATTTTCAAAACTGCCATTAGGAGAACACTGGGAAATCTGAGAAAATGCTTCTAAGTGTCAATATGCCTTGAATGGTGAATGAAAGTCCCGTAATCCACATGTTAATAACAGTGTAGTAATTATTTTTTAAACCGTGATTCATGGAGCGCTTTTGGAAAACGAAATTTCACGGTAATGAATCGATGTAAATTACAATTCTATTGAGTAGAACGAGCTAGAAGAGAATGTTTCTGCGAAAATTGCATGATTATCGAATCTGAATTTTGGAAAAAGCTGCAAAAAGGGAGTCAATACTTGAGGTGTAAATGTGCCTTTATGTTGCAAGAAAGTTCGGTAATCCACATTGTCACAACATACTAAAGAATCTTTTTCTAATCCGTGATGCATGTACCGTGTTCAGAACATGGAATTTCATGGTAATTGAAACAATGTAAACCACTTCTCTATTCGGAAGAACTCGGTCTGCGAGGTTTTTCTGGGAAAACTTCATCATTTTTCAACTGGCATTTGCAAAACGCTGCAAAATCTGAGAAAATACTTCTAAGAATCAATATTCAATGTATAGTGATGAAAGTTCGGAAATCCACATGCTAACAAATTTATAGTGAATATTTGTCGAATCCTTTATGCATGTAGCATGTTCGGAACACGGAATTTCACGGCCTGGGAATTTATGTAAATTATATTTCTCTTGGTTAGAAATCACTCCAAGAGATTTTTCCTGAGAAATCGGCCGGATTTTTGAAACTGGCGATAGGAAAACCCTGCGAACTCAGATTAATAGATTCTCGGTGTAAATATGCCTTGTATGGTGGATGAAAGTTCGGTAATCCGCATGCTAACAACTCTGTACTGAATATTTGTCGAATCCGAGATCCGTGAAGCGTGTTTGGAACACAGAATATCACGGTGAGCGAATCTATGTAAAATACATATCTCTTCGGTAGAACTCGCTCCAAGAGATTTTTCTGGGAAATCTGCCTCATTTTCGATACTGGCGTTTGATAATACACGCAAAATCTGAGAAAATGCTTCAAAGTGTCAATATGCCTTGCATTGTGATGGAAGTTCTTAAAACCACATGCAAACAATTCTGTGGTGAATATTTGTAGAAAGCATTATGCATGTAGCGTGATCGTATCACAGAAATTCCCGGCGATGGAATCTATGTAAATTACACGCCTATTGGTTAGAATTCGTTCCAAAAATGTTTCCCTCAGAAAACGGCCTGATTTTCAAAACTGGCATTAGGAAAAATCTGCAAATTCAGAGTTAATGATTCTAGGTGTAAATATGCCATGTATGTTGGATGAAAGTTCTGTAATCTACATGTTCACAACTCATTCGAGAAAGTTTGTTGAAACCTTGATGCATGTAGCGTGTTCGGAAATTGGAATGTCAGTGTGAGGAAAACTATATAAATTACATTTCTATTGGGAAGTACTCACTCCACGAGAATTTTTCTGCGTATCTGCCTCCTCTTCAAAACTGGCATTAGGAAAAACTTTCGAAATAAGAGAAAATGCTTCAAAGAGTCAATATGGACTTTATGGTGGATGAAAGTTCGGTAATCCTTATGCTAACAACTCTGTAGTGAATATTTGTCGGATCCGTGATGCATGTAGCTTTTTCGGAACACGGAATTTCACGATGACGGGTTCTATGTAAATTGCATGTCTATTCGGTAGAACTCGCTCCAAGAGGATTTTTCTGCAAAAACTACATGATTTTAGAAACTGACATTAGGAGAAATCTACTAAATCAGAATAAAATTTTCTATGTATTAATATGCATTGTCAGTTGGTTGAAAGTTCGGTAATACACATGTTCACAACTCATTAAAGAATGTTTGTTGAATCCGGGATGCATGGAACGTGTTCAGAACACGGAATGTCACGATGAGTGAAACTAGGTAAATTACATATCTTTTGGGTACAACTCGCTCCAAGAGCATTTTTCTGCCAAATCTGCCTCATTTTCAAAACAGGCGTTAAAACTAGCCTGGGAATTCTGAGAAAATTCTTCAAAGTGTCAGTAAGCCTTGTATGGTGGATGAAAGTGCTGTAATCTACTTGCTAACAACTCTGTAGTGAATATTTGTCACATCCGTGATGCATGTAGTGTGTTCGGAACACGGAATTTCACGGTGAGCGAATCCATGTAAATTACACGTCTATTGGTTAGACCCGCTCCAAGAGGTTTTTGCCGTGAAATCTGCCTCATTTTGGAAACTGGCGTTTGGGAAGCTCTGCGAAATCAGAGAAAATGCTTCAAAGCATCAATATGCCTTCTATTTTGATGAAAGTCCTGAAATCCACATGCAAATAACTCTTTAGTGTATTTTTGTTGAATCATTTCTGCATGTGTCTTGTTCCGAACACGGAATTTCACGGTGAGCGAATCTATGGAATTTACATATCTATCGGATAGAACACGCTCCAACAGTTTTTTCCTTTGTAAACTGCCTGATTTTCGAAACTGCAATTTGGAAAAATCTGCGAACTCAGAGTTAATGTTTCTAGGTGTACATATGCCTTGTACAGTGGATGAAAGTTCTGTAATACACATGTACACAACTCTTTAAAAATGTTTGTCAAATCCATGATGTATGTAGCCTGTTCGGAACACGGACTGTCACGGTGAGGGAAACTAGGTAAATTACATATCTATTGGTTAGAACACGCTCCAGGAGCATTTTACTAGAAAATCTGCCTCAGTTTGGAAACTGGTGTTATGAAAACGCTGCAAAATTGAGTAAATCCTTTAAGGTGACAATATGTCTTCAATGGGTTATTCAAGATGTGTAATTCACATGCAAAAAACTCAGCAGTGTATATTGGTTGAATCCGTGGTGCATGTACCGTTTTCAGAACACGGAATGTTACGGTGATGGTATCTATGAAAATGAGATATCTATTGGATAGAACATGCACCAAGAGTGTTTTTCTGCGAAAACTGCCTGATTTTCTTAACTGACGTTAGGAAAACCTGCGAAATCTAAGTAAATGTTTCTAGTTGTATATATGCCTTGTATTGTGGTTGAAAAATCGGTAATCCACATGCTCACGGTCATTAAATAATGTTTGTCAAATCCGTGATGAATGTAACGTTTTCGGAACACGGAAAGTCTCGGTGAGTGAAACTCTAAAAACTACAATTCTACTGGATAGAACTCGCTTGAATTGAATGTTTATGTGAAAATTTCATGATTTTTGAAACTGGATGTAAGGAAAAACCTGCGAAATCAGAATAACTACTTTTGGGTGTAAATATGCCTTGTATGTTGGATGAAAGTTTGGTCATCCACATGCTCACACTCATTAAAAATGTTTGTCGAATTCGTGATGCAGGTAACGTGTTTGGAATACGGAATGTCATAGTGAAGGAAACAATGTAAGTTACATGTCTATTGGGTAGAACTCGCTTGAAGAGAATTTTTGTGCGTAATGTGCCTCATTTTCAAAACTGCATTTAGGAGAACCCTGTGAAATCAGAGAAAATGCTTCTAAGAGTCAATATGCCTAGAAGGGTGAGTGATAGTCTGGTAATCCACATGTTAATAACTGTGTAGTTATTATTTTTTAAACTGTGATTCATGTAGCTCTTTTGGAAAAAGGAATTTTACGGTAATGAAACGTTGTAAATTACAAATCTATTTAGTAGAACGAGCTAGAAGAAAATGTTTCTGCGAAAATTGCATGATAATCCAATCTTAAGTTTGGAAAAAGCTGCAAAACTGGAGCCAATATTTGTAGGTGTAAATGTGCCTTTATGTTGCAAGAAAGTTCGGTAATCCACATTTTCACAACATATTAAAGAATATTTTTCTAATCTGTGATGCATGAACTGTGTTCAGAACGTGGAATTTCACGGTGATTGAAACAATGTAAATTACTACTTTATTGGTTAGAACTATCTCGGAGAGTGCTTTTCGGCGAAAACTTCTTTATTTTTGAAACTGGCATTTGCAAAACGCTGCAAAATCTGAGAAAATACATCTAAGTATCAATATTCAATGTATTGTGATGAAAGTTCGTTAATCCACATGCTAACAAATTTGTAGTGAATATTTGTCGAATCCTTTATGCATGTAGCATGTTCGAAACACGGAATTTCACGATGACGGGTTCTATGTAAATTGTATGTCTATTGGGTAGAACTCGCTCCAAGAGGATTTTTCTGCAAAAACTGCATGATTTTAGAAACTGACATTAGGAGCAATCTACTAAATCAGAATAAAACTTTCTATGTATGAATATGCATTGTCAGTTGGATGAAAGTTCGGTAATACACATGTTCACAACTCATTAAAGAATGTTTGTTGAATCCGTGATGCATGGAACGTGTTCAGGACACGGAATGTCACGGTGAGTGAAACTAGGTAAATTACATATCTTTTGGGTGCAACTCGCTCCAAGAGCATTTTTCTGCCAAATCTGCCTCATTTTCAAAACTGGCGTTAAAACTAACCTGTCAAATCTGAGAAAATTCTTCAAAGTGTCAGTAAGGCTTGTATGGTGGATGAAAGTGCTGTAATCAATTTGCTAACAACCCTGTAGAGAATAATTGTCGCATCCGTGATGCATGTAGCGTGTTCGGAACACGGAATTTCACGGTGAGCGAATCCTTGCAAATTACACGTCTATTGGTTAGCCCCGCTCCAAGAGGTTTTTGCCGTGAAATCTGCCTCATATTGGAAACTGGCGTTTGGAAAGCTTTGCAAAATCAGAGTAAATACTTCAAAGCATCAATATGCCTTCTATTTTGATGAAAGTCCTGGAATCCACATGCAAACAACTCTGTAGTGTATTTTTGTCAAATAATTTCTGCATGTAGCGTGTTCCTAACACAGAAATTCACGGTGAGCGAATCAAAGGAATTTACATATCTAGTAGATAGAACACGCTCCAACAGTATTTTCCTTTGTA
Source organism: Camelus bactrianus (assembly GCF_048773025.1). NCBI lineage: Eukaryota > Metazoa > Chordata > Mammalia > Artiodactyla > Camelidae > Camelus > Camelus bactrianus. Next base: position 45,198,037 of record NC_133558.1, on the reverse strand, counting down.
AACTGACTGATTTTCGAAACTGCTACTGGAAAAATCTGCGAACTCAGAATTAATTTTTCTAGGTGTACATATGCCTTGTATGGTGGATGAAAGTTCTGTAATACACATGTACACAACTCTTTAAAAATGTTTCTCAAATCCGTGATGAATGTATCCTGTTCAGAACACGGACTGTCATGGTGATGGAAACTATGTAAATTACATATCTATTGGTTAGAAAACGCTCCAGGAGCATATTACTGAAAAATCTGTCTCAGTTTGGTAACTGGTGTTATGAATACGCTGCAAAATCTGAGTAAATTTTTTAAGGTGACAATATGTCTTCAATGGGTTATTCAAGATGTGTAACTCACAAGCTAACAACTCAGCAGATTATATTGGTTGAATCCGTGGTGCATGTACCGTTTTCGGAACACGGAATGTTACGGTGATGGTATCTATGAAAATGAGATGTCTATTGGATAGAACAAGCACCAAGAGAATTTTTCTGTGAAAACTGCCTGATTTTCTTAACTGACGTTAGGAAAACCTGAGAAATCTAAGGAAATGTTTCTAGGTGTAAATATGCCTTGTATTGTGGTTGAAAAATCGGTAATCCACATGCTCACGGTCATTAAATAATGTTTGTCAAATCCGTGATGAATGTAAATTTTTCGGAACACAGAATGTCTCGGTGAGTGAAACTCTGAAAACTACAATTCTACTGGATAGAACTCGCTTGAATTGAATCTTTATGTGAAAATTTCATGATTTTTGAAACTGGATGTAAGGAAAAACCTGCGAAATCAGAATAACTACTTTTAGGTGTAAATATGCCTTGTATGGTGGATGAAAGTTTGGTCATCCACATGCTCACACTCATTAAAAATGTTTGTCGAATTCGTGATGCAGGTAACGTGTTTGGAATACGGAATGTCATAGTGAAGGAAACAATGTAAGTTACATGTCTATTGGGTAGAACTCGCTTGAAGAGTATTTTTCTGAGAAATGTTCCTCATTTTCAAAACTGCCATTAGGAGAACACTGGGAAATCTGAGAAAATGCTTCTAAGTGTCAATATGCCTTGAATGGTGAATGAAAGTCCCGTAATCCACATGTTAATAACAGTGTAGTAATTATTTTTTAAACCGTGATTCATGGAGCGCTTTTGGAAAACGAAATTTCACGGTAATGAATCGATGTAAATTACAATTCTATTGAGTAGAACGAGCTAGAAGAGAATGTTTCTGCGAAAATTGCATGATTATCGAATCTGAATTTTGGAAAAAGCTGCAAAAAGGGAGTCAATACTTGAGGTGTAAATGTGCCTTTATGTTGCAAGAAAGTTCGGTAATCCACATTGTCACAACATACTAAAGAATCTTTTTCTAATCCGTGATGCATGTACCGTGTTCAGAACATGGAATTTCATGGTAATTGAAACAATGTAAACCACTTCTCTATTCGGAAGAACTCGGTCTGCGAGGTTTTTCTGTGAAAACTTCATCATTTTTCAAACTGGCATTTGCAAAACGCTGCAAAATCTGAGAAAATACTTCTAAGAATCAATATTCAATGTATAGTGATGAAAGTTCGGTAATCCACATGCTAACAAATTTATAGTGAATAATTGTCGAATCCTTTATGCATGTAGCATGTTCGGAACACGGAATTTCACGGCCTGGGAATTTATGTAAATTATATTTCTCTTGGTTAGAAATCACTCCAAGAGATTTTTCCTGAGAAATCGGCCGGATTTTTGAAACTGGCGATAGGAAAACCCTGCGAACTCAGATTAATAGATTCTCGGTGTAAATATGCCTTGTATGGTGGATGAAAGTTCGGTAATCCGCATGCTAACAACTCTGTACTGAATATTTGTCGAATCCGAGATCCGTGAAGCGTGTTTGGAACACAGAATATCACGGTGAGCGAATCTATGTAAAATACATATCTCTTCGGTAGAACTCGCTCCAAGAGATTTTTCTGGGAAATCTGCCTCATTTTCGATACTGGCGTTTGATAATACACGCAAAATCTGAGAAAATGCTTCAAAGTGTCAATATGCCTTGTATTGTGATGGAAGTTCTTAAAACCACATGCAATCAATTCTGTGGTGAATATTTGTAGAAAGCGTTATGCATGTAGCGTGATCATATCACAGAAATTCCCGGCGATGGAATCTATGTAAATTACACGCGTATTGGTTAGAATTCGTTCCAAAAATGTTTCCCAGAGAAAACGGCCTGATTTTCAAAACTGGCATTAGGAAAAATCTGCAAATTCAGAGTTAATGATTCTAGGTGTAAATATGCCATGTATGTTGGATGAAAGTTCTGTAATCTACATGTTCACAACTCATTCGAGAAAGTTTGTTGAAACCTTGATGCATGTAGCGTGTTCGGAAATTGGAATGTCAGTGTGAGGAAAACTATATAAATTACATTTCTATTGGGAAGTACTCACTCCACGAGAATTTTTCTGCGTATCTGCCTCCTCTTCAAAACTGGCATTAGGAAAAACTTTCGAAATAAGAGAAAATGCTTCAAAGAGTCAATATGGACTTTATGGTGGATGAAAGTTCGGTAATCCTTATGCTAACAACTCTGTAGTGAATATTTGTCGGATCCGTGATGCATGTAGCTTTTTCGGAACACGGAATTTCACGATGACGGGTTCTATGTAAATTGCATGTCTATTCGGTAGAACTCGCTCCAAGAGGATTTTTCTGCAAAAACTGCATGATTTTAGAAACTGACATTAGGAGAAAACTACTAAATCAGAATAAAATTTTCTATGTATTAATATGCATTGTCAGTTGGTTGAAAGTTCGGTAATACACATGTTCACAACTCATTAAAGAATGTTTGTTGAATCCGGGATGCATGGAACGTGTTCAGAACACGGAATGTCACGATGAGTGAAACTAGGTAAATTACATATCTTTTGGGTACAACTCGCTCCAAGAGCATTTTTCTGCCAAATCTGCCTCATTTTCAAAACAGGCGTTAAAACTAGCCTGGGAATTCTGAGAAAATTCTTCAAAGTGTCAGTAAGCCTTGTATGGTGGATGAAAGTGCTGTAATCTACTTGCTAACAACTCTGTAGTGAATATTTGTCGCATCCGTGATGCATGTAGTGTGTTCGGAACACAGAATTTCACGGTGAGCGAATCCATGTAAATTACACGTCTATTGGTTAGACCCGCTCCAAGAGGTTTTTGCCGTGAAATCTGCCTCATTTTGGAAACTGGCGTTTGGGAAGCTCTGCGAAATCAGAGAAAATGCTTCAAAGCATCAATATGCCTTCTATTTTGATGAAAGCCCTGGAATCCACATGCAAATAACTCTGTAGTGTATTTTTGTCGAATCATTTCTGCATGTATCTTGTTCCGAACACGGAATTTCACGGTGAGCGAATCCATGGAATTTACATATCTATTGGATAGAACACGCTCCAACAGTTTTTTCCTTTGTAAACTGCCTGATTTTCGAAACTGCAATTAGGAAAAAGCTGCGAACTCAGAGTTAAAGTTTTTGGTGTACATATGCCTTGTAGAGAGGATGAAAGTTCTGTAATACACATGTACACAACTCTTTAAAAATGTTTGTCAAATCCATGATGTATGTAGCCTGTTCGGAACACGGACTGTCACGGTGAGGGAAACTAGGTAAATTACATATCTATTGGTTAGAACACGCTCCAGGAGCATTTTACTAGAAAATCTGTCTCAGTTTGGAAACTGGTGTTATGAAAACGCTGCAAAATCGGAGTAAATTCTTTAAGGTGACAATATGTCTTCAATGGGTTATTCAAGATGTGTAATTCACATGCAAAGAACTCAGCAGTGTATATTGGTTGAATCCGTGGTGCATGTACCATTTTCAGAACACGGAATGTTACGGTGATGGTATCTATGAAAATGAGATGTCTATTGGATAGAACATGCTCCAAGAGTGTTTTTCTGCGGAAACTGCCTGATTTTCTTAACTGACGTTAGGAAAACCTGCGAAATCTAAGTAAATGTTTCTAGGTGTAAATATGCCTTGTATTGTGGTTGAAAAATCGGTAATCCACATGCTCACGGTCATTAAATAATGTTTGTCAAAGCTGTGATGAATGTAACGTTTTCGGAACACGGAATGTCTCGGTGAGTGAAACTCTGAAAATTACATTTCTACTGGATAGAACTCGCTTGAATTGAATGTTTATGTGAAAATTTCATGATTTTTGAAACTGGATGTAAGGAAAAACCTGCGAAATCAGAATAACTACTTCTAGGTGTAAATATGCCTTGTATGGTGGATGAAAGTTTGGTCATCCACATGCTCACACTCATTAAAAATGTTTGTCGAATTCGTGATGCAGGTAACGTGTTTGGAATACGGAATGTCATAGTGAAGGAAACAATGTAAGTTACATGTCTATTGGGTAGATCTCGCTTGAAGAGGATTTTTCTGCGAAATGTTCCTCATTTTCAAAACTGCCATTAGGAGAACACTGGGAAATCTGAGAAAATGCTTCTAAGTGTCAATATGCCTTGAATGGTGAATGAAAGTCCCGTAATCCACATGTTAATAACAGTGTAGTAATTATTTTTTAAACCGTGATTCATGGAGCGCTTTTGGAAAACAAAATTTCACGGTAATGAATCGATGTAAATTACAATTCTATTGAGTAGAACGAGCTAGAAGAGAATGTTTCTGCGAAAATTGCATGATTATCGAATCTGAATTTTGGAAAAAGCTGCAAAAAGGGAGTCAATACTTGAGGTGTAAATGTGCCTTTATGTTGCAAGAAAGTTCGGTAATCCACATTGTGACAACATACTAAAGAATCTTTTTCTAATCCGTGATGCATGTACCGTGTTCTGAACGTGGAATTTCATGGTAATTGAAACAATGTAAACCACTTCTCTATTCGGAAGAACTCGGTCTGCGAGGTTTTTCTGTGAAAACTTCATCATTTTTCAAACTGGCATTTGCAAACGCTGCAAAATCTGAGAAAATATTTCTAGGAATCAATATTCAATGTATTGTGATGAAAGTTCGGTAATCCACATGCTAACAAATTTATAGTGAATATTTGTCGAATCCTTTATGCATGTAGCATGTTCGGAACACGGAATTTCACGGCCTGGGAATTTATGTAAATTATATTTCTCTTGGTTAGAAATCACTCCAAGAGATTTTTCCTGAGAAATCGGCCGGATTTTTGAAACTGGCGATAGGAAAACCCTGCGAACTCAGATTAATAGATTCTCGGTGTAAATATGCCTTGTATGGTGGATGAAAGTTCGGTAATCCGCATGCTAACAACTCTGTACTGAATATTTGTCGAATCCGAGATCCGTGAAGCGTTATTGGAACACAGAATATCACGGTGAGCGAATCTATGTAAAATACATATCTCTTTGGTAGAACTCGCTCCAAGAGATTTTTCTGGGAAATCTGCCTCATTTTCGATACTGGCGTTTGATAATACACGCAAAATCTGAGAAAATGCTTCAAAGTGTCAATATGCCTTATATTGTGATGGAAGTTCTTAAAACCACATGCAAACAATTCTGTGGTGAATATTTGTAGAAAGCATTATGCATGTAGCGTGATCGTATCACAGAAATTCCCGGCGATGGAATCTATGTAAATTTCACGCCTATTGGTTAGAATTCGCTCCAAAAATATTTCCCTCAGAAAACGGCCTGATTTTCAAAACTGGCATTAGGAAAAATCTGCAAATTCAGAGTTAATGATTCTAGGTGTAAATATGCCATGTATGTTGGATGAAAGTTCTGTAATCTACATGTTCACAACTCATTCGAGAAAGTTTGTGGAAACCTTGATGCATGTAGCGTGTTCGGAAATTGGAATGTCAGTGTGAGGAAAACTATGTAAATAACATTTCTATTGGGAAGTACTCACTCCACGAGAATTTTTCTGCGTATCTGCCTCCTCTTCAACACTGGCATTAGGAAAAACTTTCGAAATAAGAGAAAATGCTTCAAAGAGTCAATATGGACTTTATGGTGGATGAAAGTTCGGTAATCCTTATGCTAACAACTCTGTAGTGAATACTTGTCGGATCCGTGATGCATGTAGCTTTTTCGGAACACGGAATTTCACGATGACGGGTTCTATGTAAATTGCATGTCTATTCGGTAGAACTCGCTCCAAGAGGATTTTTCTGCAAAAACTGCATGATTTTAGAAACTGACATTAAGAGAAATCTACTAAATCAGAATAAAACTTTCTATGTATAAATATGCATTGTCAGTTGGTTGAAAGTTCGGTAATACACATGTTCACAACTCATTAAAGAATGTTTGTTGAATCCGGGATGCATGGAACGTGTTCAGAACACGGAATGTCACGATGAGTGAAACTAGGTAAATTACATATCTTTTGGGTACAACTCGCTCCAAGAGCATTTTTCTGCCAAATCTGCCTCATTTTCAAAACAGGCGTTAAAACTAGCCTGGGAATTCTGAGAAAATTCTTCAAAGTGTCAGTAAGCCTTGTATGGTGGATGAAAGTGCTGTAATCTATTTGCTAACAACTCTGTAGTGAATATTTGTCGCATCCGTGATGCATGTAGCGTGTTTGGAACACGGAATTTCACGGTGAGCGAATCCATGTAAATTACACGTCTATTGGTTAGACCCGCTCCAAGAGGTTTTTGACGTGAAATCTGCCTCATTTTGGAAACTGGCGTTTGGGAAGCTCTGCGAAATCAGAGAAAATGCTTCAAAGCATCAATATGCCTTGTATTGTGATGAAAGCACTGGAATCCACATGCAAACGTCTCTGTAGTGTATTTTTGTCGAATCATTTCTGCATGTAGCATGTCCCGAACACGGAATTTCACGGTGAGCGAATCCATGTTATTTACATATCTATTGGATAGAACACGATCCAACAGTTTTTTCCTTTGTAAACTGCCTGATTTTCGAAACTGCTATTAAGAAAATGCTGCGAACTCAGATTAAATGTTTCTAGGTGTACATATTCCTTGTACGGTGGATGAAAATTCTGTAATACACATGTACACAACTCTTTAAAAATGTTTGTCAAATCCATGATGTATGTAGCCTGTTCGGAAAACGGACTGTCACGGTGAGGGAAACTAGGTAAATTACATATCTATTGGTTAGAACCCAGTCCAGGAGCATTTTACTGAAAAATCTGCCTCAGTTTGAAAACTGGTGTTATGAGAACGCTGCAAAATCTGAGTAAATGCTTTAAGGTGACAATATAACTTCAATGGTATATTGAAGATGTGTAATTCACATGCTAACAACTCAGCAGTGAATATTTGTTGAATCCGTGGTGCATGTAAAGTTTTCGGAACACAGAATGTTACGGTGACGGTATCCATGAAAATGAGATGTCTATTGGATAGAACATGCACCAAGAGAATTTTTCTGCAAAAACTGCCTGATTTTCATAACTGACATTAGGGAAAAGCTGTGAAACATAAGTAAATGTTTCTAGGTGTAAATATGCCTTGTATTGTGGTTGAAAAATCTGTAATCCACATGCTCACTTTCATTAAATAATGTTTGTCGAAACCGTGATGAATGTAAATTTTTCGGAACACGGAATGTCTCGGTGAGTGAAACTCTGAAAATAGCAATTCTACTGGATAGAACTCGCTTGAATTGAATGTTTCTGTGAAAATTTCATGATATTTGAAACTGGATGTAAGGAAAAACCTGCGAAATCAGAATAACTACTTCTAGGTGTAAATATGCCTTGTTTGGTGGATGAAAGTTCGGTAATCCACATGCTCACACTCATTAAAGAATGTTTGTCGAATTCGTGATGCATGTAACGTCTTTGGAATACGGAATGTCATAGTGAAGGAAACGATGTAAGTTACATGTCTATTGGGTAGAACTCGCTTGAAGAGGATTTTTCTGCGAAATGTGCCTCATTTTCAAAACTGCCTTTAGTAGAACCCTGTGAAATCTGAGAAAATGCTTCTAAGTGTCAATATGCCTTGAATGGTGAATGAAAGTCCGGTAATCCACATGTTAATAACAGTGTAGTAATTATTTTTCAAACCGTGATTCATGGAGCGCTTTTGGAAAACCGAATTTCACGGTAATGAAACGATGTAAATTACAATTCTATTGAGTAGAACGAGCTAGAATAGAATGTTTCTGCAAAAATTGCATGATTATCGAATCTGAAGTTTGGAGAAAGCTGCAAAACTGGAGCCAATATTTCTAGGTGTAAATATGCCTTTATGTTGGAAGAAAGTTCGGTAATCCACATTTTCGCATCATATTAAAGAATCTTTTTCTAATCCGTGACACATGTACCGTGTTCGGAACATGGAATTTCACGGTGATTGAAACAATGTAAATTACTTCTCTATTGGGTAGAACTCGCTCCAAGAGAATTTTTCTGCGAAAACTGCTTCATTATTGAAACTGGCGTTTGGAAAACGCTGCCAAATCTGAGAAAATATTTCTAAGTATCAATATTCAATGTATTGTGATGAAAGTTCGGTAATCCACATGCTAACAAATCTGTAGTGAATATTTGTCGAACCATTAATCATGTAGCATGTTCGGAACACGGAATTTCACGGCCAGGGAATTTATGTAAATTATATTTCTCTTCGTTAGAAATCACTCCAAGAGTTTTTTCCTGAGAAATCTGCCTGATTTTCGAATCTGGTGTTAGGAAAACCCTGCGAACTCAGATTAATAGATTCTCGGTGTAAATATGCCTTGTATGGTGGATGAAATTTTGTTAATCCGCATGCTAACAACTCTGTAGTGAATATTTGTCGAATCCAAGATACATGAAGTGGGTTTGGAACACAGAATATCACGGTGAGCGAATCCATGTAAAATACATTTCTCTTGGGTAGAACTCGCTCCCAGAGGTTTTTCTGCAAAATCTGCCTCATTTTCGAAACTGGCGTTTGAAACTCTCTGCAAAATCAGAGGAAATGCTTCATAGTGTCAATATGCCTTGTATTGTGATGGAAGTTTGTAAAACCACATGCAAACAAATCTGTGGTGAATATTTGTAGAAAGCATTATGCATGTAGCGTGATCGTATCACGGTAATTCCCGGCGATGGAATCTATGTAAATTACAAGTCTCTAGGGTAGAATTCGCACCAAAAATTTTTTCCTGAGAAAACGACCTGATTTTCGAAACTGGCATTAGGTAAAAGCTGCAAATTCAGAGTTAATGTTTCTAGGTGTAAATATGCCATGTATGGTGGATGAAAGTTCTGTAATCTACATGTTCACAACTCATTCGAGAAAGTTTGTTGAAACCTTGATGCATGGAACGTGTTCAGAACACGGAATGTCACAGTGAGTGAAACTAGGTAAATTACATATCTTTTGGGTAGAAATCGCTCCAAGAGCATTTTTCTGCCAAATCTGCCTCATTTTCAAAACTGGCGTTCAAACTAACCTGTGAAATCTCAGAAAATACTTCAAAGTGTCAGTAAGCCTTGTATGGTGGATGAAAGTGCTGTAATCCACTTGCTAACAACTCTGTAGTGAGTATTTGTCAAATCCGAGATGCATGTAGCGTGTTCGGAACACGGAAATTCACGGTGAGCGAATCCATGTAAATTACATATCTATTGGTTAGAAACCGCTCCAAGAGGATTTTGCCGTGAAATCTGCCTCATTTTCGAAACTGCCGTTTGGAAAGCTCTGTGAAATCAGAGAAAATGCTTCTAAGCATCAATATGCCTTGTATTGTGATGAAAGTCCTGTACTCCACATGCAAACAACCATGTAGTGTATTTTTGTCGAATCCTTCCTGCATGTAGCATGTTCAGGACACGTAATTTCACAGTGGGGGAATTTATGTAATTTACATATCTATTGGGTAGAACACTCTCCAACAGTTTTTCCTTTGAAAACTGCCTGATATTCGAAACTGCATTTAGGGAAATGCTGTGAACTCAGAGTAAATATTTCTAGGTGTAAATATGCCTTGTATGGTGGATGAAAGTTCTGTAATACAGATGTACACAACTCATTAAAAATGTTTCTCAAATCCATGATGTATGTAGTTTGTTTGGAACACAGAATGTCACGTTGAGGGAAACTATGTAAATTACATATCTATTGGTTAGAACCCAGTCCAGGAGCATTTTACTGAAAAATCTGCCTCAGTTTGAAAACTGGTGTTATGAGAACGCTGCAAAATCTGAGTAAATGCTTTAAGGTGACAATATAACTTCAATGGTATATTGAAGATGTGTAATTCACATGCTAACAACTCAGCAGTGAATATTTGTTGAATCCGTGGTGCATGTAAAGTTTTCGGAACACAGAATGTTACGGTGACGGTATCCATGAAAATGAGATGTCTATTGGATAGAACATGCACCAAGAGAATTTTTCTGCAAAAACTGCCTGATTTTCATAACTGACATTAGGGAAAAGCTGTGAAACATAAGTAAATGTTTCTAGGTGTAAATATGCCTTGTATTGTGGTTGAAAAATCTGTAATCCACATGCTAACTTTCATTAAATAATGTTTGTCGAAGCCGTGATGAATGTAAATTTCTCGGAACACGGAATGTCTCGGTGGGTGAAACTCTGAAAATAGCAATTCTACTGGATAGAACTCGCTTGAATTGAATGTTTCTGTGAAAATTTCATGATATTTGAAACTGGATGTAAGGAAAAACCTGCGAAATCAGAATAACTACTTCTAGGTGTAAATATGCCTTGTTTGGTGGATGAAAGTTCGGTAATCCACATGCTCACACTCATTAAAGAATGTTTGTCGAATTCGTGATGCATGTAACGTCTTTGGAATACGGAATGTCATAGTGAAGGAAACGATGTAAGTTACATGTCTATTGGGTAAAACTCGCTTGAAGAGGATTTTTCTGCGAAATGTGCCTCATTTTCAAAACTGCCTTTAGGAGAACCATGTGAAATCTGAGAAAATGCTTCTAAGTGTCAATATGCCTTGAATGGTGAATGAAAGTCCGGTAATCCACATGTTAATAACAGTGTAGTAATTATTTTTCAAACCGTGATTCATGGAGCGCTTTTGGAAAACCGAATTTCACGGTAATGAAACCATGTAAATTACAATTCTGTTGTGTAGAAGTAGCTAGAATAGAATATTTCTGCAAAAAATGCATGATTATCGAATCTGAAGTTTGGAGAAAGCTGCAAAACGAGAGTAAATATTTGTAGGTGTAAATATGCCTTTATGTTGGAAGAAAGTTCGGTAATCCACATTTTCGCATCATATTAAAGAATCTTTTTCTAATCCGTGACACATGTACCGTGTTCGGAACATGGAATTTCACGGTGATTGAAACAATGTAAACCACTTCTCTATTGGGTAGAACTAGCTCGGAGAGTGTTTTTCGTGAAAACATCATTTTTGAAACTGGCATTTGCAAAACGCTGCAAAATCTGAGAAAATACTTCTAAGAATCAATATTCAATGTATTGTGATGAAAGTTCGGTAATCCACATGCTAACAAATTTGTAGTGAATATTTGTCGAATCCTTTATGCATGTAGCATGTTCGGAACACGGAATTTCACGGCCAGGGATTTTATGTAAATTACATTTCTCTTGGTTAGAAATCACTCTAAGAGATTTTTCCTGAGAAATCGGCCGGATTCTCGAAATTGGCGATAGGAAAACCCTGCGAACTCAGATTAATAGATTCTCGGTGTAAATATGCCTTGTATGGTGGATGAAAGTTCGGTAATCCGCATGCTAAGAACTCTGTACTGAATATTTGTCGAATCCGAGATCCGTGAAGCGTGTTTGGAACACAGAATATCACGGTGAGCGAATCTATGTAAAATACAAGTCTCTTCGGTAGAACTCGCTCCAAGAGAGTTTTATGGGAAATCTGCCTCATTTTCGAAACTGGCGTTTCATAATATGCGCAAAATCTGAGGAAATGCTTCAAAGTGTCAATATGCCTTGTATTGTGGTGGAAGTGCGTAAAACCACATGCAAACAATTCTGTGGTGAATATTTGTAGAAAGGGTTATGTATGTAGCGTGATCGTATCACAGAAATTCCCGGCGATGGAATCTATGTAAATTTCACGCCTATTGGTTAGAATTCGCTCCAAAAATGTTTCCCTGAGAAAACGGCCTGATTTTCGAAACTGGCATAAGGAAAAAGCTGCAAATTCAGAGTTAATATTCCTAGGTGTAAATATGCCATGTATGGTGGATGAAAGTTCTGTAATCTATATGTTCACAACTCATTCAAGAAAGTTTGTTGAAACCTTGATGCCTGTAGCGTGTTCGGAAATTGGAATGTCACTGTGAGGAAAACTATGTAAATTACATTTCTATTGGGAAGTTCTCGCTCCAAGAGTACTTTTCTGCGTATCTGCCTCCTTTTCAAAACTGGCATTAGGAAAAACTTTCGAAAGATGAGAAAATGCTTCAAAGAGTAAATAAGCCTTCTATTTTGATGAAAGTCCTCGAATCGACATGCAAACAACTCTGTAGTTTATTTTTGTCTAATCATTTCTGCATGTATCTTGTTCCGAACATGGAATTTCACGGTGAGCGAATCCATGGAATTTATATATCTATTGGATACAACACGCTCCAAAAGTTTTTTCCTTGTAAACTGCCTGATTTTCGAAACTGCTATTAGGAAAAAGCTGCGAACTCAGAGTTAATGTTTCTAGGTGTACATGTGCCTTGTATGGTGGATGAAAGTTCTGTAATACACATGTACACAACTCTTTAATAATGTTTGGCAAATCCGTGATGTATGTATCCTGTTCAGAATACACGGACTGTCACGGTGAGGGAAACAATTTAAATTACATATCTATTGGTTAGAACACGCTCCAGGTGCATTTTACTAGAAAATCTGTCTCAGTTTGGAAACTGGTGTTATGAAAACGCTGCAAAATTTGAGTAAATTTTTTAAGGTGACAATATGTCTTCAATGGGTTATTCAAGATGTGTAATTCACATGCTAACAACTCAGCAGATTATATTGGTTGAATCCGTGGTGCATGTACGGTTTCAGAACAAGGAATGTTATGGTGATGGTATCTATGAAAATGAGATGTCTATTGGATAGAACATGCTCCAAGAGTGTTTTTCTGCGAAAACTGCCTGATTTTTTTAACTGACTATAGGAAAACCTGCGAAATCTAAGTAAATGTTTCTAGGTGTAAATATGCCTTGTATTGTGGTTGAAAAATCGGTAATCCACATGCTGACGGTCATTAAATAATTTTTGTCAACGCCGTGATGAATTTAACTTATTCGGAACACAGAATGTCTCGGTGAGTGAAACTCTGAAAATAACAATTCTACTGTATAGAACCCGCTTGAATTGAATGTATATGTGAAAATTCCATGATTTTTGAAACTGGATGTAAGGAAAAACCTGCGAAATCAGATTAACTACTTCTAGGTGTAAATATGCATTGTATGGTAGATGAAAGTTTGGTAATCCACATGCTCACACTCATTAAAAATGTATGTCGAATTCGTGATGCAGGTAACGTGTCTGGAATACGGAATGTCATAGTGAAGGAAACAATGTAAGTTACAAGTCTATTTGGTAGAACTCGCTTGAAGAGAATTTTTCTGCGAAATGTGCCTCATTTTCAAAACTGCCATTAGGAGAACACTGGGAAATCTGAGAAAATGCTTCTAAGTGTCAATATGCCTTGAATGGTGAATGAAAGTCCCGTAATCCACATGTTAATAACAGTTTAGTAATTATTTTTTAAACCATGATTCATGTAGCGCTTTTGGAAAACGGAATTTCACGTTAATGAAATGATGTAAATTACAATTCTATTGAGTAGAACGAGCTAGAAGAGAATGTTTCTGCGAAAATTGCATGATTATCGAATCTGAATTTTGGAACAAGCTGCAAAAAGTGAGTCAATATTTGAGGTGAATTTGTGCCTTTATTTTGCAAGAAATTTCGGTAATCCACATTGTCACAACATACTAAACAATCTTTTTCTAATCCGTGATGCATGTACCGTGTTTAGAACTTGGAATTTCATGGTAATTGAAACAATGTAAACCACTTCTCTATTCGGAAGAACTCGGTCTGCGAGGTTTTTCTGTGAAAACTTCATCATTTTTCAAACTGGCATTTGCAAAACGCTGCAAAATCAGAGAAAATACTTCTAAGAATCAATATTCAATGTATTGTGATGAAAGTTTGGTAATTTACATGCTAACAAATTTATTGTGAATATTTGTCGAATCCTTTATGCATGTAGCATGTTCGGAACACGGAATTTTACGGACAGAGAATTTATGTAAATTATATTTGTCTTGGTTAGAAATCACTCCAAGAGATTTTTCCTGAGAAATTGGCCGGATTTTCAAATCTGGCGATAGGAAAACACTGCGAACTCAGATTAATAGATTCTCGGTGTAAATATGCCTTGTATGGTGGATGAAAGTTCGGTAATCCGAATGCTAACAACTCTGTACTGAATATTTGTCGAAACCGAGATACGTGAAGCGTTATTGGAACACAGAATATCACGGTGAGCGAATCTATGTAAAATACATATCTCTTCGGTAGAACTCGCTCCAAGAGATTTTTCTGGGAAATCTGCCTCATTTTCGATACTGGCGTTTGATAATACACGCAAAATCTGAGAAAATGCTTCAAAGTGTCAATATGCCTTGTATTGTGATGGAAGTTCGTAAAAACACATGCAAACAATTCTGTGGTGAATATTTGTAGAAAGCGTTATGCATGTAGCGTGATCGTATCACAGAAATTCCCGGCGATGGAATCTATGTAAATTTCACGCCTATTGGTTAGAATTCGCTCCAAAAATGTTTCCCTCAGAAAACGGCCTGATTTTCAAAACTGGCATTAGGAAAAATCTGCAAATTCAGAGTTAATGATTCTAGGTGTAAATATGCCATGTATGTTGGATGAAACTTCTGTAATCTACATGTTCACAACTCATTCGAGAAAGTTTGTTGAAACCTTGATGCCTGTAGCGTGTTCGGAAATTGGACTGTCACTTTGAGGAAAACTATGTAAATTACATTTCTATTGGGAAGTACTCACTCCACGAGAATTTTTCTGCATATCAGCCTCCTCTTCAAAACTGGCATTAGGAAAAATTTTCGAAATATGAGAAAATGCTTCAAAGAGTCAATATAGACTATATGGTGTATGAAAGTTCGGTAATCCTTATGCTAACAACTCTGTAGTGAATATTTGTCGAATCCGTGATGCATGTAGCTTTTTCGGAACACGGAATTTCACGATGACGGGTTCTATGTAAATTGCATGTCTATTGGGTAGAACTCGCTCCAAGAGGATTTTTCTGCAAAAACTGCATGATTTTAGAAACTGACATTAGGAGAAATCTACTAAATCAGAATAAAACATTCTATGTATAATTATGCATTGTCAGTTGGTTGAAAGTTCGGTAATACACATGTTCACAACTCATTAAAGAATGTTTGTTGAATCCGGGATGCATGGAACCTGTTCAGAACAAGGAATGTCACGGTGAGTGAAACTAGGTAAATTACATATCTTTGGGTACAACTCGCTCCAAGAGCATTTTTCTGCCAAATCTGCCACATTTTCAAAACTGGCTTTAAAACTAATCTGTGAAATCTGAGAAAATTCTTCAAAGTGTCAGTAAGCCTTGTATGGTGGATGAAAGTGCTGTAATCTACTTGCTAACAACTCTGTAGTGAATATTTGTCGCATCCGTGATGCATGTAGCGTGTCCAGAACACGGAATTTCACGGTGAGCGAATCCATGTAAATTACACGTCTACTGGTTAGACCCGCTCCAAGAGGTTTTTGCCGTGAAATCTGCCTCATTTTGGAAACTGGCGTTTGGGAAGCTCTGCGAAATCAGAGAAAATGCTTCAAAGCATCAATATGCCTTCTATTTTGATGAAAGTCCTGAAATCCACATGCAAATAACTCTTTAGTGTATTTTTGTTGAATCATTTCTGCATGTGTCTTGTTCCAAACACGGAATTTCACGGTGAGCGAATCTATGGAATTTACATATCTATTGGATAGAACACGCTCCAACAGTTTTTTCCTTTGTAAACTGCCTGATTTTCGAAACTGCAATTAGGAAAAAGCTGCGAACTCAGAGTTAATGTTTCTAGGTGTACATATGCCTTGTACAGTGGATGAAAGTTCTGTAATACACATGTACACAACTCTTTAAAAATGTTTGTCAAATCCATGATGTATGTAGCCTGTTCGGAACACGGACTGTCACGGTGAGGGAAACTAGGTAAATTACATATCTATTGGTTAGAACACGCTCCAGGAGCATTTTACTAGAAAATCTGCCTCAGTTTGGAAACTGGTGTTATGAAAACGCTGCAAAATTGAGTAAATCCTTTAAGGTGACAATATGTCTTCAATGGGTTATTCAAGATGTGTAATTCACATGCAAAGAACTCAGCAGTGTATATTGGTTGAATCCGTGGTGCATGTACCGTTTTCAGAACACGGAATGTTATGGTGATGGTATCTATGAAAATGAGATGTCTATTGTATAGAACATGCACCAAGAGTGTTTTTCTGCGAAAACTGCCTGATTTTCTTAACTGACGTTAGGAAAACCTGCGAAATCTAAGTAAATGTTTCTAGTTGTATATATGCCTTGTATTGTGGTTGAAAAATCGGTAATCCACATGCTCACGGTCATTAAATAATGTTTGTCCAAGCCGTGATGAATGTAACGTTTTCGGAACACGGAAAGTCTCGGTGAGTGAAACTCTGAAAACTACAATTCTACTGGATAGAACTCGCTTGAATTGAATGTTTATGTGAAAATTTCATGATTTTTGAAACTGGATGTAAGGAAAAACCTGCGAAATTAGAATAACTACTTTTGGGTGTAAATATGCCTTGTATGGTGGATGAAAGTTTGGTCATCCACATGCTCACACTCATTAAAAATGTTTGTCGAATTCGTGATGCAGGTAACGTGTTTGGTATATGGAATGTCATAGTGAAGGAAACAATGTAAGTTACATGTCTATTGGGTAGAACTCGCTTGAAGAGAATTTTTGTGCGTAATGTGCCTCATTTTCAAAACTGCATTTAGGAGAACCCTGTGAAATCAGAGAAAATGCTTCTAAGAGTCAATATGCCTAGAAGGGTGAGTGATAGTCTGGTAATCCACATGTTAATAACTGTGTAGTTATTATTTTTTAAACTGTGATTCATGTAGCTCTTTTGGAAAAAGGAATTTTACGGTAATGAAACGTTGTAAATTACAAATCTCTTTAGTAGAACGAGCTAGAAGAAAATGTTTCTGCGAAAATTGCATGATAATCCAATCTTAAGTTTGGAAAAAGCTGCAAAACTGGAGCCAATATTTGTAGGTGTAAATGTGCCTTTATGTTGCAAGAAAGTTCGGTAATCCACATTTTCACAACATATTAAAGAATATTTTTCTAATCTGTGATGCATGAACTGTGTTCAGAACGTGGAATTTCACGGTGATTGAAACAATGTAAATTACTACTTTATTGGTTAGAACTATCTCGGAGAGTGCTTTTCGGCGAAAACTTCTTTATTTTTGAAACTGGCATTTGCAAAACGCTGCAAAATCTGAGAAAATACATCTAAGTATCAATATTCAATGTATTGTGATGAAAGTTCGTTAATCCACATGCTAACAAATTTGTAGTGAATATTTGTCGAATCCTTTATGCATGTAGCATGTTCGAAACACGGAATTTCACGATGATGGGTTCTATCTAAATTGCATGTCTATAGGGTAGAACTCGCTCCAAGAGGATTTTTCTGCAAAAACTGCATGATTTTAGAAACTGACATTAGGAGCAATCTACTAAATCAGAATAAAACTTTCTATGTATGAATATGCATTGTCATTTGGATGAAAGTTCGGTAATACACATGTTCACAACTCATTAAAGAATGTTTGTTGAATCCGTGATGCATGGAACGTGTTCAGGACACGGAATGTCACGGTGAGTGAAACTAGGTAAATTACATATCTTTTGGGTGCAACTCGCTCCAAGAGCATTTTTCTGCCAAATCTGCCTCATTTTCAAAACTGGCGTTAAAACTAACCTGTCAAATCTGAGAAAATTCTTCAAAGTGTCATTAAGGCTTGTATGGTGGATGAAAGTGCTGTAATCAATTTGCTAACAACCCTGTAGAGAATAATTGTCGCATCCGTGATGCATGTAGCGTGTTCGGAACACGGAATTTCACGGTGAGCGAATCCTTGCAAATTACACGTCTATTGGTTAGCCCCGCTCCAAGAGGTTTTTGCCGTGAAATCTGCCTCATATTGGAAACTGGCGTTTGGAAAGCTTTGCGAAATCAGAGTAAATACTTCAAAGCATCAATATGCCTTCTATTTTGATGAAAGTCCTGGAATCCACATGCAAACAACTCTGTAGTGTATTTTTGTCAAAAAATTTCTGCATGTAGCGTGTTCCTAACACAGAAATTCACGGTGAGCGAATCAAAGGAATTTACATATCTAGTAGATAGAACACGCTACAACAGTATTTTTCTTTGTAAACTGACTGATTTTTGAAACTGCTACTGGAAAAATCTGCGAACTCAGAATTAATTTTTCTAGGTGTACATATGCCTTGTATGGTGGATGAAAGTTCTGTAATACACATGTACACAACTCTTTAAAAATGTTTCTCAAATCCGTGATGAATGTATCCTGTTCAGAACACGGACTGTCATGGTGATGGAAACTATGTAAATTACATATCTATTGGTTAGAACACTCTCCAGGAGCATATTACTGAAAAATCTGTCTCAGTTTGGTAACTGGTGTTATGAATACGCTGCAAAATCTGAGTAAATTTTTTAAGGTGACAATATGTCTTCAATGGGTTATCCAAGATGTGTAACTCACAAGCTAACAACTCAGCAGATTATATTGGTTGAATCCGTGGTGCATGTACCGTTTTCGGAACACGGAATGTTACGGTGATGGTATCTATGAAAATGAGATGTCTATTGGATAGAACATGCTCCAAGAGTGTTTTTCTGTGAAAACTGCCTGATTTTCTTAACTGACGTTAGGAAAACCTGAGAAATCTAAGGAAATGTTTCTAGGTGTAAATATGCCTTGTATTGTGGTTGAAAAATCGGTAATCCACATGCTCACGGTCATTAAATAATGTTTGTCAAATCCGTGATGAATGTAAATTTTTCGGAACACGGAATGTCTCGGTGAGTGAAACTCTGAAAACTACAATTCTACTGGATAGAACTCGCTTGAATTGAATGTTTATGTGAAAATTTCATGATTTTTGAAACTGGATGTAAGGAAAAACCTGCGAAATCAGAATAACTACTTTTAGGTGTAAATATGCCTTGTATGGTGGATGAAAGTTTGGTCATCCACATGCTCACACTCATTAAAAATGTTTGTCGAATTCGTGATGCAGGTAACGTGTTTGGAATACGGAATGTCATAGTGAAGGAAACAATGTAAGTTACATGTCTATTGGGTAGAACTCGCTTGAAGAGTATTTTTCTGAGAAATGTGCCTCATTTTCAAAACTGCCATTAGGAGAACCCTGTGAAATCTGAGAAAATGCTTCTAAGTGTCAATATGCCTTGAATGGTGAATGAAAGTCCCGTAATCCACATGTTAATAACAGTGTAGTAATTATTTTTTAAACCGTGATTCATGGAGCGCTTTTGGAAAACGAAATTTCACGGTAATGAATCGATGTAAATTACAATTCTATTGAGTAGAACGAGCTAGAAGAGAATGTTTCTGCGAAAATTGCATGATTATCGAATCTGAATTTTGGAAAAAGCTGCAAAAAGGGAGTCAATACTTGAGGTGTAAATGTGCCTTTATGTTGCAAGAAAGTTCGGTAATCCACATTGTCACAACATACTAAAGAATCTTTTTCTAATCCGTGATGCATGTACCGTGTTCAGAACGTGGAATTTCATGGTAACTGAAACAATGTAAACCACTTCTCTATTCGGAAGAACTCGGTCTGCGAGGTTTTTCTGTGAAAACTTCATCATTTTTCAAACTGGCATTTGCAAAACGCTGCAAAATCTGAGAAAATACTTCTAAGAATCAATATTCAATGTATAGTGATGAAAGTTCGGTAATCCACATGCTAACAAATTTATAGTGAATAATTGTCGAATCCTTTATGCATGTAGCATGTTCGGAACACGGAATTTCACGGCCTGGGAATTTATGTAAATTATATTTCTCTTGGTTAGAAATCACTCCAAGAGATTTTTCCTGAGAAATCGGCCGGATTTTTGAAACTGGCGATAGGAAAACCCTGCGAACTCAGATTAATAGATTCTCGGTGTAAATATGCCTTGTATGGTGGATGAAAGTTCGGTAATCCGCATGCTAACAACTCTGTACTGAATATTTGTCGAATCCGAGATCCGTGAAGCGTGTTTGGAACACAGAATATCACGGTGAGCAAATCTATGTAAAATACATATCTCTTCGGTAGAACTCGCTCCAAGAGATTTTTCTGGGAAATCTGCCTCATTTTCGATACTGGCGTTTGATAATACACGCAAAATCTGAGAAAATGCTTCAAAGTGTCAATATGCCTTGTATTGTGATGGAAGTTCTTAAAACCACATGCAATCAATTCTGTGGTGAATATTTGTAGAAAGCGTTATGCATGTAGCGTGATCATATCACAGAAATTCCCGGCGATGGAATCTATGTAAATTACACGCGTATTGGTTAGAATTCGTTCCAAAAATGTTTCCCAGAGAAAACGGCCTGATTTTCAAAACTGGCATTAGGAAAAATCTGCAAATTCAGAGTTAATGATTCTAGGTGTAAATATGCCATGTATGTTGGATGAAAGTTCTGTAATCTACATGTTCACAACTCATTCGAGAAAGTTTGTTGAAACCTTGATGCATGTAGCGTGTTCGGAAATTGGAATGTCAGTGTGAGGAAAACTATATAAATTACATTTCTATTGGGAAGTACTCACTCCACGAGAATTTTTCTGCGTATCTGCCTCCTCTTCAAAACTGGCATTAGGAAAAACTTTCGAAATAAGAGAAAATGCTTCAAAGAGTCAATATGGACTTTATGGTGGATGAAAGTTCGGTAATCCTTATGCTAACAACTCTGTAGTGAATATTTGTCGGATCCGTGATGCATGTAGCTTTTTCGGAACACGGAATTTCACGATGACGGGTTCTATGTAAATTGCATGTCTATTCGGTAGAACTCGCTCCAAGAGGATTTTTCTGCAAAAACTGCATGATTTTAGAAACTGACATTAGGAGAAAACTACTAAATCAGAATAAAATTTTCTATGTATTAATATGCATTGTCAGTTGGTTGAAAGTTCGGTAATACACATGTTCACAACTCATTAAAGAATGTTTGTTGAATCCGGGATGCATGGAACGTGTTCAGAACACGGAATGTCACGATGAGTGAAACTAGGTAAATTACATATCTTTTGGGTACAACTCGCTCCAAGAGCATTTTTCTGCCAAATCTGCCTCATTTTCAAAACAGGCGTTAAAACTAGCCTGGGAATTCTGAGAAAATTCTTCAAAGTGTCAGTAAGCCTTGTATGGTGGATGAAAGTGCTGTAATCTACTTGCTAACAACTCTGTAGTGAATATTTGTCGCATCCGTGATGCATGTAGTGTGTTCGGATCTCGGAATTTCACGGTGAGCGAATCCATGTAAATTAAACGTCTATTGGTTAGACCCGCTCCAAGAGGTTTTTGCCGTGAAATCTGCCTCATTTTGGAAACTGGCGTTTGGGAAGCTCTGCGAAATCAGAGAAAATGCTTCAAAGCATCAATATGCCTTCTATTTTGATGAAAGCCCTGGAATCCACATGCAGATAACTCTGTAGTGTATTTTTGTCGAATCATTTCTGCATGTATCTTGTTCCGAACACGGAATTTCACGGTGAGCGAATCCATGGAATTTACATATCTATCGGATAGAACACGCTCCAACAGTTTTTTCCTTTGTAAACTGCCTGATTTTCGAAACTGCAATTAGGAAAAAGCTGCGAACTCAGAGTTAATGTTTTTGGTGTACATATGCCTTGTACAGAGGATGAAAGTTCTGTAATACACATGTACACAACTCTTTAAAAATGTTTGTCAAATCCATGATGTATGTAGCCTGTTCGGAAAACGGACTTTCACGGTGAGGGAAACTAGGTAAATTACATATCTATTGGTTAGAACACTCTCCAGGAGCATTTTACTAGAAAATCTGCCTCAGTTTGGAAACTGGTGTTATGAAAACGCTGCAAAATCGGAGTAAATTCTTTAAGGTGACAATATGTCTTCAATGGGTTATTCAAGATGTGTAATTCACATGCAAAGAACTCAGCAGTGTATATTGGTTGAATCCGTGGTGCATGTACCATTTTCATAACACGGAATGTTACGGTGATGGTATCTATGAAAATGAGATGTCTATTGGATAGAACATGCACCAAGAGTGTTTTTCTGCGAAAACTGCCTGATTTTCTTAACTGACGTTAGGAAAACCTGCGAAATCTAAGTAAATGGTTCTAGGTGTAAATATGCCTTGTATTGTGGTTGAAAAATCGGTAATCCACATGCTCACGGTCATTAAATAATGTTTGTCAAAGCCGTGATGAATGTAATGTTTTCGGAACACGGAATGTGTCGGTGAGTGAAACTCTGAAAATTACATTTCTACTGGATAGAACTCGCTTGAATTGAATGTTTATGTGAAAATTTCATGATTTTTGAAACTGGATGTAAGGAAAAACCTGCGAAATCAGAATAACTACTTCTAGGTGTAAATATGCCTTGTATGGTGGATGAAAGTTTGGTCATCCACATGCTCACACTCATTAAAAATGTTTGTCGAATTCGTGATGCAGGTAACGTGTTTGGAATACGGAATGTCATAGTGAAGGAAACAATGTAAGTTACATGTCTATTGGGTAGAACTCGCTTGAAGAGTATTTTTCTGAGAAATGTGCCTCATTTTCAAAACTGCCATTAGGAGAACACTGGGAAATCTGAGAAAATGCTTCTAAGTGTCAATATGCCTTGAATGGTGAATGAAAGTCCCGTAATCCACATGTTAATAACAGTGTAGTAATTATTTTTTAAACCGTGATTCATGGAGCGCTTTTGGAAAACGAAATTTCACGGTAATGAATCGATGTAAATTACAATTCTATTGAGTAGAACGAGCTAGAAGAGAATGTTTCTGCGAAAATTGCATGATTATCGAATCTGAATTTTGGAAAAAGCTGCAAAAAGGGAGTCAATACTTGAGGTGTAAATGTGCCTTTATGTTGCAAGAAAGTTCGGTAATCCACATTGTCACAACATACTAAAGAATCTTTTTCTAATCCGTGATGCATGTACCGTGTTCAGAACATGGAATTTCATGGTAATTGAAACAATGTAAACCACTTCTCTATTCGGAAGAACTCGGTCTGCGAGGTTTTTCTGTGAAAACTTCATCATTTTTCAAACTGGCATTTGCAAAACGCTGCAAAATCTGAGAAAATACTTCTAAGAATCAATATTCAATGTATAGTGATGAAAGTTCGGTAATCCACATGCTAACAAATTTATAGTGAATAATTGTCGAATCCTTTATGCATGTAGCATGTTCGGAACACGGAATTTCACGGCCTGGGAATTTATGTAAATTATATTTCTCTTGGTTAGAAATCACTCCAAGAGATTTTTCCTGAGAAATCGGCCGGATTTTTGAAACTGGCGATAGGAAAACCCTGCGAACTCAGATTAATAGATTCTCGGTGTAAATATGCCTTGTATGGTGGATGAAAGTTCGGTAATCCGCATGCTAACAACTCTGTACTGAATATTTGTCGAATCCGAGATCCGTGAAGCGTGTTTGGAACACAGAATATCACGGTGAGCGAATCTATGTAAAATACATATCTCTTCGGTAGAACTCGCTCCAAGAGATTTTTCTGGGAAATCTGCCTCATTTTCGATACTGGCGTTTGATAATACACGCAAAATCTGAGAAAATGCTTCAAAGTGTCAATATGCCTTGTATTGTGATGGAAGTTCTTAAAACCACATGCAATCAATTCTGTGGTGAATATTTGTAGAAAGCGTTATGCATGTAGCGTGATCATATCACAGAAATTCCCGGCGATGGAATCTATGTAAATTACACGCGTATTGGTTAGAATTCGTTCCAAAAATGTTTCCCAGAGAAAACGGCCTGATTTTCAAAACTGGCATTAGGAAAAATCTGCAAATTCAGAGTTAATGATTCTAGGTGTAAATATGCCATGTATGTTGGATGAAAGTTCTGTAATCTACATGTTCACAACTCATTCGAGAAAGTTTGTTGAAACCTTGATGCATGTAGCGTGTTCGGAAATTGGAATGTCAGTGTGAGGAAAACTATATAAATTACATTTCTATTGGGAAGTACTCACTCCACGAGAATTTTTCTGCGTATCTGCCTCCTCTTCAAAACTGGCATTAGGAAAAACTTTCGAAATAAGAGAAAATGCTTCAAAGAGTCAATATGGACTTTATGGTGGATGAAAGTTCGGTAATCCTTATGCTAACAACTCTGTAGTGAATATTTGTCGGATCCGTGATGCATGTAGCTTTTTCGGAACACGGAATTTCACGATGACGGGTTCTATGTAAATTGCATGTCTATTCGGTAGAACTCGCTCCAAGAGGATTTTTCTGCAAAAACTACATGATTTTAGAAACTGACATTAGGAGAAATCTACTAAATCAGAATAAAATTTTCTATGTATTAATATGCATTGTCAGTTGGTTGAAAGTTCGGTAATACACATGTTCACAACTCATTAAAGAATGTTTGTTGAATCCGGGATGCATGGAACGTGTTCAGAACACGGAATGTCACGATGAGTGAAACTAGGTAAATTACATATCTTTTGGGTACAACTCGCTCCAAGAGCATTTTTCTGCCAAATCTGCCTCATTTTCAAAACAGGCGTTAAAACTAGCCTGGGAATTCTGAGAAAATTCTTCAAAGTGTCAGTAAGCCTTGTATGGTGGATGAAAGTGCTGTAATCTACTTGCTAACAACTCTGTAGTGAATATTTGTCGCATCCGTGATGCATGTAGCGTGTCCGGAACACGGAATTTCACGGTGAGCGAATCCATGTAAATTACACGTCTACTGGTTAGACCCGCTCAAAGAGGTTTTTGCCGTGAAATCTGCCTCATTTTGGAAACTGGCGTTTGGGAAGCTCTGCGAAATCAGAGAAAATGCTTCAAAGCATCAATATGCCTTCTATTTTGATGAAAGTCCTGAAATCCACATGCAAATAACTCTTTAGTGTATTTTTGTTGAATCATTTCTGCATGTGTCTTGTTCCGAACACGGAATTTCACGGTGAGCGAATCTATGGAATTTACATATCTATCGGATAGAACACGCTCCAACAGTTTTTTCCTTTGTAAACTGCCTGATTTTCGAAACTGCAATTAGGAAAAATCTGCGAACTCAGAGTTAATGTTTCTAGGTGTACATATGCCTTGTACAGTGGATGAAAGTTCTGTAATACACATGTACACAACTCTTTAAAAATGTTTGTCAAATCCATGATGTATGTAGCCTGTTCGGAACACGGACTGTCACGGTGAGGGAAACTAGGTAAATTACATATCTATTGGTTAGAACACGCTCCAGGAGCATTTTACTAGAAAATCTGCCTCAGTTTGGAAACTGGTGTTATGAAAACGCTGCAAAATTGAGTAAATCCTTTAAGGTGACAATATGTCTTCAATGGGTTATTCAAGATGTGTAATTCACATGCAAAAAACTCAGCAGTGTATATTGGTTGAATCCGTGGTGCATGTACCGTTTTCAGAACACGGAATGTTACGGTGATGGTATCTATGAAAATGAGATATCTATTGGATAGAACATGCACCAAGAGTGTTTTTCTGCGAAAACTGCCTGATTTTCTTAACTGACGTTAGGAAAACCTGCGAAATCTAAGTAAATGTTTCTAGTTGTATATATGCCTTGTATTGTGGTTGAAAAATCGGTAATCCACATGCTCACGGTCATTAAATAATGTTTGTCAAATCCGTGATGAATGTAACGTTTTCGGAACACGGAAAGTCTCGGTGAGTGAAACTCTAAAAACTACAATTCTACTGGATAGAACTCGCTTGAATTGAATGTTTATGTGAAAATTTCATGATTTTTGAAACTGGATGTAAGGAAAAACCTGCGAAATCAGAATAACTACTTTTGGGTGTAAATATGCCTTGTATGTTGGATGAAAGTTTGGTCATCCACATGCTCACACTCATTAAAAATGTTTGTCGAATTCGTGATGCAGGTAACGTGTTTGGAATACGGAATGTCATAGTGAAGGAAACAATGTAAGTTACATGTCTATTGGGTAGAACTCGCTTGAAGAGAATTTTTGTGCGTAATGTGCCTCATTTTCAAAACTGCATTTAGGAGAACCCTGTGAAATCAGAGAAAATGCTTCTAAGAGTCAATATGCCTAGAAGGGTGAGTGATAGTCTGGTAATCCACATGTTAATAACTGTGTAGTTATTATTTTTTAAACTGTGATTCATGTAGCTCTTTTGGAAAAAGGAATTTTACGGTAATGAAACGTTGTAAATTACAAATCTATTTAGTAGAACGAGCTAGAAGAAAATGTTTCTGCGAAAATTGCATGATAATCCAATCTTAAGTTTGGAAAAAGCTGCAAAACTGGAGCCAATATTTGTAGGTGTAAATGTGCCTTTATGTTGCAAGAAAGTTCGGTAATCCACATTTTCACAACATATTAAAGAATATTTTTCTAATCTGTGATGCATGAACTGTGTTCAGAACGTGGAATTTCACGGTGATTGAAACAATGTAAATTACTACTTTATTGGTTAGAACTATCTCGGAGAGTGCTTTTCGGCGAAAACTTCTTTATTTTTGAAACTGGCATTTGCAAAACGCTGCAAAATCTGAGAAAATACATCTAAGTATCAATATTCAATGTATTGTGATGAAAGTTCGTTAATCCACATGCTAACAAATTTGTAGTGAATATTTGTCGAATCCTTTATGCATGTAGCATGTTCGAAACACGGAATTTCACGATGACGGGTTCTATGTAAATTGTATGTCTATTGGGTAGAACTCGCTCCAAGAGGATTTTTCTGCAAAAACTGCATGATTTTAGAAACTGACATTAGGAGCAATCTACTAAATCAGAATAAAACTTTCTATGTATGAATATGCATTGTCAGTTGGATGAAAGTTCGGTAATACACATGTTCACAACTCATTAAAGAATGTTTGTTGAATCCGTGATGCATGGAACGTGTTCAGGACACGGAATGTCACGGTGAGTGAAACTAGGTAAATTACATATCTTTTGGGTGCAACTCGCTCCAAGAGCATTTTTCTGCCAAATCTGCCTCATTTTCAAAACTGGCGTTAAAACTAACCTGTCAAATCTGAGAAAATTCTTCAAAGTGTCAGTAAGGCTTGTATGGTGGATGAAAGTGCTGTAATCAATTTGCTAACAACCCTGTAGAGAATAATTGTCGCATCCGTGATGCATGTAGCGTGTTCGGAACACGGAATTTCACGGTGAGCGAATCCTTGCAAATTACACGTCTATTGGTTAGCCCCGCTCCAAGAGGTTTTTGCCGTGAAATCTGCCTCATATTGGAAACTGGCGTTTGGAAAGCTTTGCAAAATCAGAGTAAATACTTCAAAGCATCAATATGCCTTCTATTTTGATGAAAGTCCTGGAATCCACATGCAAACAACTCTGTAGTGTATTTTTGTCAAATAATTTCTGCATGTAGCGTGTTCCTAACACAGAAATTCACGGTGAGCGAATCAAAGGAATTTACATATCTAGTAGATAGAACACGCTCCAACAGTATTTTCCTTTGTAAACTGACTGATTTTCGAAACTGCTACTGGAAAAATCTGCGAACTCAGAATTAATTTTTCTAGGTGTACATATGCCTTGTATGGTGGATGAAAGTTCTGTAATACACATGTACACAACTCTTTAAAAATGTTTCTCAAATCCGTGATGAATGTATCCTGTTCAGAACACGGACTGTCATGGTGATGGAAACTATGTAAATTACATATCTATTGGTTAGAAAACGCTCCAGGAGCATATTACTGAAAAATCTGTCTCAGTTTGGTAACTGGTGTTATGAATACGCTGCAAAATCTGAGTAAATTTTTTAAGGTGACAATATGTCTTCAATGGGTTATTCAAGATGTGTAACTCACAAGCTAACAACTCAGCAGATTATATTGGTTGAATCCGTGGTGCATGTACCGTTTTCGGAACACGGAATGTTACGGTGATGGTATCTATGAAAATGAGATGTCTATTGGATAGAACAAGCACCAAGAGAATTTTTCTGTGAAAACTGCCTGATTTTCTTAACTGACGTTAGGAAAACCTGAGAAATCTAAGGAAATGTTTCTAGGTGTAAATATGCCTTGTATTGTGGTTGAAAAATCGGTAATCCACATGCTCACGGTCATTAAATAATGTTTGTCAAATCCGTGATGAATGTAAATTTTTCGGAACACGGAATGTCTCGGTGAGTGAAACTCTGAAAACTACAATTCTACTGGATAGAACTCGCTTGAATTGAATGTTTATGTGAAAATTTCATGATTTTTGAAACTGGATGTAAGGAAAAACCTGCGAAATCAGAATAACTACTTTTAGGTGTAAATATGCCTTGTATGGTGGATGAAAGTTTGGTCATCCACATGCTCACACTCATTAAAAATGTTTGTCGAATTCGTGATGCAGGTAACGTGTTTGGAATACGGAATGTCATAGTGAAGGAAACAATGTAAGTTACATGTCTATTGGGTAGAACTCGCTTGAAGAGTATTTTTCTGAGAAATGTTCCTCATTTTCAAAACTGCCATTAGGAGAACACTGGGAAATCTGAGAAAATGCTTCTAAGTGTCAATATGCCTTGAATGGTGAATGAAAGTCCCGTAATCCACATGTTAATAACAGTGTAGTAATTATTTTTTAAACCGTGATTCATGGAGCGCTTTTGGAAAACGAAATTTCACGGTAATGAATCGATGTAAATTACAATTCTATTGAGTAGAACGAGCTAGAAGAGAATGTTTCTGCGAAAATTGCATGATTATCGAATCTGAATTTTGGAAAAAGCTGCAAAAAGGGAGTCAATACTTGAGGTGTAAATGTGCCTTTATGTTGCAAGAAAGTTCGGTAATCCACATTGTCACAACATACTAAAGAATCTTTTTCTAATCCGTGATGCATGTACCGTGTTCAGAACATGGAATTTCATGGTAACTGAAACAATGTAAACCACTTCTCTATTCGGAAGAACTCGGTCTGCGAGGTTTTTCTGTGAAAACTTCATCATTTTTCAAACTGGCATTTGCAAAACGCTGCAAAATCTGAGAAAATACTTCTAAGAATCAATATTCAATGTATAGTGATGAAAGTTCGGTAATCCACATGCTAACAAATTTATAGTGAATAATTGTCGAATCCTTTATGCATGTAGCATGTTCGGAACACGGAATTTCACGGCCTGGGAATTTATGTAAATTATATTTCTCTTGGTTAGAAATCACTCCAAGAGATTTTTCCTGAGAAATCGGCCGGATTTTTGAAACTGGCGATAGGAAAACCCTGCGAACTCAGATTAATAGATTCTCGGTGTAAATATGCCTTGTATGGTGGATGAAAGTTCGGTAATCCGCATGCTAACAACTCTGTACTGAATATTTGTCGAATCCGAGATCCGTGAAGCGTGTTTGGAACACAGAATATCACGGTGAGCGAATCTATGTAAAATACATATCTCTTCGGTAGAACTCGCTCCAAGAGATTTTTCTGGGAAATCTGCCTCATTTTCGATACTGGCGTTTGATAATACACGCAAAATCTGAGAAAATGCTTCAAAGTGTCAATATGCCTTGTATTGTGATGGAAGTTCTTAAAACCACATGCAATCAATTCTGTGGTGAATATTTGTAGAAAGCGTTATGCATGTAGCGTGATCATATCACAGAAATTCCCGGCGATGGAATCTATGTAAATTACACGCGTATTGGTTAGAATTCGTTCCAAAAATGTTTCCCAGAGAAAACGGCCTGATTTTCAAAACTGGCATTAGGAAAAATCTGCAAATTCAGAGTTAATGATTCTAGGTGTAAATATGCCATGTATGTTGGATGAAAGTTCTGTAATCTACATGTTCACAACTCATTCGAGAAAGTTTGTTGAAACCTTGATGCATGTAGCGTGTTCGGAAATTGGAATGTCAGTGTGAGGAAAACTATATAAATTACATTTCTATTGGGAAGTACTCACTCCACGAGAATTTTTCTGCGTATCTGCCTCCTCTTCAAAACTGGCATTAGGAAAAACTTTCGAAATAAGAGAAAATGCTTCAAAGAGTCAATATGGACTTTATGGTGGATGAAAGTTCGGTAATCCTTATGCTAACAACTCTGTAGTGAATATTTGTCGGATCCGTGATGCATGTAGCTTTTTCGGAACACGGAATTTCACGATGACGGGTTCTATGTAAATTGCATGTCTATTCGGTAGAACTCGCTCCAAGAGGATTTTTCTGCAAAAACTGCATGATTTTAGAAACTGACATTAGGAGAAAACTACTAAATCAGAATAAAATTTTCTATGTATTAATATGCATTGTCAGTTGGTTGAAAGTTCGGTAATACACATGTTCACAACTCATTAAAGAATGTTTGTTGAATCCGGGATGCATGGAACGTGTTCAGAACACGGAATGTCACGATGAGTGAAACTAGGTAAATTACATATCTTTTGGGTACAACTCGCTCCAAGAGCATTTTTCTGCCAAATCTGCCTCATTTTCAAAACAGGCGTTAAAACTAGCCTGGGAATTCTGAGAAAATTCTTCAAAGTGTCAGTAAGCCTTGTATGGTGGATGAAAGTGCTGTAATCTACTTGCTAACAACTCTGTAGTGAATATTTGTCGCATCCGTGATGCATGTAGTGTGTTCGGAACACGGAATTTCACGGTGAGCGAATCCATGTAAATTACACGTCTATTGGTTAGACCCGCTCCAAGAGGTTTTTGCCGTGAAATCTGCCTCATTTTGGAAACTGGCGTTTGGGAAGCTCTGCGAAATCAGAGAAAATGCTTCAAAGCATCAATATGCCTTCTATTTTGATGAAAGCCCTGGAATCCACATGCAAATAACTCTGTAGTGTATTTTTGTCGAATCATTTCTGCATGTATCTTGTTCCGAACACGGAATTTCACGGTGAGCGAATCCATGGAATTTACATATCTATTGGATAGAACACGCTCCAACAGTTTTTTCCTTTGTAAACTGCCTGATTTTCGAAACTGCAATTAGGAAAAAGCTGCGAACTCAGAGTTAAAGTTTTTGGTGTACATATGCCTTGTAGAGAGGATGAAAGTTCTGTAATACACATGTACACAACTCTTTAAAAATGTTTGTCAAATCCATGATGTATGTAGCCTGTTCGGAACACGGACTGTCACGGTGAGGGAAACTAGGTAAATTACATATCTATTGGTTAGAACACGCTCCAGGAGCATTTTACTAGAAAATCTGTCTCAGTTTGGAAACTGGTGTTATGAAAACGCTGCAAAATCGGAGTAAATTCTTTAAGGTGACAATATGTCTTCAATGGGTTATTCAAGATGTGTAATTCACATGCAAAGAACTCAGCAGTGTATATTGGTTGAATCCGTGGTGCATGTACCATTTTCAGAACACGGAATGTTACGGTGATGGTATCTATGAAAATGAGATGTCTATTGGATAGAACATGCTCCAAGAGTGTTTTTCTGCGGAAACTGCCTGATTTTCTTAACTGACGTTAGGAAAACCTGCGAAATCTAAGTAAATGTTTCTAGGTGTAAATATGCCTTGTATTGTGGTTGAAAAATCGGTAATCCACATGCTCACGGTCATTAAATAATGTTTGTCAAAGCTGTGATGAATGTAACGTTTTCGGAACACGGAATGTCTCGGTGAGTGAAACTCTGAAAATTACATTTCTACTGGATAGAACTCGCTTGAATTGAATGTTTATGTGAAAATTTCATGATTTTTGAAACTGGATGTAAGGAAAAACCTGCGAAATCAGAATAACTACTTTTAGGTGTAAATATGCCTTGTATGGTGGATGAAAGTTTGGTCATCCACATGCTCACACTCATTAAAAATGTTTGTCGAATTCGTGATGCAGGTAACGTGTTTGGAATACGGAATGTCATAGTGAAGGAAACAATGTAAGTTACATGTCTATTGGGTAGATCTCGCTTGAAGAGGATTTTTCTGCGAAATGTTCCTCATTTTCAAAACTGCCATTAGGAGAACACTGGGAAATCTGAGAAAATGCTTCTAAGTGTCAATATGCCTTGAATGGTGAATGAAAGTCCCGTAATCCACATGTTAATAACAGTGTAGTAATTATTTTTTAAACCGTGATTCATGGAGCGCTTTTGGAAAACAAAATTTCACGGTAATGAATCGATGTAAATTACAATTCTATTGAGTAGAACGAGCTAGAAGAGAATGTTTCTGCGAAAATTGCATGATTATCGAATCTGAATTTTGGAAAAAGCTGCAAAAAGGGAGTCAATACTTGAGGTGTAAATGTGCCTTTATGTTGCAAGAAAGTTCGGTAATCCACATTGTGACAACATACTAAAGAATCTTTTTCTAATCCGTGATGCATGTACCGTGTTCTGAACGTGGAATTTCATGGTAATTGAAACAATGTAAACCACTTCTCTATTCGGAAGAACTCGGTCTGCGAGGTTTTTCTGTGAAAACTTCATCATTTTTCAAACTGGCATTTGCAAACGCTGCAAAATCTGAGAAAATATTTCTAGGAATCAATATTCAATGTATTGTGATGAAAGTTCGGTAATCCACATGCTAACAAATTTATAGTGAATATTTGTCGAATCCTTTATGCATGTAGCATGTTCGGAACACGGAATTTCACGGCCTGGGAATTTATGTAAATTATATTTCTCTTGGTTAGAAATCACTCCAAGAGATTTTTCCTGAGAAATCGGCCGGATTTTTGAAACTGGCGATAGGAAAACCCTGCGAACTCAGATTAATAGATTCTCGGTGTAAATATGCCTTGTATGGTGGATGAAAGTTCGGTAATCCGCATGCTAACAACTCTGTACTGAATATTTGTCGAATCCGAGATCCGTGAAGCGTTATTGGAACACAGAATATCACGGTGAGCGAATCTATGTAAAATACATATCTCTTTGGTAGAACTCGCTCCAAGAGATTTTTCTGGGAAATCTGCCTCATTTTCGATACTGGCGTTTGATAATACACGCAAAATCTGAGAAAATGCTTCAAAGTGTCAATATGCCTTATATTGTGATGGAAGTTCTTAAAACCACATGCAAACAATTCTGTGGTGAATATTTGTAGAAAGCATTATGCATGTAGCGTGATCGTATCACAGAAATTCCCGGCGATGGAATCTATGTAAATTTCACGCCTATTGGTTAGAATTCGCTCCAAAAATGTTTCCCTCAGAAAACGGCCTGATTTTCAAAACTGGCATTAGGAAAAATCTGCAAATTCAGAGTTAATGATTCTAGGTGTAAATATGCCATGTATGTTGGATGAAAGTTCTGTAATCTACATGTTCACAACTCATTCGAGAAAGTTTGTGGAAACCTTGATGCATGTAGCGTGTTCGGAAATTGGAATGTCAGTGTGAGGAAAACTATGTAAATAACATTTCTATTGGGAAGTACTCACTCCACGAGAATTTTTCTGCGTATCTGCCTCCTCTTCAACACTGGCATTAGGAAAAACTTTCGAAATAAGAGAAAATGCTTCAAAGAGTCAATATGGACTTTATGGTGGATGAAAGTTCGGTAATCCTTATGCTAACAACTCTGTAGTGAATACTTGTCGGATCCGTGATGCATGTAGCTTTTTCGGAACACGGAATTTCACGATGACGGGTTCTATGTAAATTGCATGTCTATTCGGTAGAACTCGCTCCAAGAGGATTTTTCTGCAAAAACTGCATGATTTTAGAAACTGACATTAAGAGAAATCTACTAAATCAGAATAAAACTTTCTATGTATAAATATGCATTGTCAGTTGGTTGAAAGTTCGGTAATACACATGTTCACAACTCATTAAAGAATGTTTGTTGAATCCGGGATGCATGGAACGTGTTCAGAACACGGAATGTCACGATGAGTGAAACAAGGTAAATTACATATCTTTTGGGTACAACTCGCTCCAAGAGCATTTTTCTGCCAAATCTGCCTCATTTTCAAAACAGGAGTTAAAACTAGCCTGGGAATTCTGAGAAAATTCTTCAAAGTGTCAGTAAGCCTTGTATGGTGGATGAAAGTGCTGTAATCTATTTGCTAACAACTCTGTAGTGAATATTTGTCGCATCCGTGATGCATGTAGCGTGTTTGGAACACGGAATTTCACGGTGAGCGAATCCATGTAAATTACACGTCTATTGGTTAGACCCGCTCCAAGAGGTTTTTGACGTGAAATCTGCCTCATTTTGGAAACTGGCGTTTGGGAAGCTCTGCGAAATCAGAGAAAATGCTTCAAAGCATCAATATGCCTTGTATTGTGATGAAAGCACTGGAATCCACATGCAAACGTCTCTGTAGTGTATTTTTGTCGAATCATTTCTGCATGTAGCATGTCCCGAACACGGAATTTCACGGTGAGCGAATCCATGTTATTTACATATCTATTGGATAGAACACGATCCAACAGTTTTTTCCTTTGTAAACTGCCTGATTTTCGAAACTGCTATTAAGAAAATGCTGCGAACTCAGATTAAATGTTTCTAGGTGTACATATTCCTTGTACGGTGGATGAAAATTCTGTAATACACATGTACACAACTCTTTAAAAATGTTTGTCAAATCCATGATGTATGTAGCCTGTTCGGAAAACGGACTGTCACGGTGAGGGAAACTAGGTAAATTACATATCTATTGGTTAGAACCCAGTCCAGGAGCATTTTACTGAAAAATCTGCCTCAGTTTGAAAACTGGTGTTATGAGAACGCTGCAAAATCTGAGTAAATGCTTTAAGGTGACAATATAACTTCAATGGTATATTGAAGATGTGTAATTCACATGCTAACAACTCAGCAGTGAATATTTGTTGAATCCGTGGTGCATGTAAAGTTTTCGGAACACAGAATGTTACGGTGACGGTATCCATGAAAATGAGATGTCTATTGGATAGAACATGCACCAAGAGAATTTTTCTGCAAAAACTGCCTGATTTTCATAACTGACATTAGGGAAAAGCTGTGAAACATAAGTAAATGTTTCTAGGTGTAAATATGCCTTGTATTGTGGTTGAAAAATCTGTAATCCACATGCTCACTTTCATTAAATAATGTTTGTCGAAACCGTGATGAATGTAAATTTTTCGGAACACGGAATGTCTCGGTGAGTGAAACTCTGAAAATAGCAATTCTACTGGATAGAACTCGCTTGAATTGAATGTTTCTGTGAAAATTTCATGATATTTGAAACTGGATGTAAGGAAAAACCTGCGAAATCAGAATAACTACTTCTAGGTGTAAATATGCCTTGTTTGGTGGATGAAAGTTCGGTAATCCACATGCTCACACTCATTAAAGAATGTTTGTCGAATTCGTGATGCATGTAACGTCTTTGGAATACGGAATGTCATAGTGAAGGAAACGATGTAAGTTACATGTCTATTGGGTAGAACTCGCTTGAAGAGGATTTTTCTGCGAAATGTGCCTCATTTTCAAAACTGCCTTTAGTAGAACCCTGTGAAATCTGAGAAAATGCTTCTAAGTGTCAATATGCCTTGAATGGTGAATGAAAGTCCGGTAATCCACATGTTAATAACAGTGTAGTAATTATTTTTCAAACCGTGATTCATGGAGCGCTTTTGGAAAACCGAATTTCACGGTAATGAAACGATGTAAATTACAATTCTATTGAGTAGAACGAGCTAGAATAGAATGTTTCTGCAAAAATTGCATGATTATCGAATCTGAAGTTTGGAGAAAGCTGCAAAACTGGAGCCAATATTTCTAGGTGTAAATATGCCTTTATGTTGGAAGAAAGTTCGGTAATCCACATTTTCGCATCATATTAAAGAATCTTTTTCTAATCCGTGACACATGTACCGTGTTCGGAACATGGAATTTCACGGTGATTGAAACAATGTAAATTACTTCTCTATTGGGTAGAACTCGCTCCAAGAGAATTTTTCTGTGAAAACTGCTTCATTATTGAAACTGGCGTTTGGAAAACGCTGCCAAATCTGAGAAAATATTTCTAAGTATCAATATTCAATGTATTGTGATGAAAGTTCGGTAATCCACATGCTAACAAATCTGTAGTGAATATTTGTCGAACCATTAATCATGTAGCATGTTCGGAACACGGAATTTCACGGCCAGGGAATTTATGTAAATTATATTTCTCTTCGTTAGAAATCACTCCAAGAGATTTTTCCTGAGAAATCTGCCTGATTTTCGAATCTGGTGTTAGGAAAACCCTGCGAACTCAGATTAATAGATTCTCGGTGTAAATATGCCTTGTATGGTGGATGAAATTTTGTTAATCCGCCTGCTAACAACTCTGTAGTGAATATTTGTCGAATCCAAGATACATGAAGTGGGTTTGGAACACAGAATATCACGGTGAGCGAATCCATGTAAAATACATTTCTCTTGGGGAGAACTCGCTCCCAGAGGTTTTTCTGCAAAATCTGCCTCATTTTCGAAACTGGCGTTTGAAACTCTCTGCAAAATCAGAGGAAATGCTTCATAGTGTCAATATGCCTTGTATTGTGATGGAAGTTTGTAAAACCACATGCAAACAAATCTGTGGTGAATATTTGTAGAAAGCGTTCTGCATGTAGCGTGATCGTATCACGGTAATTCCCGGCGATGGAATCTATGTAAATTACAAGTCTCTAGGGTAGAATTCGCACCAAAAATTTTTTCCTGAGAAAACGACCTGATTTTCGAAACTGGCATTAGGTAAAAGCTGCAAATTCAGAGTTAATGTTTCTAGGTGTAAATATGCCATGTATGGTGGATGAAAGTTCTGTAATCTACATGTTCACAACTCATTCGAGAAAGTTTGTTGAAACCTTGATGCATGGAACGTGTTCAGAACACGGAATGTCACAGTGAGTGAAACTAGGTAAATTACATATCTTTTGGGTAGAAATCGCTCCAAGAGCATTTTTCTGCCAAATCTGCCTCATTTTCAAAACTGGCGTTCAAACTAACCTGTGAAATCTCAGAAAATACTTCAAAGTGTCAGTAAGCCTTGTATGGTGGATGAAAGTGCTGTAATCCACTTGCTAACAACTCTGTAGTGAGTATTTGTCAAATCCGAGATGCATGTAGCGTGTTCGGAACACGGAAATTCACGGTGAGCGAATCCATGTAAATTACATATCTATTGGTTAGAAACCACTCCAAGAGGATTTTGCCGTGAAATCTGCCTCATTTTCGAAACTGCCGTTTGGAAAGCTCTGTGAAATCAGAGAAAATGCTTCTAAGCATCAATATGCCTTGTATTGTGATGAAAGTCCTGTACTCCACATGCAAACAACCATGTAGTGTATTTTTGTCGAATCCTTCCTGCATGTAGCATGTTCAGGACACGTAATTTCACAGTGGGGGAATTTATGTAATTTACATATCTATTGGGTAGAACACTCTCCAACAGTTTTTCCTTTGAAAACTGCCTGATATTCGAAACTGCATTTAGGGAAATGCTGTGAACTCAGAGTAAATATTTCTAGGTGTAAATATGCCTTGTATGGTGGATGAAAGTTCTGTAATACAGATGTACACAACTCATTAAAAATGTTTCTCAAATCCATGATGTATGTAGTTTGTTTGGAACACAGAATGTCACGTTGAGGGAAACTATGTAAATTACATATCTATTGGTTAGAACCCAGTCCAGGAGCATTTTACTGAAAAATCTGCCTCAGTTTGAAAACTGGTGTTATGAGAACGCTGCAAAATCTGAGTAAATGCTTTAAGGTGACAATATAACTTCAATGGTATATTGAAGATGTGTAATTCACATGCTAACAACTCAGCAGTGAATATTTGTTGAATCCGTGGTGCATGTAAAGTTTTCGGAACACAGAATGTTACGGTGACGGTATCCATGAAAATGAGATGTCTATTGGATAGAACATGCACCAAGAGAATTTTTCTGCAAAAACTGCCTGATTTTCATAACTGACATTAGGGAAAAGCTGTGAAACATAAGTAAATGTTTCTAGGTGTAAATATGCCTTGTATTGTGGTTGAAAAATCTGTAATCCACATGCTCACTTTCATTAAATAATGTTTGTCGAAACCGTGATGAATGTAAATTTTTCGGAACACGGAATGTCTCGGTGAGTGAAACTCTGAAAATAGCAATTCTACTGGATAGAACTCACTTGAATTGAATGTTTCTGTGAAAATTTCATGATATTTGAAACTGGATGTAAGGAAAAACCTGCGAAATCAGAATAACTACTTCTAGGTGTAAATATGCCTTGTTTGGTGGATGAAAGTTCGGTAATCCACATGCTCACACTCATTAAAGAATGTTTGTCGAATTCGTGATGCATGTAACGTCTTTGGAATACGGAATGTCATAGTGAAGGAAACGATGTAAGTTACATGTCTATTGGGTAGAACTCGCTTGAAGAGGATTTTTCTGCGAAATGTGCCTCATTTTCAAAACTGCCTTTAGGAGAACCCTGTGAAATCTGAGAAAATGCTTCTAAGTGTCAATATTCCTTGAATGGTGAATGAAAGTCCGGTAATCCACATGTTAATAACAGTGTAGTAATTATTTTTCAAACCGTGATTCATGGAGCGCTTTTGGAAAACCGAATTTCACGGTAATGAAACGATGTAAATTACAATTCTATTGAGTAGAACGAGCTAGAATAGAATGTTTCTGCAAAAATTGCATGATTATCGAATCTGAAGTTTGGAGAAAGCTGCAAAACTGGAGCCAATATTTGTAGGTGTAAATATGCCTTTATGTTGGAAGAAAGTTCGGTAATCCACATTTTCGCATCATATTAAAGAATCTTTTTCTAATCCGTGACACATGTACCGTGTTCGGAACATGGAATTTCACGGTGATTGAAACAATGTAAATTACTTCTCTATTGGGTAGAACTCGCTCCAAGAGAATTTTTCTGCGAAAACTGCTTCATTATTGAAACTGGCGTTTGGAAAACGCTGCCAAATCTGAGAAAATATTTCTAAGTATCAATATTCAATGTATTGTGATGAAAGTTCGGTAATCCACATGCTAACAAATCTGTAGTGAATATTTGTCGAACCATTAATCATGTAGCATGTTCGGAACACGGAATTTCACGGCCAGGGAATTTATGTAAATTATATTTCTCTTCGTTAGAAATCACTCCAAGAGATTTTTCCTGAGAAATCTGCCTGATTTTCGAATCTGGTGTTAGGAAAACCCTGCGAACTCAGATTAATAGATTCTCGGTGTAAATATGCCTTGTATGGTGGATGAAATTTTGTTAATCCGCCTGCTAACAACTCTGTAGTGAATATTTGTCGAATCCAAGATACATGAAGTGGGTTTGGAACACAGAATATCACGGTGAGCGAATCCATGTAAAATACATTTCTCTTGGGGAGAACTCGCTCCCAGAGGTTTTTCTGCAAAATCTGCCTCATTTTCGAAACTGGCGTTTGAAACTCTCTGCAAAATCAGAGGAAATGCTTCATAGTGTCAATATGCCTTGTATTGTGATGGAAGTTTGTAAAACCACATGCAAACAAATCTGTGGTGAATATTTGTAGAAAGCGTTCTGCATGTAGCGTGATCGTATCACGGTAATTCCCGGCGATGGAATCTATGTAAATTACAAGTCTCTAGGGTAGAATTCGCACCAAAAATTTTTTCCTGAGAAAACGACCTGATTTTCGAAACTGGCATTAGGTAAAAGCTGCAAATTCAGAGTTAATGTTTCTAGGTGTAAATATGCCATGTATGGTGGATGAAAGTTCTGTAATCTACATGTTCACAACTCATTCGAGAAAGTTTGTTGAAACCTTGATGCATGGAACGTGTTCAGAACACGGAATGTCACAGTGAGTGAAACTAGGTAAATTACATATCTTTTGGGTAGAAATCGCTCCAAGAGCATTTTTCTGCCAAATCTGCCTCATTTTCAAAACTGGCGTTCAAACTAACCTGTGAAATCTCAGAAAATACTTCAAAGTGTCAGTAAGCCTTGTATGGTGGATGAAAGTGCTGTAATCCACTTGCTAACAACTCTGTAGTGAGTATTTGTCAAATCCGAGATGCATGTAGCGTGTTCGGAACACGGAAATTCACGGTGAGCGAATCCATGTAAATTACATATCTATTGGTTAGAAACCGCTCCAAGAGGATTTTGCCGTGAAATCTGCCTCATTTTCGAAACTGCCGTTTGGAAAGCTCTGTGAAATCAGAGAAAATGCTTCTAAGCATCAATATGCCTTGTATTGTGATGAAAGTCCTGTACTCCACATGCAAACAACCATGTAGTGTATTTTTGTCGAATCCTTCCTGCATGTAGCATGTTCAGGACACGTAATTTCACAGTGGGGGAATTTATGTAATTTACATATCTATTGGGTAGAACACTCTCCAACAGTTTTTCCTTTGAAAACTGCCTGATATTCGAAACTGCATTTAGGGAAATGCTGTGAACTCAGAGTAAATATTTCTAGGTGTAAATATGCCTTGTATGGTGGATGAAAGTTCTGTAATACAGATGTACACAACTCATTAAAAATGTTTCTCAAATCCATGATGTATGTAGTTTGTTTGGAACACAGAATGTCACGTTGAGGGAAACTATGTAAATTACATATCTATTGGTTAGAACCCAGTCCAGGAGCATTTTACTGAAAAATCTGCCTCAGTTTGAAAACTGGTGTTATGAGAACGCTGCAAAATCTGAGTAAATGCTTTAAGGTGACAATATAACTTCAATGGTATATTGAAGATGTGTAATTCACATGCTAACAACTCAGCAGTGAATATTTGTTGAATCCGTGGTGCATGTAAAGTTTTCGGAACACAGAATGTTACGGTGACGGTATCCATGAAAATGAGATGTCTATTGGATAGAACATGCACCAAGAGAATTTTTCTGCAAAAACTGCCTGATTTTCATAACTGACATTAGGGAAAAGCTGTGAAACATAAGTAAATGTTTCTAGGTGTAAATATGCCTTGTATTGTGGTTGAAAAATCTGTAATCCACATGCTAACTTTCATTAAATAATGTTTGTCGAAGCCGTGATGAATGTAAATTTCTCGGAACACGGAATGTCTCGGTGGGTGAAACTCTGAAAATAGCAATTCTACTGGATAGAACTCGCTTGAATTGAATGTTTCTGTGAAAATTTCATGATATTTGAAACTGGATGTAAGGAAAAACCTGCGAAATCAGAATAACTACTTCTAGGTGTAAATATGCCTTGTTTGGTGGATGAAAGTTCGGTAATCCACATGCTCACACTCATTAAAGAATGTTTGTCGAATTCGTGATGCATGTAACGTCTTTGGAATACGGAATGTCATAGTGAAGGAAACGATGTAAGTTACATGTCTATTGGGTAAAACTCGCTTGAAGAGGATTTTTCTGCGAAATGTGCCTCATTTTCAAAACTGCTTTTAGGAGAACCCTGTGAAATCTGAGAAAATGCTTCTAAGTGTCAATATGCCTTGAATGGTGAATGAAAGTCCGGTAATCCACATGTTAATAACAGTGTAGTAATTATTTTTCAAACCGTGATTCATGGAGCGCTTTTGGAAAACCGAATTTCACGGTAATGAAACCATGTAAATTACAAATCTGTTGTGTAGAAGTAGCTAGAATAGAATATTTCTGCAAAAAATGCATGATTATCGAATCTGAAGTTTGGAGAAAGCTGCAAAACGAGAGTAAATATTTGTAGGTGTAAATATGCCTTTATGTTGGAAGAAAGTTCGGTAATCCACATTTTCGCATCATATTAAAGAATCTTTTTCTAATCCGTGACACATGTACCGTGTTCGGAACATGGAATTTCACGGTGATTGAAACAATGTAAATTACTTCTCTATTGGGTAGAACTCGCTCCAAGAGAATTTTTCTGCGAAAACTGCTTCATTATTGAAACTGGCGTTTGGAAAACGCTGCCAAATCTGAGAAAATATTTCTAAGTATCAATATTCAATGTATTGTGATGAAAGTTCGGTAATCCACATGCTAACAAATCTGTAGTGAATATTTGTCGAACCATTAATCATGTAGCATGTTC
This sequence comes from Camelus bactrianus, assembly GCF_048773025.1. Lineage (NCBI taxonomy): Eukaryota > Metazoa > Chordata > Mammalia > Artiodactyla > Camelidae > Camelus > Camelus bactrianus. The sequence continues at coordinate 45,155,656 of NC_133558.1, read as the reverse complement.
GGAACACGGAATTTCACGGCCAGGGAATTTATGTAAATTATATTTCTCTTCGTTAGAAATCACTCCAAGAGATTTTTCCTGAGAAATCTGCCTGATTTTCGAATCTGGTGTTAGGAAAACCCTGCGAACTCAGATTAATAGATTCTCGGTGTAAATATGCCTTGTATGGTGGATGAAATTTTGTTAATCCGCCTGCTAACAACTCTGTAGTGAATATTTGTCGAATCCAAGATACATGAAGTGGGTTTGGAACACAGAATATCACGGTGAGCGAATCCATGTAAAATACATTTCTCTTGGGGAGAACTCGCTCCCAGAGGTTTTTCTGCAAAATCTGCCTCATTTTCGAAACTGGCGTTTGAAACTCTCTGCAAAATCAGAGGAAATGCTTCATAGTGTCAATATGCCTTGTATTGTGATGGAAGTTTGTAAAACCACATGCAAACAAATCTGTGGTGAATATTTGTAGAAAGCGTTCTGCATGTAGCGTGATCGTATCACGGTAATTCCCGGCGATGGAATCTATGTAAATTACAAGTCTCTAGGGTAGAATTCGCACCAAAAATTTTTTCCTGAGAAAACGACCTGATTTTCGAAACTGGCATTAGGTAAAAGCTGCAAATTCAGAGTTAATGTTTCTAGGTGTAAATATGCCATGTATGGTGGATGAAAGTTCTGTAATCTACATGTTCACAACTCATTCGAGAAAGTTTGTTGAAACCTTGATGCATGGAACGTGTTCAGAACACGGAATGTCACAGTGAGTGAAACTAGGTAAATTACATATCTTTTGGGTAGAAATCGCTCCAAGAGCATTTTTCTGCCAAATCTGCCTCATTTTCAAAACTGGCGTTCAAACTAACCTGTGAAATCTCAGAAAATACTTCAAAGTGTCAGTAAGCCTTGTATGGTGGATGAAAGTGCTGTAATCCACTTGCTAACAACTCTGTAGTGAGTATTTGTCAAATCCGAGATGCATGTAGCGTGTTCGGAACACGGAAATTCACGGTGAGCGAATCCATGTAAATTACATATCTATTGGTTAGAAACCACTCCAAGAGGATTTTGCCGTGAAATCTGCCTCATTTTCGAAACTGCCGTTTGGAAAGCTCTGTGAAATCAGAGAAAATGCTTCTAAGCATCAATATGCCTTGTATTGTGATGAAAGTCCTGTACTCCACATGCAAACAACCATGTAGTGTATTTTTGTCGAATCCTTCCTGCATGTAGCATGTTCAGGACACGTAATTTCACAGTGGGGGAATTTATGTAATTTACATATCTATTGGGTAGAACACTCTCCAACAGTTTTTCCTTTGAAAACTGCCTGATATTCGAAACTGCATTTAGGGAAATGCTGTGAACTCAGAGTAAATATTTCTAGGTGTAAATATGCCTTGTATGGTGGATGAAAGTTCTGTAATACAGATGTACACAACTCATTAAAAATGTTTCTCAAATCCATGATGTATGTAGTTTGTTTGGAACACAGAATGTCACGTTGAGGGAAACTATGTAAATTACATATCTATTGGTTAGAACCCAGTCCAGGAGCATTTTACTGAAAAATCTGCCTCAGTTTGAAAACTGGTGTTATGAGAACGCTGCAAAATCTGAGTAAATGCTTTAAGGTGACAATATAACTTCAATGGTATATTGAAGATGTGTAATTCACATGCTAACAACTCAGCAGTGAATATTTGTTGAATCCGTGGTGCATGTAAAGTTTTCGGAACACAGAATGTTACGGTGACGGTATCCATGAAAATGAGATGTCTATTGGATAGAACATGCACCAAGAGAATTTTTCTGCAAAAACTGCCTGATTTTCATAACTGACATTAGGGAAAAGCTGTGAAACATAAGTAAATGTTTCTAGGTGTAAATATGCCTTGTATTGTGGTTGAAAAATCTGTAATCCACATGCTAACTTTCATTAAATAATGTTTGTCGAAGCCGTGATGAATGTAAATTTCTCGGAACACGGAATGTCTCGGTGGGTGAAACTCTGAAAATAGCAATTCTACTGGATAGAACTCGCTTGAATTGAATGTTTCTGTGAAAATTTCATGATATTTGAAACTGGATGTAAGGAAAAACCTGCGAAATCAGAATAACTACTTCTAGGTGTAAATATGCCTTGTTTGGTGGATGAAAGTTCGGTAATCCACATGCTCACACTCATTAAAGAATGTTTGTCGAATTCGTGATGCATGTAACGTCTTTGGAATACGGAATGTCATAGTGAAGGAAACGATGTAAGTTACATGTCTATTGGGTAAAACTCGCTTGAAGAGGATTTTTCTGCGAAATGTGCCTCATTTTCAAAACTGCTTTTAGGAGAACCCTGTGAAATCTGAGAAAATGCTTCTAAGTGTCAATATGCCTTGAATGGTGAATGAAAGTCCGGTAATCCACATGTTAATAACAGTGTAGTAATTATTTTTCAAACCGTGATTCATGGAGCGCTTTTGGAAAACCGAATTTCACGGTAATGAAACCATGTAAATTACAAATCTGTTGTGTAGAAGTAGCTAGAATAGAATATTTCTGCAAAAAATGCATGATTATCGAATCTGAAGTTTGGAGAAAGCTGCAAAACGAGAGTAAATATTTGTAGGTGTAAATATGCCTTTATGTTGGAAGAAAGTTCGGTAATCCACATTTTCGCATCATATTAAAGAATCTTTTTCTAATCCGTGACACATGTACCGTGTTCGGAACATGGAATTTCACGGTGATTGAAACAATGTAAATTACTTCTCTATTGGGTAGAACTAGCTCGGAGAGTGTTTTTCGTGAAAACATCATTTTTGAAACTGGCATTTGCAAAACGCTGCAAAATCTGAGAAAATACTTCTAAGAATCAATATTCAATGTATTGTGATGAAAGTTCGGTAATCCACATGCTAACAAATTTGTAGTGAATATTTGTCGAATCCTTTATGCATGTAGCATGTTCGGAACACGGAATTTCACGGCCAGGGATTTTATGTAAATTACATTTCTCTTCGTTAGAAATCACTCTAAGAAATTTTTCCTGAGAAATCGGCCGGATTCTCGAAATTGGCGATAGGAAAACCCTGCGAACTCAGATTAATAGATTCTCGGTGTAAATATGCCTTGTATGGTGGATGAAAGTTCGGTAATCCGCATGCTAACAACTCTGTACTGAATATTTGTCGAATCCGAGATCCGTGAAGCGTGTTTGGAACACAGAATATCACGGTGAGCGAATCTATGTAAAATACATGTCTCTTCGGTAGAACTCGCTCCAAGAGAGTTTTCTGGGAAATCTGCCTCATTTTCGAAACTGGCGTTTCATAATATACGCAAAATCTGAGAAAATGCTTCAAAGGGTCAATATGCCTTGTATTGTGATGGAAGTGCGTAAAACCACATGCAAACAATTCTGTGGTGAATATTTGTAGAAAGGGTTATGTATGTAGCGTGATCGTATCACAGAAATTCCCGGCGATGGAATCTATGTAAATTTCACGCCTATTGGTTAGAATTCGCTCCAAAAATATTTCCCTGAGAAAACGGCCTGATTTTCGAAACTGGCATAAGGAAAAAGCTGCAAATTCAGAGTTAATATTCCTAGGTGTAAATATGCCATGTATGGTGGATGAAAGTTCTGTAATCTATATGTTCACAACTCATTCAAGAAAGTTTGTTGAAACCTTGATGCCTGTAGCGTGTTCGAAAATTGGAATGTCACTGTGAGGAAAACTATGTAAATTACATTTCTATTGGGAAGTTCTCACTCCAAGAGTACTTTTCTGCGTATCTGCCTCCTTTTCAAAACTGGCATTAGGAAAAACTTTCGAAAGATGAGAAAATGCTTCAAAGAGTAAATAAGCCTTCTATTTTGATGAAAGTCCTCGAATCGACATGCAAACAACTCTGTAGTTTATTTTTGTCTAATCATTTCTGCATGTATCTTGTTCCGAACATGGAATTTCACGGTGAGCGAATCCATGGAATTTATATATCTATTGGATACAACACGCTCCAAAAGTTTTTTCCTTGTAAACTGCCTGATTTTCGAAACTGCTATTAGGAAAAAGCTGCGAACTCAGAGTTAATGTTTCTAGGTGTACATGTGCCTTGTATGGTGGATGAAAGTTCTGTAATACACATGTACACAACTCTTTAATAATGTTTGTCAAATCCGTGATGTATGTATCCTGTTCAGAATACACGGACTGTCACGGTGAGGGAAACAATTTAAATTACATATCTATTGGTTAGAACACGCTCCAGGTGCATTTTACTAGAAAATCTGTCTCAGTTTGGAAACTGGTGTTATGAAAACGCTGCAAAATCTGAGTAAATTTTTTAAGGTGACAATATGTCTTCAATGGGTTATTCAAGATGTGTAATTCACATGCTAACAACTCAGCAGATTATATTGGTTGAATCCGTGGTGCATGTACGGTTTCAGAACAAGGAATGTTATGGTGATGGTATCTATGAAAATGAGATGTCTATTGGATAGAACATGCTCCAAGAGTGTTTTTCTGCGAAAACTGCCTGATTTTTTTAACTGACTATAGGAAAACCTGCGAAATCTAAGTAAATGTTTCTAGGTGTAAATATGCCTTGTATTGTGGTTTAAAAATCGGTAATCCACATGCTGACGGTCATTAAATAATTTTTGTCAACGCCGTGGTGAATGTAACTTATTCGGAACACGGAATGTCTCGGTGAGTGAAACTCTGAAATTAACAATTCTACTGTATAGAACCCGCTTGAATTGAATGTATATGTGAAAATTCCATGATTTTTGAAACTGGATGTAAGGAAAAACCTGCGAAATCAGAATAACTACTTCTAGGTGTAAATATGCATTGTATGGTAGATGAAAGTTTGGTAATCCACATGCTCACACTCATTAAAAATGTATGTCGAATTCGTGATGCAGGTAACGTGTCTGGAATACGGAATGTCATAGTGAAGGAAACAATGTAAGTTACAAGTCTATTTGGTAGAACTCGCTTGAAGAGAATTTTTCCGCGAAATGTGCCTCATTTTCAAAACTGCCATTAGGAGAACACTGGGAAATCTGAGAAAATGCTTCTAAGTGTCAATATGCCTTGAATGGTGAATGAAAGTCCCGTAATCCACATGTTAATAACAGTGTAGTAATTATTTTTTAAACCATGATTCATGTAGCGCTTTTGGAAAACGGAATTTCACGTTAATGAAATGATGTAAATTACAATTCTATTGAGTAGAACGAGCTAGAAGAGAATGTTTCTGCGAAAATTGCATGATTATCGAATCTGAATTTTGGAACAAGCTGCAAAAAGTGAGTCAATATTTGAGGTGAATTTGTTCCTTTATTTTGCAAGAAATTTCGGTAATCCACATTGTCACAACATACTAAATAATCTTTTTCTAATCCGTGATGCATGTACCGTGTTTAGAACTTGGAATTTCATGGTAATTGAAACAATGTAAACCACTTCTCTATTCGGTAGAACTCGGTCTGCGAGGTTTTTCTGTGAAAACTTCATCATTTTTCAAACTGGCATTTGCAAAACGCTGCAAAATCAGAGAAAATACTTCTAAGAATCAATATTCAATGTATTGTGATGAAAGTTTGGTAATTTACATGCTAACAAATTTATTGTGAATATTTGTCGAATCCTTTATGCATGTAGCATGTTCGGAACACGGAATTTTACGGACAGAGAATTTATGTAAATTATATTTGTCTTGGTTAGAAATCACTCCAAGAGATTTTTCCTGAGAAATTGGCCGGATTTTCAAATCTGGCGATAGGAAAACAGTGCGAACTCAGATTAATAGATTCTCGGTGTAAATATGCCTTGTATGGTGGATGAAAGTTCGGTAATCCGCATGCTAACAACTCTGTACTGAATATTTGTCGAATCCGAGATACGTGAAGCGTTATTGGAACACAGAATATCACGGTGAGCGAATCTATGTAAAATACATATCTCTTCGGTAGAACTCGCTCCAAGAGATTTTTCTGGGAAATCTGCCTCATTTTCGATACTGGCGTTTGATAATACACGCAAAATCTGAGAAAATGCTTCAAAGTGTCAATATGCATTGTATTGTGATGGAAGTTCGTAAAAACACATGCAAACAATTCTGTGGTGAATATTTGTAGAAAGCGTTATGCATGTAGCGTGATCGTATCACAGAAATTCCCGGCGATGGAATCTATGTAAATTTCACGCCTATTGGTTAGAATTCGCTCCAAAAATGTTTCCCTCAGAAAACGGCCTGATTTTCAAAACTGGCATTAGGAAAAAGCTGCAAATTCAGAGTTAATGATTCTAGGTGTAAATATGCCATGTATGTTGGATGAAACTTCTGTAATCTACATGTTCACAACTCATTCGAGAAAGTTTGTTGAAACCTTGATGCCTGTAGCGTGTTCGGAAATTGGACTGTCACTGTGAGGAAAACTATGTAAATTACATTTCTATTGGGAAGTACTCACTCCACGAGAATTTTTCTGCATATCAGCCTCCTCTTCAAAACTGGCATTAGGAAAAATTTTCGAAATATGAGAAAATGCTTCAAAGAGTCAATATAGACTATATGGTGTATGAAAGTTCGGTAATCCTTATGCTAACAACTCTGTAGTGAATATTTGTCGAATCCGTGATGCATGTAGCTTTTTCGGAACACGGAATTTCACGATGACGGGTTCTATGTAAATTGCATGTCTATTGGGTAGAACTCGCTCCAAGAGGATTTTTCTGCAAAAACTACATGATTTTAGAAACTGACATTAGGAGAAATCTACTAAATCAGAATAAAACTTTCTATGTATAAATATGCATTGTCAGTTGGTTGAAAGTTCGGTAATACACATGTTCACAACTCATTAAAGAATGTTTGTTGAATCCGGGATGCATGGAACCTGTTCAGAACAAGGAATGTCACGGTGAGTGAAACTAGGTAAATTACATATCTTTGGGTACAACTCGCTCCAAGAGCATTTTTCTGCCAAATCTGCCACATTTTCAAAACTGGCTTTAAAACTAATCTGTGAAATCTGAGAAAATTCTTCAAAGTGTCAGTAAGCCTTGTATGGTGGATGAAAGTGCTGTAATCTACTTGCTAACAACTCTGTAGTGAATATTTGTCGCATCCGTGATGCATGTAGCGTGTCCGGAACACGGAATTTCACGGTGAGCGAATCCATGTAAATTACACGTCTACTGGTTAGACCCGCTCAAAGAGGTTTTTGCCGTGAAATCTGCCTCATTTTGGAAACTGGCGTTTGGGAAGCTCTGCGAAATCAGAGAAAATGCTTCAAAGCATCAATATGCCTTCTATTTTGATGAAAGTCCTGAAATCCACATGCAAATAACTCTTTAGTGTATTTTTGTTGAATCATTTCTGCATGTGTCTTGTTCCGAACACGGAATTTCACGGTGAGCGAATCTATGGAATTTACATATCTATCGTATAGAACACGCTCCAACAGTTTTTTCCTTTGTAAACTGCCTGATTTTCGAAACTGCAATTAGGAAAAACCTGCAAACTCAGAGTTAATGTTTCTAGGTGTACATATGCCTTGTACAGTGGATGAAAGTTCTGTAATACACATGTACACAACTCTTTAAAAATGTTTGTCAAATCCATGATGTATGTAGCCTGTTCGGAACACGGACTGTCACGGTGAGGGAAACTAGGTAAATTACATATCTATTGGTTAGAACACGCTCCAGGAGCATTTTACTAGAAAATCTGCCTCAGTTTGGAAACTGGTGTTATGAAAACGCTGCAAAATTGAGTAAATCCTTTAAGGTGACAATATGTCTTCAATGGGTTATTCAAGATGTGTAATTCACATGCAAAGAACTCAGCAGTGTATATTGGTTGAATCCGTGGTGCATGTACCGTTTTCAGAACACGGAATGTTACGGTGATGGTATCTATGAAAATGAGATGTCTATTGGATAGAACATGCACCAAGAGTGTTTTTCTGCGAAAACTGCCTGATTTTCTTAACTGACGTTAGGAAAACCTGCGAAATCTAAGTAAATGTTTCTAGTTGTATATATGCCTTGTATTGTGGTTGAAAAATCGGTAATCCACATGCTCACGGTCATTAAATAATGTTTGTCCAAGCCGTGATGAATGTAACGTTTTCGGAACACGGAAAGTCTCGGTGAGTGAAACTCTGAAAACTACAATTCTACTGGATAGAACTCGCTTGAATTGAATGTTTATGTGAAAATTTCATGATTTTTGAAACTGGATGTAAGGAAAAACCTGCGAAATCAGAATAACTACTTTTGGGTGTAAATATGCCTTGTATGTTGGATGAAAGTTTGGTCATCCACATGCTCACACTCATTAAAAATGTTTGTCGAATTCGTGATGCAGGTAACGTGTTTGGAATACGGAATGTCATAGTGAAGGAAACAATGTAAGTTACATGTCTATTGGGTAGAACTCGCTTGAAGAGAATTTTTGTGCGTAATGTGCCTCATTTTCAAAACTGCATTTAGGAGAACCCTGTGAAATCAGAGAAAATGCTTCTAAGAGTCAATATGCCTAGAAGGGTGAGTGATAGTCTGGTAATCCACATGTTAATAACTGTGTAGTTATTATTTTTTTAAACTGTGATTCATGTAGCTCTTTTGGAAAAAGGAATTTTACGGTAATGAAACGTTGTAAATTACAAATCTATTTAGTAGAACGAGCTAGAAGAAAATGTTTCTGCGAAAATTGCATGATAATCCAATCTTAAGTTTGGAAAAAGCTGCAAAACTGGAGCCAATATTTGTAGGTGTAAATGTGCCTTTATGTTGCAAGAAAGTTCGGTAATCCACATTTTCACAACATATTAAAGAATATTTTTCTAATCTGTGATGCATGAACTGTGTTCAGAACGTGGAATTTCACGGTGATTGAAACAATGTAAATTACTACTTTATTGGTTAGAACTATCTCGGAGAGTGCTTTTCGGCGAAAACTTCTTTATTTTTGAAACTGGCATTTGCAAAACGCTGCAAAATCTGAGAAAATACATCTAAGTATCAATATTCAATGTATTGTGATGAAAGTTCGTTAATCCACATGCTAACAAATTTGTAGTGAATATTTGTCGAATCCTTTATGCATGTAGCATGTTCGAAACACGGAATTTCACGATGACGGGTTCTATGTAAATTGTATGTCTATTGGGTAGAACTCGCTCCAAGAGGATTTTTCTGCAAAAACTGCATGATTTTAGAAACTGACATTAGGAGCAATCTACTAAATCAGAATAAAACTTTCTATGTATGAATATGCATTGTCAGTTGGATGAAAGTTCGGTAATACACATGTTCACAACTCATTAAAGAATGTTTGTTGAATCCGTGATGCATGGAACGTGTTCAGGACACGGAATGTCACGGTGAGTGAAACTAGGTAAATTACATATCTTTTGGGTGCAACTCGCTCCAAGAGCATTTTTCTGCCAAATCTGCCTCATTTTCAAAACTGGCGTTAAAACTAACCTGTCAAATCTGAGAAAATTCTTCAAAGTGTCAGTAAGGCTTGTATGGTGGATGAAAGTGCTGTAATCAATTTGCTAACAACCCTGTAGAGAATAATTGTCGCATCCGTGATGCATGTAGCGTGTTCGGAACACGGAATTTCACGGTGAGCGAATCCTTGCAAATTACACGTCTATTGGTTAGCCCCGCTCCAAGAGGTTTTTGCCGTGAAATCTGCCTCATATTGGAAACTGGCGTTTGGAAAGCTTTGCGAAATCAGAGTAAATACTTCAAAGCATCAATATGCCTTCTATTTTGATGAAAGTCCTGGAATCCACATGCAAACAACTCTGTAGTGTATTTTTGTCAAATAATTTCTGCATGTAGCGTGTTCCTAACACAGAAATTCATGGTGAGCGAATCAAAGGAATTTACATATCTAGTAGATAGAACACGCTCCAACAGTATTTTCCTTTGTAAACTGACTGATTTTCGAAACTGCTACTGGAAAAATCTGCGAACTCAGAATTAATTTTTCTAGGTGTACATATGCCTTGTATGGTGGATGAAAGATCTGTAATACACATGTACACAACTCTTTAAAAATGTTTCTCAAATCCGTGATGAATGTATCCTGTTCAGAACACGGACTGTCATGGTGATGGAAACTATGTAAATTACATATCTATTGGTTAGAAAACGCTCCAGGAGCATATTACTGAAAAATCTGTCTCAGTTTGGTAACTGGTGTTATGAATACGCTGCAAAATCTGAGTAAATTTTTTAAGGTGACAATATGTCTTCAATGGGTTATTCAAGATGTGTAACTCACAAGCTAACAACTCAGCAGATTATATTGGTTGAATCCGTGGTGCATGTACCGTTTTCGGAACACGGAATGTTACGGTGATGGTATCTATGAAAATGAGATGTCTATTGGATAGAACAAGCACCAAGAGAATTTTTCTGTGAAAACTGCCTGATTTTCTTAACTGACGTTAGGAAAACCTGAGAAATCTAAGGAAATGTTTCTAGGTGTAAATATGCCTTGTATTGTGGTTGAAAAATCGGTAATCCACATGCTCACGGTCATTAAATAATGTTTGTCCAAGCCGTGATGAATGTAAATTTTTCGGAACACGGAATGTCTCGGTGAGTGAAACTCTGAAAACTACAATTCTACTGGATAGAACTCGCTTGAATTGAATCTTTATGTGAAAATTTCATGATTTTTGAAACTGGATGTAAGGAAAAACCTGCGAAATCAGAATAACTACTTTTAGGTGTAAATATGCCTTGTATGGTGGATGAAAGTTTGGTCATCCACATGCTCACACTCATTAAAAATGTTTGTCGAATTCGTGATGCAGGTAACGTGTTTGGAATACGGAATGTCATAGTGAAGGAAACAATGTAAGTTACATGTCTATTGGGTAGAACTCGCTTGAAGAGTATTTTTCTGAGAAATGTGCCTCATTTTCAAAACTGCCATTAGGAGAACCCTGTGAAATCTGAGAAAATGCTTCTAAGTGTCAATATGCCTTGAATGGTGAATGAAAGTCCCGTAATCCACATGTTAATAACAGTGTAGTAATTATTTTTTAAACCGTGATTCATGTAGCGCTTTTGGAAAACGAAATTTCACGGTAATGAATCGATGTAAATTACAATTCTATTGAGTAGAACGAGCTAGAAGAGAATGTTTCTGCGAAAATTGCATGATTATCGAATCTGAATTTTGGAAAAAGCTGCAAAAAGGGAGTCAATACTTGAGGTGTAAATGTGCCTTTATGTTGCAAGAAAGTTCGGTAATCCACATTGTCACAACATACTAAAGAATCTTTTTCTAATCCGTGATGCATGTACCGTGTTCAGAACATGGAATTTCATGGTAATTGAAACAATGTAAACCACTTCTCTATTCGGAAGAAGTCGGTCTGCGAGGTTTTTCTGTGAAAACTTCATCATTTTTCAAACTGGCATTTGCAAAACGCTGCAAAATCTGAGAAAATACTTCTAAGAATCAATATTCAATGTATAGTGATGAAAGTTCGGTAATCCACATGCTAACAAATTTATAGTGAATAATTGTCGAATCCTTTATGCATGTAGCATGTTCGGAACACGGAATTTCACAGCCTGGGAATTTATGTAAATTATATTTCTCTTGGTTAGAAATCACTCCAAGAGATTTTTCCTGAGAAATCGGCCGGATTTTTGAAACTGGCGATAGGAAAACCCTGCGAACTCAGATTAATAGATTCTCGGTGTAAATATGCCTTGTATGGTGGATGAAAGTTCGGTAATCCGCATGCTAACAACTCTGTACTGAATATTTGTCGAATCCGAGATCCGTGAAGCGTGTTTGGAACACAGAATATCACGGTGAGCGAATCTATGTAAAATACATATCTCTTCGGTAGAACTCGCTCCAAGAGATTTTTCTGGGAAATCTGCCTCATTTTCGATACTGGCGTTTGATAATACACGCAAAATCTGAGAAAATGCTTCAAAGTGTCAATATGCCTTGTATTGTGATGGAAGTTCTTAAAACCACATGCAATCAATTCTGTGGTGAATATTTGTAGAAAGCGTTATGCATGTAGCGTGATCATATCACAGAAATTCCCGGCGATGGAATCTATGTAAATTACACGCGTATTGGTTAGAATTCGTTCCAAAAATGTTTCCCAGAGAAAACGGCCTGATTTTCAAAACTGGCATTAGGAAAAATCTGCAAATTCAGAGTTAATGATTCTAGGTGTAAATATGCCATGTATGTTGGATGAAAGTTCTGTAATCTACATGTTCACAACTCATTCGAGAAAGTTTGTTGAAACCTTGATGCATGTAGCGTGTTCGGAAATTGGAATGTCAGTGTGAGGAAAACTATATAAATTACATTTCTATTGGGAAGTACTCACTCCACGAGAATTTTTCTGCGTATCTGCCTCCTCTTCAAAACTGGCATTAGGAAAAACTTTCGAAATAAGAGAAAATGCTTCAAAGAGTCAATATGGACTTTATGGTGGATGAAAGTTCGGTAATCCTTATGCTAACAACTCTGTAGTGAATATTTGTCGGATCCGTGATGCATGTAGCTTTTTCGGAACACGGAATTTCACGATGACGGGTTCTATGTAAATTGCATGTCTATTCGGTAGAACTCGCTCCAAGAGGATTTTTCTGCAAAAACTACATGATTTTAGAAACTGACATTAGGAGAAATCTACTAAATCAGAATAAAATTTTCTATGTATTAATATGCATTGTCAGTTGGTTGAAAGTTCGGTAATACACATGTTCACAACTCATTAAAGAATGTTTGTTGAATCCGGGATGCATGGAACGTGTTCAGAACACGGAATGTCACGATGAGTGAAACTAGGTAAATTACATATCTTTTGGGTACAACTCGCTCCAAGAGCATTTTTCTGCCAAATCTGCCTCATTTTCAAAACAGGCGTTAAAACTAGCCTGGGAATTCTGAGAAAATTCTTCAAAGTGTCAGTAAGCCTTGTATGGTGGATGAAAGTGCTGTAATCTACTTGCTAACAACTCTGTAGTGAATATTTGTCGCATCCGTGATGCATGTAGCGTGTCCGGAACACGGAATTTCACGGTGAGCGAATCCATGTAAATTACACGTCTATTGGTTAGACCCGCTCAAAGAGGTTTTTGCCGTGAAATCTGCCTCATTTTGGAAACTGGCGTTTGGGAAGCTCTGCGAAATCAGAGAAAATGCTTAAAAGCATCAATATGCCTTCTATTTTGATGAAAGCCCTGAAATCCACATGCAAATAACTCTTTAGTGTATTTTTGTTGAATCATTTCTGCATGTGTCTTGTTCCGAACACGGAATTTCACGGTGAGCGAATCTATGGAATTTACATATCTATTGGATAGAACACGCTCCAACAGTTTTTTCCTTTGTAAACTGCCTGATTTTCGAAACTGCAATTAGGAAAAATCTGCGAACTCAGAGTTAATGTTTCTAGGTGTACATATGCCTTGTACAGTGGATGAAAGTTCTGTAATACACATGTACACAACTCTAAAAATGTTTGTCAAATCCATGATGTATGTAGCCTGTTCGGAACACGGACTGTCACGGTGAGGGAAACTAGGTAAATTACATATCTATTGGTTAGAACACGCTCCAGGAGCATTTTACTAGAAAATCTGCCTCAGTTTGGAAACTGGTGTTATGAAAACGCTGCAAAATTGAGTAAATCCTTTAAGGTGACAATATGTCTTCAATGGGTTATTCAAGATGTGTAATTCACATGCAAAGAACTCAGCAGTGTATATTGGTTGAATCCGTGGTGCATGTACCGTTTTCAGAACACGGAATGTTACGGTGATGGTATCTATGAAAATGAGATGTCTATTGGATAGAACATGCACCAAGAGTGTTTTTCTGCGAAAACTGCCTGATTTTCTTAACTGACGTTAGGAAAACCTGCGAAATCTAAGTAAATGTTTCTAGTTGTATATATGCCTTGTATTGTGGTTGAAAAATCGGTAATCCACATGCTCACGGTCATTAAATAATGTTTGTCCAAGCCGTGATGAATGTAACGTTTTCGGAACACGGAAAGTCTCGGTGAGTGAAACTCTGAAAACTACAATTCTACTGGATAGAACTCGCTTGAATTGAATGTTTATGTGAAAATTTCATGATTTTTGAAACTGGATGTAAGGAAAAACCTGCGAAATCAGAATAACTACTTTTGGGTGTAAATATGCCTTGTATGGTGGATGAAAGTTTGGTCATCCACATGCTCACACTCATTAAAAATGTTTGTCGAATTCGTGATGCAGGTAACGTGTTTGGAATACGGAATGTCATAGTGAAGGAAACAATGTAAGTTACATGTCTATTGGGTAGAACTCGCTTGAAGAGAATTTTTGTGCGTAATGTGCCTCATTTTCAAAACTGCATTTAGGAGAACCCTGTGAAATCAGAGAAAATGCTTCTAAGAGTCAATATGCCTAGAAGGGTGAGTGATAGTCTGGTAATCCACATGTTAATAACTGTGTAGTTATTATTTTTTAAACTGTGATTCATGTAGCTCTTTTGGAAAAAGGAATTTTACGGTAATGAAACGTTGTAAATTACAAATCTATTTAGTAGAACGAGCTAGAAGAAAATGTTTCTGCGAAAATTGCATGATAATCCAATCTTAAGTTTGGAAAAAGCTGCAAAACTGGAGCCAATATTTGTAGGTGTAAATGTGCCTTTATGTTGCAAGAAAGTTCGGTAATCCACATTTTCACAACATATTAAAGAATATTTTTCTAATCTGTGATGCATGAACTGTGTTCAGAACGTGGAATTTCACGGTGATTGAAACAATGTAAATTACTACTTTATAGGTTAGAACTATCTCGGAGAGTGCTTTTCGGCGAAAACTTCTTTATTTTTGAAACTGGCATTTGCAAAACGCTGCAAAATCTGAGAAAATACATCTAAGTATCAATATTCAATGTATTGTGATGAAAGTTCGTTAATCCACATGCTAACAAATTTGTAGTGAATATTTGTCGAATCCTTTATGCATGTAGCATGTTCGAAACACAGAATTTCACGATGACGGGTTCTATGTAAATTGTATGTCTATTGGGTAGAACTCGCTCCAAGAGGATTTTTCTGCAAAAACTGCATGATTTTAGAAACTGACATTAGGAGCAATCTACTAAATCAGAATAAAACTTTCTATGTATGAATATGCATTGTCAGTTGGATGAAAGTTCGGTAATACACATGTTCACAACTCATTAAAGAATGTTTGTTGAATCCGTGATGCATGGAACGTGTTCAGGACACGGAATGTCACGGTGAGTGAAACTAGGTAAATTACATATCTTTTGGGTGCAACTCGCTCCAAGAGCATTTTTCTGCCAAATCTGCCTCATTTTCAAAACTGGCGTTAAAACTAACCTGTCAAATCTGAGAAAATTCTTCAAAGTGTCAGTAAGGCTTGTATGGTGGATGAAAGTGCTGTAATCAATTTGCTAACAACCCTGTAGAGAATAATTGTCGCATCCGTGATGCATGTAGCGTGTTCGGAACACGGAATTTCACGGTGAGCGAATCCTTGCAAATTACACGTCTATTGGTTAGCCCCGCTCCAAGAGGTTTTTGCCGTGAAATCTGCCTCATATTGGAAACTGGCGTTTGGAAAGCTTTGCGAAATCAGAGTAAATACTTCAAAGCATCAATATGCCTTCTATTTTGATGAAAGTCCTGGAATCCACATGCAAACAACTCTGTAGTGTATTTTTGTCAAATAATTTCTGCATGTAGCGTGTTCCTAACACAGAAATTCACGGTGAGCGAATCAAAGGAATTTACATATCTAGTAGATAGAACACGCTCCAACAGTATTTTCCTTTGTAAACTGACTGATTTTTGAAACTGCTACTGGAAAAATCTGCGAACTCAGAATTAATTTTTCTAGGTGTACATATGCCTTGTATGGTGGATGAAAGTTCTGTAATACACATGTACACAACTCTTTAAAAATGTTTCTCAAATCCGTGATGAATGTATCCTGTTCAGAACACGGACTGTCATGGTGATGGAAACTATGTAAATTACATATCTATTGGTTAGAAAACGCTCCAGGAGCATATTACTGAAAAATCTGTCTCAGTTTGGTAACTGGTGTTATGAATACGCTGCAAAATCTGAGTAAATTTTTTAAGGTGACAATATGTCTTCAATGGGTTATTCAAGATGTGTAACTCACAAGCTAACAACTCAGCAGATTATATTGGTTGAATCCGTGGTGCATGTACCGTTTTCGGAACACGGAATGTTACGGTGATGGTATCTATGAAAATGAGATGTCTATTGGATAGAACAAGCACCAAGAGAATTTTTCTGTGAAAACTGCCTGATTTTCTTAACTGACGTTAGGAAAACCTGAGAAATCTAAGGAAATGTTTCTAGGTGTAAATATGCCTTGTATTGTGGTTGAAAAATCGGTAATCCACATGCTCACGGTCATTAAATAATGTTTGTCCAAGCCGTGATGAATGTAAATTTTTCGGAACACGGAATGTCTCGGTGAGTGAAACTCTGAAAACTACAATTCTACTGGATAGAACTCGCTTGAATTGAATCTTTATGTGAAAATTTCATGATTTTTGAAACTGGATGTAAGGAAAAACCTGCGAAATCAGAATAACTACTTTTAGGTGTAAATATGCCTTGTATGGTGGATGAAAGTTTGGTCATCCACATGCTCACACTCATTAAAAATGTTTGTCGAATTCGTGATGCAGGTAACGTGTTTGGAATACGGAATGTCATAGTGAAGGAAACAATGTAAGTTACATGTCTATTGGGTAGAACTCGCTTGAAGAGTATTTTTCTGAGAAATGTGCCTCATTTTCAAAACTGCCATTAGGAGAACCCTGTGAAATCTGAGAAAATGCTTCTAAGTGTCAATATGCCTTGAATGGTGAATGAAAGTCCCGTAATCCACATGTTAATAACAGTGTAGTAATTATTTTTTAAACCGTGATTCATGTAGCGCTTTTGGAAAACGAAATTTCACGGTAATGAATCGATGTAAATTACAATTCTATTGAGTAGAACGAGCTAGAAGAGAATGTTTCTGCGAAAATTGCATGATTATCGAATCTGAATTTTGGAAAAAGCTGCAAAAAGGGAGTCAATACTTGAGGTGTAAATGTGCCTTTATGTTGCAAGAAAGTTCGGTAATCCACATTGTCACAACATACTAAAGAATCTTTTTCTAATCCGTGATGCATGTACCGTGTTCAGAACATGGAATTTCATGGTAATTGAAACAATGTAAACCACTTCTCTATTCGGAAGAAGTCGGTCTGCGAGGTTTTTCTGTGAAAACTTCATCATTTTTCAAACTGGCATTTGCAAAACGCTGCAAAATCTGAGAAAATACTTCTAAGAATCAATATTCAATGTATAGTGATGAAAGTTCGGTAATCCACATGCTAACAAATTTATAGTGAATAATTGTCGAATCCTTTATGCATGTAGCATGTTCGGAACACGGAATTTCACAGCCTGGGAATTTATGTAAATTATATTTCTCTTGGTTAGAAATCACTCCAAGAGATTTTTCCTGAGAAATCGGCCGGATTTTTGAAACTGGCGATAGGAAAACCCTGCGAACTCAGATTAATAGATTCTCGGTGTAAATATGCCTTGTATGGTGGATGAAAGTTCGGTAATCCGCATGCTAACAACTCTGTACTGAATATTTGTCGAATCCGAGATCCGTGAAGCGTGTTTGGAACACAGAATATCACGGTGAGCGAATCTATGTAAAATACATATCTCTTCGGTAGAACTCGCTCCAAGAGATTTTTCTGGGAAATCTGCCTCATTTTCGATACTGGCGTTTGATAATACACGCAAAATCTGAGAAAATGCTTCAAAGTGTCAATATGCCTTGTATTGTGATGGAAGTTCTTAAAACCACATGCAATCAATTCTGTGGTGAATATTTGTAGAAAGCGTTATGCATGTAGCGTGATCATATCACAGAAATTCCCGGCGATGGAATCTATGTAAATTACACGCGTATTGGTTAGAATTCGTTCCAAAAATGTTTCCCAGAGAAAACGGCCTGATTTTCAAAACTGGCATTAGGAAAAATCTGCAAATTCAGAGTTAATGATTCTAGGTGTAAATATGCCATGTATGTTGGATGAAAGTTCTGTAATCTACATGTTCACAACTCATTCGAGAAAGTTTGTTGAAACCTTGATGCATGTAGCGTGTTCGGAAATTGGAATGTCAGTGTGAGGAAAACTATATAAATTACATTTCTATTGGGAAGTACTCACTCCACGAGAATTTTTCTGCGTATCTGCCTCCTCTTCAAAACTGGCATTAGGAAAAACTTTCGAAATAAGAGAAAATGCTTCAAAGAGTCAATATGGACTTTATGGTGGATGAAAGTTCGGTAATCCTTATGCTAACAACTCTGTAGTGAATATTTGTCGGATCCGTGATGCATGTAGCTTTTTCGGAACACGGAATTTCACGATGACGGGTTCTATGTAAATTGCATGTCTATTCGGTAGAACTCGCTCCAAGAGGATTTTTCTGCAAAAACTACATGATTTTAGAAACTGACATTAGGAGAAATCTACTAAATCAGAATAAAATTTTCTATGTATTAATATGCATTGTCAGTTGGTTGAAAGTTCGGTAATACACATGTTCACAACTCATTAAAGAATGTTTGTTGAATCCGGGATGCATGGAACGTGTTCAGAACACGGAATGTCACGATGAGTGAAACTAGGTAAATTACATATCTTTTGGGTACAACTCGCTCCAAGAGCATTTTTCTGCCAAATCTGCCTCATTTTCAAAACAGGCGTTAAAACTAGCCTGGGAATTCTGAGAAAATTCTTCAAAGTGTCAGTAAGCCTTGTATGGTGGATGAAAGTGCTGTAATCTACTTGCTAACAACTCTGTAGTGAATATTTGTCGCATCCGTGATGCATGTAGCGTGTCCGGAACACGGAATTTCACGGTGAGCGAATCCATGTAAATTACACGTCTATTGGTTAGACCCGCTCAAAGAGGTTTTTGCCGTGAAATCTGCCTCATTTTGGAAACTGGCGTTTGGGAAGCTCTGCGAAATCAGAGAAAATGCTTCAAAGCATCAATATGCCTTCTATTTTGATGAAAGCCCTGAAATCCACATGCAAATAACTCTTTAGTGTATTTTTGTTGAATCATTTCTGCATGTGTCTTGTTCCGAACACGGAATTTCACGGTGAGCGAATCTATGGAATTTACATATCTATTGGATAGAACACGCTCCAACAGTTTTTTCCTTTGTAAACTGCCTGATTTTCGAAACTGCAATTAGGAAAAATCTGCGAACTCAGAGTTAATGTTTCTAGGTGTACATATGCCTTGTACAGTGGATGAAAGTTCTGTAATACACATGTACACAACTCTTTAAAAATGTTTGTCAAATCCATGATGTATGTAGCCTGTTCGGAACACGGACTGTCACGGTGAGGGAAACTAGGTAAATTACATATCTATTGGTTAGAACACGCTCCAGGAGCATTTTACTAGAAAATCTGCCTCAGTTTGGAAACTGGTGTTATGAAAACGCTGCAAAATTGAGTAAATCCTTTAAGGTGACAATATGTCTTCAATGGGTTATTCAAGATGTGTAATTCACATGCAAAGAACTCAGCAGTGTATATTGGTTGAATCCGTGGTGCATGTACCGTTTTCAGAACACGGAATGTTACGGTGATGGTATCTATGAAAATGAGATGTCTATTGGATAGAACATGCACCAAGAGTGTTTTTCTGCGAAAACTGCCTGATTTTCTTAACTGACGTTAGGAAAACCTGCGAAATCTAAGTAAATGTTTCTAGTTGTATATATGCCTTGTATTGTGGTTGAAAAATCGGTAATCCACATGCTCACGGTCATTAAATAATGTTTGTCCAAGCCGTGATGAATGTAACGTTTTCGGAACACGGAAAGTCTCGGTGAGTGAAACTCTGAAAACTACAATTCTACTGGATAGAACTCGCTTGAATTGAATGTTTATGTGAAAATTTCATGATTTTTGAAACTGGATGTAAGGAAAAACCTGCGAAATCAGAATAACTACTTTTGGGTGTAAATATGCCTTGTATGGTGGATGAAAGTTTGGTCATCCACATGCTCACACTCATTAAAAATGTTTGTCGAATTCGTGATGCAGGTAACGTGTTTGGAATACGGAATGTCATAGTGAAGGAAACAATGTAAGTTACATGTCTATTGGGTAGAACTCGCTTGAAGAGAATTTTTGTGCGTAATGTGCCTCATTTTCAAAACTGCATTTAGGAGAACCCTGTGAAATCAGAGAAAATGCTTCTAAGAGTCAATATGCCTAGAAGGGTGAGTGATAGTCTGGTAATCCACATGTTAATAACTGTGTAGTTATTATTTTTTAAACTGTGATTCATGTAGCTCTTTTGGAAAAAGGAATTTTACGGTAATGAAACGTTGTAAATTACAAATCTATTTAGTAGAACGAGCTAGAAGAAAATGTTTCTGCGAAAATTGCATGATAATCCAATCTTAAGTTTGGAAAAAGCTGCAAAACTGGAGCCAATATTTGTAGGTGTAAATGTGCCTTTATGTTGCAAGAAAGTTCGGTAATCCACATTTTCACAACATATTAAAGAATATTTTTCTAATCTGTGATGCATGAACTGTGTTCAGAACGTGGAATTTCATGGTGATTGAAACAATGTAAATTACTACTTTATTGGTTAGAACTATCTCGGAGAGTGCTTTTCGGCGAAAACTTCTTTATTTTTGAAACTGGCATTTGCAAAACGCTGCAAAATCTGAGAAAATACATCTAAGTATCAATATTCAATGTATTGTGATGAAAGTTCGTTAATCCACATGCTAACAAATTTGTAGTGAATATTTGTCGAATCCTTTATGCATGTAGCATGTTCGAAACACGGAATTTCACGATGACGGGTTCTATGTAAATTGTATGTCTATTGGGTAGAACTCGCTCCAAGAGGATTTTTCTGCAAAAACTGCATGATTTTAGAAACTGACATTAGGAGCAATCTACTAAATCAGAATAAAACTTTCTATGTATGAATATGCATTGTCAGTTGGATGAATGTTCGGTAATACACATGTTCACAACTCATTAAAGAATGTTTGTTGAATCCGTGATGCATGGAACGTGTTCAGGACACGGAATGTCACGGTGAGTGAAACTAGGTAAATTACATATCTTTTGGGTGCAACTCGCTCCAAGAGCATTTTTCTGCCAAATCTGCCTCATTTTCAAAACTGGCGTTAAAACTAACCTGTCAAATCTGAGAAAATTCTTCAAAGTGTCAGTAAGGCTTGTATGGTGGATGAAAGTGCTGTAATCAATTTGCTAACAACCCTGTAGAGAATAATTGTCGCATCCGTGATGCATGTAGCGTGTTCGGAACACGGAATTTCACGGTGAGCGAATCCTTGCAAATTACACGTCTATTGGTTAGCCCCGCTCCAAGAGGTTTTTGCCGTGAAATCTGCCTCATATTGGAAACTGGCGTTTGGAAAGCTTTGCGAAATCAGAGTAAATACTTCAAAGCATCAATATGCCTTCTATTTTGATGAAAGTCCTGGAATCCACATGCAAACAACTCTGTAGTGTATTTTTGTCAAATAATTTCTGCATGTAGCGTGTTCCTAACACAGAAATTCATGGTGAGCGAATCAAAGGAATTTACATATCTAGTAGATAGAACACGCTCCAACAGTATTTTCCTTTGTAAACTGACTGATTTTCGAAACTGCTACTGGAAAAATCTGCGAACTCAGAATTAATTTTTCTAGGTGTACATATGCCTTGTATGGTGGATGAAAGATCTGTAATACACATGTACACAACTCTTTAAAAATGTTTCTCAAATCCGTGATGAATGTATCCTGTTCAGAACACGGACTGTCATGGTGATGGAAACTATGTAAATTACATATCTATTGGTTAGAACACTCTCCAGGAACATATTACTGAAAAATCTGTCTCAGTTTGGTAACTGGTGTTATGAATACGCTGCAAAATCTGAGTAAATTTTTTAAGGTGACAATATGTCTTCAATGGGTTATTCAAGATGTGTAACTCACAAGCTAACAACTCAGCAGATTATATTGGTTGAATCCGTGGTGCATGTACCGTTTTCGGAACACGGAATGTTACGGTGATGGTATCTATGAAAATGAGATGTCTATTGGATAGAACATGCACCAAGAGAATTTTTCTGTGAAAACTGCCTGATTTTCTTAACTGACGTTAGGAAAACCTGAGAAATCTAAGGAAATGTTTCTAGGTGTAAATATGCCTTGTATTGTGGTTGAAAAATCGGTAATCCACATGCTCACGGTCATTAAATAATGTTTGTCAAATCCGTGATGAATGTAAATTTTTCGGAACACGGAATGTCTCGGTGAGTGAAACTCTGAAAACTACAATTCTACTGGATAGAACTCGCTTGAATTGAATCTTTATGTGAAAATTTCATGATTTTTGAAACTGGATGTAAGGAAAAACCTGCGAAATCAGAATAACTACTTTTAGGTGTAAATATGCCTTGTATGGTGGATGAAAGTTTGGTCATCCACATGCTCACACTCATTAAAAATGTTTGTCGAATTCGTGATGCAGGTAACGTGTTTGGAATACGGAATGTCATAGTGAAGGAAACAATGTAAGTTACATGTCTATTGGGTAGAACTCGCTTGAAGAGTATTTTTCTGAGAAATGTGCCTCATTTTCAAAACTGCCATTAGGAGAACACTGGGAAATCTGAGAAAATGCTTCTAAGTGTCAATATGCCTTGAATGGTGAATGAAAGTCCCGTAATCCACATGTTAATAACAGTGTAGTAATTATTTTTTAAACCGTGATTCATGTAGCGCTTTTGGAAAACAAAATTTCACGGTAATGAATCGATGTAAATTACAATTCTATTGAGTAGAACGAGCTAGAAGAGAATGTTTCTGCGAAAATTGCATGATTATCGAATCTGAATTTTGGAAAAAGCTGCAAAAAGGGAGTCAATACTTGAGGTGTAAATGTGCCTTTATGTTGCAAGAAAGTTCGGTAATCCACATTGTCACAACATACTAAAGAATCTTTTTCTAATCCGTGATGCATGTACCGTGTTCAGAACATGGAATTTCATGGTAATTGAAACAATGTAAACCACTTCTCTATTCGGAAGAAGTCGGTCTGCGAGGTTTTTCTGTGAAAACTTCATCATTTTTGAAACTGGCATTTGCAAAACGCTGCAAAATCTGAGAAAATACTTCTAAGAATCAATATTCAATGTATAGTGATGAAAGTTCGGTAATCCACATGCTAACAAATTTATAGTGAATAATTGTCGAATCCTTTATGCATGTAGCATGTTCGGAACACGGAATTTCACGGCCTGGGAATTTATGTAAATTATATTTCTCTTGGTTAGAAATCACTCCAAGAGATTTTTCCTGAGAAATCGGCCGGATTTTTGAAACTGGCGATAGGAAAACCCTGCGAACTCAGATTAATAGATTCTCGGTGTAAATATGCCTTGTATGGTGGATGAAAGTTCGGTAATCCGCATGCTAACAACTCTGTACTGAATATTTGTCGAATCCGAGATCCGTGAAGCGTGTTTGGAACACAGAATATCACGGTGAGCGAATCTATGTAAAATACATATCTCTTCGGTAGAACTCGCTCCAAGAGATTTTTCTGGGAAATCTGCCTCATTTTCGATACTGGCGTTTGATAATACACGCAAAATCTGAGAAAATGCTTCAAAGTGTCAATATGCCTTGTATTGTGATGGAAGTTCTTAAAACCACATGCAATCAATTCTGTGGTGAATATTTGTAGAAAGCGTTATGCATGTAGCGTGATCATATCACAGAAATTCCCGGCGATGGAATCTATGTAAATTACACGCGTATTGGTTAGAATTCGTTCCAAAAATGTTTCCCAGAGAAAACGGCCTGATTTTCAAAACTGGCATTAGGAAAAATCTGCAAATTCAGAGTTAATGATTCTAGGTGTAAATATGCCATGTATGTTGGATGAAAGTTCTGTAATCTACATGTTCACAACTCATTCGAGAAAGTTTGTTGAAACCTTGATGCATGTAGCGTGTTCGGAAATTGGAATGTCAGTGTGAGGAAAACTATATAAATTACATTTCTATTGGGAAGTACTCACTCCACGAGAATTTTTCTGCGTATCTGCCTCCTCTTCAAAACTGGCATTAGGAAAAACTTTCGAAATAAGAGAAAATGCTTCAAAGAGTCAATATGGACTTTATGGTGGATGAAAGTTCGGTAATCCTTATGCTAACAACTCTGTAGTGAATATTTGTCGGATCCGTGATGCATGTAGCTTTTTCGGAACACGGAATTTCACGATGACGGGTTCTATGTAAATTGCATGTCTATTCGGTAGAACTCGCTCCAAGAGGATTTTTCTGCAAAAACTACATGATTTTAGAAACTGACATTAGGAGAAATCTACTAAATCAGAATAAAATTTTCTATGTATTAATATGCATTGTCAGTTGGTTGAAAGTTCGGTAATACACATGTTCACAACTCATTAAAGAATGTTTGTTGAATCCGGGATGCATGGAACGTGTTCAGAACACGGAATGTCACGATGAGTGAAACTAGGTAAATTACATATCTTTTGGGTACAACTCGCTCCAAGAGCATTTTTCTGCCAAATCTGCCTCATTTTCAAAACAGGCGTTAAAACTAGCCTGGGAATTCTGAGAAAATTCTTCAAAGTGTCAGTAAGCCTTGTATGGTGGATGAAAGTGCTGTAATCTACTTGCTAACAACTCTGTAGTGAATATTTGTCGCATCCGTGATGCATGTAGTGTGTTCGGAACACAGAATTTCACGGTGAGCGAATCCATGTAAATTACACGTCTATTGGTTAGACCCGCTCAAAGAGGTTTTTGCCGTGAAATCTGCCTCATTTTGGAAACTGGCGTTTGGGAAGCTCTGCGAAATCAGAGAAAATGCTTCAAAGCATCAATATGCCTTCTATTTTGATGAAAGCCCTGAAATCCACATGCAAATAACTCTTTAGTGTATTTTTGTTGAATCATTTCTGCATGTGTCTTGTTCCGAACACGGAATTTCACGGTGAGCGAATCTATGGAATTTACATATCTATTGGATAGAACACGCTCCAACAGTTTTTTCCTTTGTAAACTGCCTGATTTTCGAAACTGCAATTAGGAAAAATCTGCGAACTCAGAGTTAATGTTTCTAGGTGTACATATGCCTTGTACAGTGGATGAAAGTTCTGTAATACACATGTACACAACTCTTTAAAAATGTTTGTCAAATCCATGATGTATGTAGCCTGTTCGGAACACGGACTGTCACGGTGAGGGAAACTAGGTAAATTACATATCTATTGGTTAGAACACGCTCCAGGAGCATTTTACTAGAAAATCTGCCTCAGTTTGGAAACTGGTGTTATGAAAACGCTGCAAAATTGAGTAAATCCTTTAAGGTGACAATATGTCTTCAATGGGTTATTCAAGATGTGTAATTCACATGCAAAGAACTCAGCAGTGTATATTGGTTGAATCCGTGGTGCATGTACCGTTTTCAGAACACGGAATGTTACGGTGATGGTATCTATGAAAATGAGATGTCTATTGGATAGAACATGCACCAAGAGTGTTTTTCTGCGAAAACTGCCTGATTTTCTTAACTGACGTTAGGAAAACCTGCGAAATCTAAGTAAATGTTTCTAGTTGTATATATGCCTTGTATTGTGGTTGAAAAATCGGTAATCCACATGCTCACGGTCATTAAATAATGTTTGTCCAAGCCGTGATGAATGTAACGTTTTCGGAACACGGAAAGTCTCGGTGAGTGAAACTCTGAAAACTACAATTCTACTGGATAGAACTCGCTTGAATTGAATGTTTATGTGAAAATTTCATGATTTTTGAAACTGGATGTAAGGAAAAACCTGCGAAATCAGAATAACTACTTTTGGGTGTAAATATGCCTTGTATGGTGGATGAAAGTTTGGTCATCCACATGCTCACACTCATTAAAAATGTTTGTCGAATTCGTGATGCAGGTAACGTGTTTGGAATACGGAATGTCATAGTGAAGGAAACAATGTAAGTTACATGTCTATTGGGTAGAACTCGCTTGAAGAGAATTTTTGTGCGTAATGTGCCTCATTTTCAAAACTGCATTTAGGAGAACCCTGTGAAATCAGAGAAAATGCTTCTAAGAGTCAATATGCCTAGAAGGGTGAGTGATAGTCTGGTAATCCACATGTTAATAACTGTGTAGTTATTATTTTTTAAACTGTGATTCATGTAGCTCTTTTGGAAAAAGGAATTTTACGGTAATGAAACGTTGTAAATTACAAATCTATTTAGTAGAACGAGCTAGAAGAAAATGTTTCTGCGAAAATTGCATGATAATCCAATCTTAAGTTTGGAAAAAGCTGCAAAACTGGAGCCAATATTTGTAGGTGTAAATGTGCCTTTATGTTGCAAGAAAGTTCGGTAATCCACATTTTCACAACATATTAAAGAATATTTTTCTAATCTGTGATGCATGAACTGTGTTCAGAACGTGGAATTTCACGGTGATTGAAACAATGTAAATTACTACTTTATTGGTTAGAACTATCTCGGAGAGTGCTTTTCGGCGAAAACTTCTTTATTTTTGAAACTGGCATTTGCAAAACGCTGCAAAATCTGAGAAAATACATCTAAGTATCAATATTCAATGTATTGTGATGAAAGTTCGTTAATCCACATGCTAACAAATTTGTAGTGAATATTTGTCGAATCCTTTATGCATGTAGCATGTTCGAAACACGGAATTTCACGATGACGGGTTCTATGTAAATTGTATGTCTATTGGGTAGAACTCGCTCCAAGAGGATTTTTCTGCAAAAACTGCATGATTTTAGAAACTGACATTAGGAGCAATCTACTAAATCAGAATAAAACTTTCTATGTATGAATATGCATTGTCAGTTGGATGAAAGTTCGGTAATACACATGTTCACAACTCATTAAAGAATGTTTGTTGAATCCGTGATGCATGGAACGTGTTCAGGACACGGAATGTCACGGTGAGTGAAACTAGGTAAATTACATATCTTTTGGGTGCAACTCGCTCCAAGAGCATTTTTCTGCCAAATCTGCCTCATTTTCAAAACTGGCGTTAAAACTAACCTGTCAAATCTGAGAAAATTCTTCAAAGTGTCAGTAAGGCTTGTATGGTGGATGAAAGTGCTGTAATCAATTTGCTAACAACCCTGTAGAGAATAATTGTCGCATCCGTGATGCATGTAGCGTGTTCGGAACACGGAATTTCACGGTGAGCGAATCCTTGCAAATTACACGTCTATTGGTTAGCCCCGCTCCAAGAGGTTTTTGCCGTGAAATCTGCCTCATATTGGAAACTGGCGTTTGGAAAGCTTTGCGAAATCAGAGTAAATACTTCAAAGCATCAATATGCCTTCTATTTTGATGAAAGTCCTGGAATCCACATGCAAACAACTCTGTAGTGTATTTTTGTCAAATAATTTCTGCATGTAGCGTGTTCCTAACACAGAAATTCACGGTGAGCGAATCAAAGGAATTTACATATCTAGTAGATAGAACACGCTCCAACAGTATTTTCCTTTGTAAACTGACTGATTTTCGAAACTGCTACTGGAAAAATCTGCGAACTCAGAATTAATTTTTCTAGGTGTACATATGCCTTGTATGGTGGATGAAAGTTCTGTAATACACATGTACACAACTCTTTAAAAATGTTTCTCAAATCCGTGATGAATGTATCCTGTTCAGAACACGGACTGTCATGGTGATGGAAACTATGTAAATTACATATCTATTGGTTAGAACACGCTCCAGGAGCATTTTACTAGAAAATCTGCCTCAGTTTGGAAACTGGTGTTATGAAAACGCTGCAAAATTGAGTAAATCCTTTAAGGTGACAATATGTCTTCAATGGGTTATTCAAGATGTGTAACTCACAAGCTAACAACTCAGCAGATTATATTGGTTGAATCCGTGGTGCATGTACCGTTTTCGGAACACGGAATGTTACGGTGATGGTATCTATGAAAATGAGATGTCTATTGGATAGAACAAGCACCAAGAGAATTTTTCTGTGAAAACTGCCTGATTTTCTTAACTGACGTTAGGAAAACCTGAGAAATCTAAGGAAATGTTTCTAGGTGTAAATATGCCTTGTATTGTGGTTGAAAAATCGGTAATCCACATGCTCACGGTCATTAAATAATGTTTGTCAAATCCGTGATGAATGTAAATTTTTCGGAACACGGAATGTCTCGGTGAGTGAAACTCTGAAAACTACAATTCTACTGGATAGAACTCGCTTGAATTGAATCTTTATGTGAAAATTTCATGATTTTTGAAACTGGATGTAAGGAAAAACCTGCGAAATCAGAATAACTACTTTTAGGTGTAAATATGCCTTGTATGGTGGATGAAAGTTTGGTCATCCACATGCTCACACTCATTAAAAATGTTTGTCGAATTCGTGATGCAGGTAACGTGTTTGGAATACGGAATGTCATAGTGAAGGAAACAATGTAAGTTACATGTCTATTGGGTAGAACTCGCTTGAAGAGAATTTTTCTGAGAAATGTGCCTCATTTTCAAAACTGCCATTAGGAGAACACTGGGAAATCTGAGAAAATGCTTCTAAGTGTCAATATGCCTTGAATGGTGAATGAAAGTCCCGTAATCCACATGTTAATAACAGTGTAGTAATTATTTTTTAAACCGTGATTCATGTAGCGCTTTTGGAAAACAAAATTTCACGGTAATGAATCGATGTAAATTACAATTCTATTGAGTAGAACGAGCTAGAAGAGAATGTTTCTGCGAAAATTGCATGATTATCGAATCTGAATTTTGGAAAAAGCTGCAAAAAGGGAGTCAATACTTGAGGTGTAAATGTGCCTTTATGTTGCAAGAAAGTTCGGTAATCCACATTGTCACAACATACTAAAGAATCTTTTTCTAATCCGTGATGCATGTACCGTGTTCAGAACATGGAATTTCATGGTAATTGAAACAATGTAAACCACTTCTCTATTCGGAAGAAGTCGGTCTGCGAGGTTTTTCTGTGAAAACTTCATCATTTTTGAAACTGGCATTTGCAAAACGCTGCAAAATCTGAGAAAATACTTCTAAGAATCAATATTCAATGTATAGTGATGAAAGTTCGGTAATCCACATGCTAACAAATTTATAGTGAATAATTGTCGAATCCTTTATGCATGTAGCATGTTCGGAACACGGAATTTCACGGCCTGGGAATTTATGTAAATTATATTTCTCTTGGTTAGAAATCACTCCAAGAGATTTTTCCTGAGAAATCGGCCGGATTTTTGAAACTGGCGATAGGAAAACCCTGCGAACTCAGATTAATAGATTCTCGGTGTAAATATGCCTTGTATGGTGGATGAAAGTTCGGTAATCCGCATGCTAACAACTCTGTACTGAATATTTGTCGAATCCGAGATCCGTGAAGCGTGTTTGGAACACAGAATATCACGGTGAGCGAATCTATGTAAAATACATATCTCTTCGGTAGAACTCGCTCCAAGAGATTTTTCTGGGAAATCTGCCTCATTTTCGATACTGGCGTTTGATAATACACGCAAAATCTGAGAAAATGCTTCAAAGTGTCAATATGCCTTGTATTGTGATGGAAGTTCTTAAAACCACATGCAATCAATTCTGTGGTGAATATTTGTAGAAAGCGTTATGCATGTAGCGTGATCATATCACAGAAATTCCCGGCGATGGAATCTATGTAAATTACACGCGTATTGGTTAGAATTCGTTCCAAAAATGTTTCCCAGAGAAAACGGCCTGATTTTCAAAACTGGCATTAGGAAAAATCTGCAAATTCAGAGTTAATGATTCTAGGTGTAAATATGCCATGTATGTTGGATGAAAGTTCTGTAATCTACATGTTCACAACTCATTCGAGAAAGTTTGTTGAAACCTTGATGCATGTAGCGTGTTCGGAAATTGGAATGTCAGTGTGAGGAAAACTATATAAATTACATTTCTATTGGGAAGTACTCACTCCACGAGAATTTTTCTGCGTATCTGCCTCCTCTTCAAAACTGGCATTAGGAAAAACTTTCGAAATAAGAGAAAATGCTTCAAAGAGTCAATATGGACTTTATGGTGGATGAAAGTTCGGTAATCCTTATGCTAACAACTCTGTAGTGAATATTTGTCGGATCCGTGATGCATGTAGCTTTTTCGGAACACGGAATTTCACGATGACGGGTTCTATGTAAATTGCATGTCTATTCGGTAGAACTCGCTCCAAGAGGATTTTTCTGCAAAAACTACATGATTTTAGAAACTGACATTAGGAGAAATCTACTAAATCAGAATAAAATTTTCTATGTATTAATATGCATTGTCAGTTGGTTGAAAGTTCGGTAATACACATGTTCACAACTCATTAAAGAATGTTTGTTGAATCCGGGATGCATGGAACGTGTTCAGAACACGGAATGTCACGATGAGTGAAACTAGGTAAATTACATATCTTTTGGGTACAACTCGCTCCAAGAGCATTTTTCTGCCAAATCTGCCTCATTTTCAAAACAGGCGTTAAAACTAGCCTGGGAATTCTGAGAAAATTCTTCAAAGTGTCAGTAAGCCTTGTATGGTGGATGAAAGTGCTGTAATCTACTTGCTAACAACTCTGTAGTGAATATTTGTCGCATCCGTGATGCATGTAGTGTGTTCGGAACACAGAATTTCACGGTGAGCGAATCCATGTAAATTACACGTCTATTGGTTAGACCCGCTCCAAGAGGTTTTTGCCGTGAAATCTGCCTCATTTTGGAAACTGGCGTTTGGGAAGCTCTGCGAAATCAGAGAAAATGCTTCAAAGCATCAATATGCCTTCTATTTTGATGAAAGCCCTGGAATCCACATGCAAATAACTCTGTAGTGTATTTTTGTCGAATCATTTCTGCATGTATCTTGTTCCGAACACGGAATTTCACGGTGAGCGAATCCATGGAATTTACATATCTATTGGATAGAACACGCTCCAACAGTTTTTTCCTTTGTAAACTGCCTGATTTTCGAAACTGCAATTAGGAAAAAGCTGCGAACTCAGAGTTAAAGTTTTTGGTGTACATATGCCTTGTAGAGAGGATGAAAGTTCTGTAATACACATGTACACAACTCTTTAAAAATGTTTGTCAAATCCATGATGTATGTAGCCTGTTCGGAAAACGGACTGTCACGGTGAGGGAAACTAGGTAAATTACATATCTATTGGTTAGAACACGCTCCAGGAGCATTTTACTAGAAAATCTGCCTCAGTTTGGAAACTGGTGTTATGAAAACGCTGCAAAATCGGAGTAAATTCTTTAAGGTGACAATATGTCTTCAATGGGTTATTCAAGATGTGTAATTCACATGCAAAGAACTCAGCAGTGTATATTGGTTGAATCCGTGGTGCATGTACCATTTTCAGAACACGGAATGTTACGGTGA
The DNA here is from genome assembly GCF_048773025.1 of Camelus bactrianus. Classification (NCBI taxonomy): domain Eukaryota; kingdom Metazoa; phylum Chordata; class Mammalia; order Artiodactyla; family Camelidae; genus Camelus; species Camelus bactrianus. The sequence continues at coordinate 45,124,036 of NC_133558.1, read as the reverse complement.
TGGTATCTATGAAAATGAGATGTCTATTGGATAGAACATGCTCCAAGAGTGTTTTTCTGCGAAAACTGCCTGATTTTCTTAACTGACGTTAGGAAAACCTGCGAAATCTAAGTAAATATTTCTAGGTGTAAATATGCCTTGTATTGTGGTTGAAAAATCGGTAATCCACATGCTCACGGTCATTAAATAATGTTTGTCCAAGCCGTGATGAATGTAACGTTTTCGGAACACGGAATGTCTCGGTGAGTGAAACTCTGAAAATTACATTTCTACTGGATAGAACTCGCTTGAATTGAATGTTTATGTGAAAATTTCATGATTTTTGAAACTGGATGTAAGGACAAACCTGCGAAATCAGAATAACTACTTCTAGGTGTAAATATGCCTTGTATGGTGGATGAAAGTTTGGTCATCCACATGCTCACACTCATTAAAAATGTTTGTCGAATTCGTGATGCAGGTAACGTGTTTGGAATACGGAATGTCATAGTGAAGGAAACAATGTAAGTTACATGTCTATTGGGTAGAACTCGCTTGAAGAGGGTTTTTCTGCGAAATGTGCCTCATTTTCAAAACTGCCATTAGGAGAACACTGGGAAATCTGAGAAAATGCTTCTAAGTGTCAATATGCCTTGAATGGTGAATGAAAGTCCCGTAATCCACATGTTAATAACAGTGTAGTAATTATTTTTTAAACCGTGATTCATGTAGCGCTTTTGGAAAACAATATTTCACAGTAATGAATCGATGTAAATTACAATTCTATTGAGTAGAACGAGCTAGAAGAGAATGTTTCTGTGAAAATTGCATGATTATCGAATCTGAATTTTGGAAAAAGCTGCAAAAAGGGAGTCAATACTTGAGGTGTAAATGTGCCTTTATGTTGCAAGAAAGTTCGGTAATCCACATTGTCACAACATACTAAAGAATCTTTTTCTAATCCGTGATGCATGTACCGTGTTCAGAACGTGGAATTTCATGGTAATTGAAACAATGTAAACCACTTCTCTATTCGGAAGAACTCGGTCTGCGAGGTTTTTCTGTGAAAACTTCATCATTTTTCAAACTGGCATTTGCAAAACGCTGCAAAATCTGAGAAAATACTTCTAAGAATCAATATTCAATGTATAGTGATGAAAGTTCGGTAATCCACATGCTAACAAATTTATAGTGAATAATTGTCGAATCCTTTATGCATGTAGCATGTTCGGAACACGGAATTTCACGGCCTGGGAATTTATGTAAATTATATTTCTCTTGGTTAGAAATCACTCCAAGAGATTTTTCCTGAGAAATCGGCCGGATTTTTGAAACTGGCGATAGGAAAACCCTGCGAACTCAGATTAATAGATTCTCGGTGTAAATATGCCTTGTATGGTGGATGAAAGTTCGGTAATCCGCATGCTAACAACTCTGTACTGAATATTTGTCGAATCCGAGATCCGTGAAGCGTGTTTGGAACACAGAATATCACGGTGAGCGAATCTATGTAAAATACATATCTCTTTGGTAGAACTCGCTCCAAGAGATTTTTCTGGGAAATCTGCCTCATTTTCGATACTGGCGTTTGATAATACACGCAAAATCTGAGAAAATGCTTCAAAGTGTCAATATGCCTTATATTGTGATGGAAGTTCTTAAAACCACATGCAAACAATTCTGTGGTGAATATTTTTAGAAAGCATTATGCATGTAGCGTGATCGTATCACAGAAATTCCCGGCGAAGGAATCTATGTAAATTTCACGCCTATTTGTTAGAATTCGTTCCAAAAATGTTTCCCAGAGAAAACGGCCTGATTTTCAAAACTGGCATTAGGAAAAATCTGCAAATTCAGAGTTAATGATTCTAGGTGTAAATATGCCATGTATGTTGGATGAAAGTTCTGTAATCTACATGTTCACAACTCATTCGAGAAAGTTTGTTGAAACCTTGATGCATGTAGCGTGTTCGGAAATTGGAATGTCAGTGTGAGGAAAACTATGTAAATAACATTTCTATTGGGAAGTACTCACTCCACGAGAATTTTTCTGCGTATCTGCCTCCTCTTCAAAACTGGCATTAGGAAAAACTTTCGAAATAAGAGAAAATGCTTCAAAGAGTCAATATGGACTTTATGGTGGATGAAAGTTCGGTAATCCTTATGCTAACAACTCTGTAGTGAATATTTGTCGGATCCGTGATGCATGTAGCTTTTTCGGAACACGGAATTTCACGATGACGGGTTCTATGTAAATTGCATGTCTATTCGGTAGAACTCGCTCCAAGAGGATTTTTCTGCAAAAACTACATGATTTTAGAAACTGACATTAGGAGAAATCTACTAAATCAGAATAAAATTTTCTATGTATTAATATGCATTGTCAGTTGGTTGAAAGTTCGGTAATACACATGTTCACAACTCATTAAAGAATGTTTGTTGAATCCGGGATGCATGGAACGTGTTCAGAACACGGAATGTCACGATGAGTGAAACTAGGTAAATTACATATCTTTTGGGTACAACTCGCTCCAAGAGCATTTTTCTGCCAAATCTGCCTCATTTTCAAAACAGGCGTTAAAACTAGCCTGGGAATTCTGAGAAAATTCTTCAAAGTGTCAGTAAGCCTTGTATGGTGGATGAAAGTGCTGTAATCTACTTGCTAACAACTCTGTAGTGAATATTTGTCGCATCCGTGATGCATGTAGTGTGTTCGGAACACAGAATTTCACGGTGAGCGAATCCATGTAAATTACACGTCTATTGGTTAGACCCGCTCCAAGAGGTTTTTGCCGTGAAATCTGCCTCATTTTGGAAACTGGCGTTTGGGAAGCTCTGCGAAATCAGAGAAAATGCTTCAAAGCATCAATATGCCTTCTATTTTGATGAAAGCCCTGGAATCCACATGCAAATAACTCTGTAGTGTATTTTTGTCGAATAATTTCTGCATGTATCTTGTTCCGAACACGGAATTTCACGGTGAGCGAATCCATGGAATTTACATATCTATTGGATAGAACACGCTCCAACAGTTTTTTCCTTTGTAAACTGCCTGATTTTCGAAACTGCAATTAGGAAAAAGCTGCGAACTCAGAGTTAAAGTTTTTGGTGTACATATGCCTTGTAGAGAGGATGAAAGTTCTGTAATACACATGTACACAACTCTTTAAAAATGTTTGTCAAATCCATGATGTATGTAGCCTGTTCGGAAAACGGACTGTCACGGTGAGGGAAACTAGGTAAATTACATATCTATTGGTTAGAACACGCTCCAGGAGCATTTTACTAGAAAATCTGCCTCAGTTTGGAAACTGGTGTTATGAAAACGCTGCAAAATCGGAGTAAATTCTTTAAGGTGACAATATGTCTTCAATGGGTTATTCAAGATGTGTAATTCACATGCAAAGAACTCAGCAGTGTATATTGGTTGAATCCGTGGTGCATGTACCATTTTCAGAACACGGAATGTTACGGTGATGGTATCTATGAAAATGAGATGTCTATTGGATAGAACATGCTCCAAGAGTGTTTTTCTGCGAAAACTGCCTGATTTTCTTAACTGACGTTAGGAAAACCTGCGAAATCTAAGTAAATATTTCTAGGTGTAAATATGCCTTGTATTGTGGTTGAAAAATCGGTAATCCACATGCTCACGGTCATTAAATAATGTTTGTCCAAGCCGTGATGAATGTAACGTTTTCGGAACACGGAATGTCTCGGTGAGTGAAACTCTGAAAATTACATTTCTACTGGATAGAACTCGCTTGAATTGAATGTTTATGTGAAAATTTCATGATTTTTGAAACTGGATGTAAGGACAAACCTGCGAAATCAGAATAACTACTTCTAGGTGTAAATATGCCTTGTATGGTGGATGAAAGTTTGGTCATCCACATGCTCACACTCATTAAAAATGTTTGTCGAATTCGTGATGCAGGTAACGTGTTTGGAATACGGAATGTCATAGTGAAGGAAACAATGTAAGTTACATGTCTATTGGGTAGAACTCGCTTGAAGAGGGTTTTTCTGCGAAATGTGCCTCATTTTCAAAACTGCCATTAGGAGAACACTGGGAAATCTGAGAAAATGCTTCTAAGTGTCAATATGCCTTGAATGGTGAATGAAAGTCCCGTAATCCACATGTTAATAACAGTGTAGTAATTATTTTTTAAACCGTGATTCATGTAGCGCTTTTGGAAAACAATATTTCACAGTAATGAATCGATGTAAATTACAATTCTATTGAGTAGAACGAGCTAGAAGAGAATGTTTCTGTGAAAATTGCATGATTATCGAATCTGAATTTTGGAAAAAGCTGCAAAAAGGGAGTCAATACTTGAGGTGTAAATGTGCCTTTATGTTGCAAGAAAGTTCGGTAATCCACATTGTCACAACATACTAAAGAATCTTTTTCTAATCCGTGATGCATGTACCGTGTTCAGAACGTGGAATTTCATGGTAATTGAAACAATGTAAACCACTTCTCTATTCGGAAGAACTCGGTCTGCGAGGTTTTTCTGTGAAAACTTCATCATTTTTCAAACTGGCATTTGCAAAACGCTGCAAAATCTGAGAAAATACTTCTAAGAATCAATATTCAATGTATAGTGATGAAAGTTCGGTAATCCACATGCTAACAAATTTATAGTGAATAATTGTCGAATCCTTTATGCATGTAGCATGTTCGGAACACGGAATTTCACGGCCTGGGAATTTATGTAAATTATATTTCTCTTGGTTAGAAATCACTCCAAGAGATTTTTCCTGAGAAATCGGCCGGATTTTTGAAACTGGCGATAGGAAAACCCTGCGAACTCAGATTAATAGATTCTCGGTGTAAATATGCCTTGTATGGTGGATGAAAGTTCGGTAATCCGCATGCTAACAACTCTGTACTGAATATTTGTCGAATCCGAGATCCGTGAAGCGTGTTTGGAACACAGAATATCACGGTGAGCGAATCTATGTAAAATACATATCTCTTTGGTAGAACTCGCTCCAAGAGATTTTTCTGGGAAATCTGCCTCATTTTCGATACTGGCGTTTGATAATACACGCAAAATCTGAGAAAATGCTTCAAAGTGTCAATATGCCTTATATTGTGATGGAAGTTCTTAAAACCACATGCAAACAATTCTGTGGTGAATATTTTTAGAAAGCATTATGCATGTAGCGTGATCGTATCACAGAAATTCCCGGCGAAGGAATCTATGTAAATTTCACGCCTATTTGTTAGAATTCGTTCCAAAAATGTTTCCCTCAGAAAACGGCCTGATTTTCAAAACTGGCATTAGGAAAAATCTGCAAATTCAGAGTTAATGATTCTAGGTGTAAATATGCCATGTATGTTGGATGAAAGTTCTGTAATCTACATGTTCACAACTCATTCGAGAAAGTTTGTTGAAACCTTGATGCATGTAGCGTGTTCGGAAATTGGAATGTCAGTGTGAGGAAAACTATGTAAATAACATTTCTATTGGGAAGTACTCACTCCACGAGAATTTTTCTGCGTATCTGCCTCCTCTTCAAAACTGGCATTAGGAAAAACTTTCGAAATAAGAGAAAATGCTTCAAAGAGTCAATATGGACTTTATGGTGGATGAAAGTTCGGTAATCCTTATGCTAACAACTCTGTAGTGAATATTTGTCGGATCCGTGATGCATGTAGCTTTTTCGGAACACGGAATTTCACGATGACGGGTTCTATGTAAATTGCATGTCTATTCGGTAGAACTCGCTCCAAGAGGATTTTTCTGCAAAAACTACATGATTTTAGAAACTGACATTAGGAGAAATCTACTAAATCAGAATAAAATTTTCTATGTATTAATATGCATTGTCAGTTGGTTGAAAGTTCGGTAATACACATGTTCACAACTCATTAAAGAATGTTTGTTGAATCCGGGATGCATGGAACGTGTTCAGAACACGGAATGTCACGATGAGTGAAACTAGGTAAATTACATATCTTTTGGGTACAACTCGCTCCAAGAGCATTTTTCTGCCAAATCTGCCTCATTTTCAAAACAGGCGTTAAAACTAGCCTGGGAATTCTGAGAAAATTCTTCAAAGTGTCAGTAAGCCTTGTATGGTGGATGAAAGTGCTGTAATCTACTTGCTAACAACTCTGTAGTGAATATTTGTCGCATCCGTGATGCATGTAGTGTGTTCGGAACACAGAATTTCACGGTGAGCGAATCCATGTAAATTACACGTCTATTGGTTAGACCCGCTCCAAGAGGTTTTTGCCGTGAAATCTGCCTCATTTTGGAAACTGGCGTTTGGGAAGCTCTGCGAAATCAGAGAAAATGCTTCAAAGCATCAATATGCCTTCTATTTTGATGAAAGCCCTGGAATCCACATGCAAATAACTCTGTAGTGTATTTTTGTCGAATCATTTCTGCATGTATCTTGTTCCGAACACGGAATTTCACGGTGAGCGAATCCATGGAATTTACATATCTATTGGATAGAACACGCTCCAACAGTTTTTTCCTTTGTAAACTGCCTGATTTTCGAAACTGCAATTAGGAAAAAGCTGCGAACTCAGAGTTAAAGTTTTTGGTGTACATATGCCTTGTAGAGAGGATGAAAGTTCTGTAATACACATGTACACAACTCTTTAAAAATGTTTGTCAAATCCATGATGTATGTAGCCTGTTCGGAAAACGGACTGTCACGGTGAGGGAAACTAGGTAAATTACATATCTATTGGTTAGAACACGCTCCAGGAGCATTTTACTAGAAAATCTGCCTCAGTTTGGAAACTGGTGTTATGAAAACGCTGCAAAATCGGAGTAAATTCTTTAAGGTGACAATATGTCTTCAATGGGTTATTCAAGATGTGTAATTCACATGCAAAGAACTCAGCAGTGTATATTGGTTGAATCCGTGGTGCATGTACCATTTTCAGAACACGGAATGTTACGGTGATGGTATCTATGAAAATGAGATGTCTATTGGATAGAACATGCTCCAAGAGTGTTTTTCTGCGAAAACTGCCTGATTTTCTTAACTGACGTTAGGAAAACCTGCGAAATCTAAGTAAATATTTCTAGGTGTAAATATGCCTTGTATTGTGGTTGAAAAATCGGTAATCCACATGCTCACGGTCATTAAATAATGTTTGTCCAAGCCGTGATGAATGTAACGTTTTCGGAACACGGAATGTCTCGGTGAGTGAAACTCTGAAAATTACATTTCTACTGGATAGAACTTGCTTGAATTGAATGTTTATGTGAAAATTTCATGATTTTTGAAACTGGATGTAAGGACAAACCTGCAAAATCAGAATAACTACTTCTAGGTGTAAATATGCCTTGTATGGTGGATGAAAGTTCCGTAATCCACATGCTCACACTCATTAAATAATGTTTGTCGAATTCGTGATGCATGTAACGTGTTTGGATTACGGAATGTCATAGTGAAGGAAACAATGTAAGTTACATGTCTATTGGGTAGAACTCGCTTGAAGAGGATTTTTCTGCAAAATGTGCCTCAATTTCAAAACTGCCATTAGGAGAACCCTGTGAAATGTGAGAAAATGCTTCTAAGCGTCAATATGCCTTGAATGGTGAATGAAAGTCCCGTAATCCACATGTTAATAACAGTGTAGTAATTATTTTTTAAACCGTGATTCATGTAGCGATTTTGGAAAACGGAATTTCACGTTAATGAAACGATGTAAATTAAAATTCTATTGAGTATAATGAGCTAGAAGAGAATGTTTCTGTGAAAATTGCATGATTATCGAATCTGAATTTTGGAAAAAGCTGCAAAACGGGAGTCAATATTTGTAGGTGTAAATGTGCCTTTATGATGCAAGAAAATTCGGTAATCCACATTGTCACAACATACTAAAGAATCTTTTTCTAATCCGTCATGCATGTACCGTGTTCAGAACGTGGAATTTCACGGTAATTGAAACAATGTAAATTACTTCTCTATTGGGTAGAACTCGCTATGAGAGATTTTTCTGCGAAAACTTCGTCATTTTTGAAACTGGCATTTGCAAAACGCTGCAAAATCTGAGAAAATACTTCTAAGAATCAATATTCAATGTATTGTGATGAAAGTTTGGTAATCCACATGCTAACAAATTTATAGTGAATATTTGTCGAATCCTTTATGCATGTAGCATGTTTGGAACACGGAATTTCACGGCCAGGGAATTTATGTAAATTATATTTCTCTTGGTTAGAAATCACTCCTAGTGATTTTTCCGGAGAAAACAGCCGGATTTTTGAAACTGACGATAGGAAAACCCTGCGAACTCAGATTAATAGATTCTCGGTGTAAATATGCCTTGTCTGGTGGATGAAAGTTCGGTAATACACATGTTCACAACTCATTAAAGAATGTTTGTTGAATCTGGGATGCATGGAACGTGTTCAGAACACGGAATGTCACGGTGAGTGAAACTAGGTTAATTGCATATATTTTGGGTACAACTCGATCCAAGAGCATTTTTCTGCCAAATCTGCCTCATTTTCAAAACTGGCGTTAACACTAAACTGTGAAATCTGAGAAAATTCTTCAAAGTGTCATTAAGCCTTGTATGTTGGATGAAAGTGCTGTAATCTACTTGCTAACAACTTTGTAGTGAATATTTGTCGCAACCGTTATGCATGAAGCGTGTACAGAACACGGAATTTCATGGTGAGCGAATCCATGTAAATTACACGTCTACTGGTTACAGACGCTCCAAGAGGTTTTTGCCGTGAAATCTGCCTCATTTTGGAAACTGGCGTTTGGAAAGCTCTCCGAAATCAGAAAATACTTCAAAGCGTCAATATGCCTTCTATTTTGATGAAAGTCCTGAAATCCACATGCAAACAACTCTGTAGTGTATCTTTGACGAATCATTTCTGCAAGTAGCGTGTTCCGAACACGGAATTTCACGGTGAGCGAATCCATAGAATTTACATATCTATTGGATGGAACACGCTCCAACAGTTTTTTCCTTTGTAAACTGCCTGATTTTCGAAACTGCAATTAGGAAAAAGCTGCAAACTCAGAGTTAATATTTCTAGGTGTACATATGCCTTGTATGGTGGATGAAAGTTCTGTAATACACATATACACAACTCTTTAAAAATGTTTGTCAAATCCGTGATGTATGTAGCCTGTTTGGAACACGGACTGTCACGTTGAGGGAAACTAGGTAAATTACATATGTATTGGTTAGAACACGCTCCAGGAGCATTTTACTAGAAAATCTGCCTCAGTTTGGAAACTGGTGTTATGAAAACGCTGCAAAATCGGAGTAAATTCTTTAAGGTGACAATATGTCTTCAATGGGTTATTCAAGATGTGTAATTCACATGCTAAGATCTCAGAAGTTTATATTTGTTGAATCCGTGGTGCATGTACCGTTTTCAGAACACGGAATGTTACGGTGAAGGCATCTATGAAAATGAGATGTCTATTGGTTAGGACATGCACCAAAAGTGTTTTTCTGCGAAAACTGCCTGATTTTCTTAACTGACGTTAGGAAAACCTGCGAAATCTAAGTAAATGTTTCTAGTTGTAAATATGCCTTGTATTGTGGTTGAAAAATCGGTAATTCTCATGCTCACGGTCATTAAATAATGTTTGTCAACGCCGTGATGAATGTAACGTTTTCGGAACACGGAATGTCTCGGTGAGTGAAATTCTGAAAATAACAATTCTACTTGATAGAACTCGCTTGAATTGAATGTTTATTTGAAAATTTCATGATTTTTGAAACTGGATGTAAGGACAAACCTGCAAAATCAGAATAACTACTTCTAGGTGTAAATATGCCTTGTATGGTGGATGAAAGTTCGGTAATCCACATGCTCACAGTCATTAAAAATGTTTGTCGAATTCGTGATGCAGGTAACGTGTTTGGAATACGGAATGTCATAGTGAAGGAAACAATGTAAGTTACAAGTCTATTGGGTAGAACTAGCTTGAAGAGAATTTTTCTGCGAAATGTGCCTCATTATCAAAACTGCCATTAGGAGAACACTGTGAAATCTGAGAAAATGCTTCTAAGTGTCAATATGCCTTGAATGGTGAATGAAAGTCCCATAATCCACATGTTAATAACAGTGTAGTAATTATTTTTTAAACCATGATTCATACAGCGCTTTTGGAAAACGAATTTTCACGGTAATGAAACGATGTAAATTACAATTCTATTGGGTAGAACTAGCTAGAAGAGAATGTTTCTGAGAAAATTGCATGATTATCGAATCTGAAGTTTGGAAAAAGCTGCAAAAAGGGAGTCAATATTTGAGGTATAAATGTGCCTTTATTTTGCAAGAAATTTCGGTAATCCACATTGTCACAACATACTAAAGAATCTTTTTCTAATCCGTGATGCATGTACCGTGTTCAGAACGTGGAATTTCATGGTAATTGAAACAATGTAAACCACTTCTCTATTCGGTAGAACTCGGTCTGCGAGGTTTTTCTGTGAAAACTTCATCATTTTTCAAGCTGGCATTTGCAAAACGCTGCAAAATCTGAGAAAATACTTCTAAGAATCAATATTCAATGTATTGTGATGAAAGTTCGATAATCCACATGCTAACAAATTTATAGTGAATATTTGTCGAATCCTTTATGCATGTAGCATGTTCGGAACACGGAATTTCACGGCCTGGGAATTTATGTAAATTATATTTCTCTTGGTTAGAAATCACTCCAAGAGATTTTTCCTGAGAAATCGGCCGGATTTTCAAACTGGCGATAGGAAAACCCTGCGAAATCATTTTAATAGTTTCTCGGAGTAAATATGCCTTGTATGGTGGATGAAAGTTTGGTAATCCGCATGCTAACAACTCTGTACTGAATAGTTGTCGAATCCGAGATCCGTGAAGCGTGTTTGGAACACAGAATATCACGGTGAGCGAATCTATGTAAAATACATATCTCTTCGGTAGAACTCGCTCCAAGAGATTTTTCTGGGAAATCTGCCTCATTTTCGATACTGGCGTTTGATAATACACGCAAAATTTGAGAAAATGCTTCAAAGTGTCAATATGCCTTTTATTGTGATGGAAGTACGTAAAGCCACATGCAAACAATTCTGTGGTGAATATTTGTAGAAAGTGTTATGCATGTAACGTGATCGTATCACAGAAATTTCCGGCGATGGAATCTATGTAAATTACACTCCTATTGGTTAGAATTCGCTCCAATAATATTTCCCTGAGAGAACGGCCTGATTTTCGAACCTGGCATTAGGAAATAGCTGCACTTTGAGAGTTAATGATTCTAGGTGTAAATATGCCATGTATGGTGGATGAAAGTTCTTTAATCTACATGTTCACAACTCATTCGAGAAAGTTTGTTGAAACCTTGATGCATGTATCGTGTACGGATATTGGAATGTCACTGTGAGGAAAACTATGTAAATTACATTTCTATGGGGAAGTACTCGCTCCACGAGTATTTTTCTGCGTATCTGCCTCCTTTTCAAAACTGGCATTAGGAAAAACTTTTGAAATATGAGAAAATGCTTCAAAGAGTCAATATGGCTTTTATGGTGGATGAAAGTTCGTTAATTCTTATGCGAACAACTCTGTAGTGAATATTTGTCGAATCCGTGATGCATGTAGCTTTTTCGGAACACGGAATTTCACGATGATGGTTTCTACGTAAATTGCATGTCTATTGGTTAGAACTCGTTCCAAGAGGAATTTTCTGCAAAAATGCATGATTTTAGAACCTGACATTAGGAGAAATCTACTCAATCAGAATAAAACTTTCTATGTATAAATATGCATTGTCAGTTGGATGAAAGTTCAGTAATACACATGTTCACAACTCATTAAAGAATGTTTGTTGAATCCGTGATGCATGGAACGTGTTCAGAACACGGAATGTCACGGTGAGTTAATCTAGGTAAATTACATATCTTTTGGGTGCAACTAGCTCCAAGAGCATTTTTCTGCCAAATCTGCCTCATTTTCAAAACTGGCATTAAAACTAAACTGGGAATTCTGAGAAAATTCTTCAAAGTGTCAGTAAGCCATGTATGGTGGATGAAAGTGCTGTAATCTTCTTGCTAACAACTCTGTAGTGAATATTTGTTGCATCCGAGATGCATGTAGCGTGTTCGGAACACGGAATTTCATGGTGAGCGAATCCAAGTAAATTACATGTCTATTGTTTAGAAAAAGCTCCAAGAGATTTTTGCCGTGAAATCTGCCTCATTTTAGAAACCGGCATTTAGAAAGCTCTGTGAAATCAAAGAAAATTCTTCTAAGCATAAATATGCTTTGTATTGTGATGAAATTCCTGTAATCCACATGCAAACAACTCTGTTGTGTATATTTGTCGAATACTTTCTGCAGGTAGCGTGTTCGATACACGTAAATTCACAGTAGAAAAATCTATGTAATTTCCATATCTATTGAGTAGAACATGCTCCAACATTTTTTTCCTTTGAAAAATGCCTGATTTTCAAAACTGCTATTAGGACAAAGCTGCGAACATATAGTAAATGATTCTAGGTGTAAATATGACTTATATGGTGGATGAAAACTCGGTAATCCGCATGCAAAAAACTCTGTAGTGAATATTTGTCGAATCCGAGATACATGAAGCGTGTTCAGAACAAAGAATATAACGGTGAGCGAATCAATGTAAAATACATGTCCCTTGTGTAGAACACGCTCCAAGAGATTTTTCTGCGAAATCTGCCTCATTTTCGAAACTGGCATTTGAAAATCCCTGCAAAATCAGAGAAAATGGTTCAAAGTTTCACTATGCGTTGTATTGTGATGGAAGTTCATAAAACCACATGCAAACAAATCTGTGGTGAATATTTGTAGAAAGCGTTATGCATGTAACGTGATCATATCACAGAAATTCACGGCAATGGAATCTATGTAAATTAAACATCTATCGGGTAGATCTCGCTCCAAAAATATTTTCTGAGAAAACGGCCTGATTTTCAAAACTGGCATTAGGAAAAAGCTGCAAATTCATAATTAATGTTTCTAGGTTTAAATATGCCATGTGTGGTGGATGAAAGTTCTGTAATCTACATGTTCATAACTCATTCGAGAAAGTTTGTTGAAACCAAGATGCATGAAGCGTGTTCAGAAATTGGAATGTCACTGTGAGGGAAACTATGTAAATTATATTTCTATTGGGAAGTACTCGCTCCACGAGAATTTTTCTGCGAATATGCCTCATTTTCAAACCTGGCATTAGGAAAAAGTTTCGAAATATGAGAAAATGATTCAAAGTGTCAATATGGCTTTTATGGTGGATGAAATTTCGGTAATCCTTATGCTAACAACTCTGTAGTGAATATTTGTCGAATCCGTGATGCATGTAGCTTTTTCGGAACACGGAATTTCACGATGACGGGTTCTATGTAAATTGCATTTCTATTGGGTAGAACTCGCACCAAGAGTATTTTTCTGCAAAAACTGCATGATTTTAGAAAGTGACATTATTAGAATTCTACTAAATCAGAATAAAACATTCTATGTATAATTATGCATTGTCAGTTGGTTGAAAGTTCTGTAATACACATGTTCACAACTCATTAAAGAATGTTTGTTGAATCCGGGATGCATGGCACCTGTTCAGAAAACGGAATGTCACGGTGAGTGAAACTAGGTAAATTACATATCTTTGGGTACAACTCGCTCCAAGAGCATTTTTCTGCCAAATCTGCCTCATTTTCAAAACTGGCGTTAAAACTAATCTGTGAAATCTGAGAAAATTCTTCAAAGTGTCAGTAAGCCTTGTTTGGTGGATGAAAGTGCTGTAATCTACTTGCTAACAACTCTGTAGTGAATATTTGTCGCATCCGTGATGCATGTAGCGTGTTCGGTACACGGAATTCCACGGTGAGCGAATCCATGTAAATTACACGTCTATTGGTTAGACCCGCTCCAAGAGGTTTTTGCCGTGAAATCTGCCTCATTTTGGAAACTGGCGTTTGGGAAGCTCTGCGAAATCAGAGAAAATGCTTCAAAGCATCAATATGCCTTCTATTTTGATGAAAGTCCTGAAATCCACATGCAAATAAATCTGTAGTGTATTTTTGTCGAATCATTTCTGCATGTATCTTGTTCCGAACACGGAATTTCACGGTGAGCGAATCCATGGAATTTACATATCTATTGGATAGAACACGCTCCAACAGTTTTTTCCTTTGTAAACTGCCTGATTTTCGAAACTGCAATTAGGAAAAAGCTGCGAACTCAGAGTTAATGTTTCTATGTGTACATATGCCTTGTACAGTGGATGAAAGTTCTGTAATACACATGTACACAACTCTTTAAAAATGTTTGTCAAATCCATGATGTATGTAGCCTGTTCGGAACACGGACTGTCACGGTGAGGGAAACTAGGTAAATTACATCTGTATTGGTTAGAACACGCTCCAGGAGCATTTTACTAGAAAATCTGCCTCAGTTTGGAAACTGGTGTTATGAAAACGCTGCAAAATCTGAGTAAATTCTTTAAGGTGACAATATGTCTTCAATGGGTTATTCAAGATGTGTAATTCACATGCTAAGAACTCAGCAGTGTATATTGGTTGAATCCGTGGTGCATGTACCGTTTTCAGAACACGGAATGTTACGGTGATGGTATCTATGAAAATGAGATGTCTATTGGATAGAACATGCTCCAAGAGTGTTTTTCTGCGAAAACTGCCTGATTTTCTTAACTGACGTTAGGAAAACCTGCGAAATCTAAGTAAATGTTTCTAGGTGTAAATATGCCTTGTATTGTGGTTGAAAAATCGGTAATCCACATGCTCACAGTCATTAAATAATGTTTGTCAAAGCCGTGATGAATGTAACGTTTTCGGAACACGGAATGTCTCGGTGAGTGAAACTCTGAAAATTACAATTCTACTGGATAGAACTCGCTTGAATTGAATGTTTATATGAAAATTTCATGATTTTTGAAACTGGATGTAAGGACAAACCTGCAAAATCAGAATAACTACTTCTAGGTGTAAATATGCCTTGTATGGTGGATGAAAGTTCGGTAGTCCACATGCTCACACTCATTAAACAATGTTTGTCGAATTCGTGATGCATGTAACGTGTTTGGAGTACGGAATGTCATAGTGAAGGAAACAATGTAAGTTTCATGTCTATTGGGTAGAACTCGCTTGAAGAGAATTTTTCTGCGAAATGTGCCTCATTTTCAAAACTGCCATTAGGAGAACCCTCTGAAATCTGAGAAAATGCTTCTAAGTGTCAATATGCCTTGAATGGTGAATGAAAATCCGGTAATCCACATGTTAATAACAGTGTAGTAATTATTTTTTAAACAGTGATTCATGTAGCGCTTTTGTAAAACGGAATTTCACGTTAATGAAACGATGTAAATTACAATTCTATTGAGTAGAACGAGCTAGAAGAGAATGTTTCTGCGAAAATTGCATGATTATCGAATCTGAATTTTGGAAAAAGCTGCAAAACGGGAGTCAATATTTGTAGGTGTAAATGTGCCTTTATGTTGCAAGAAAGTTCGGTAATCCACATTGTCACAACATACTAAAGAATCTTTTTCTAATCCGTGATGCATGTACCGTGTTCAGAACGTGGAATTTCACGGTAATTGAAACAATGTAAATTACTTCTCTATTGGGTAGAACTCGCTCTGAGAGTTTTTTCTGCGAAAACTTCATCATTTTTCAAACTGGCATTTGCAAAACGCTGCAAAATCTGAGAAAATACTTCTAAGAATGAATATTCATTGTATTGTGATGAAAGTTTGGTAATCCACATGCTAACAAATTTGTAGTGAATATTTGTCGAATCCTTTATGCATGTAGCATGTTCGGAACACGGAATTTCACGGCCAGGGAATTAATGTAAATTATATTTGTCTTGGTTAGAAATCACTCCAAGAGGTTTTTCCGGAGAAAACGGCCGGATTTTTGAAACTGACGATAGGAAAACCCTGCGAACTCAGATTAATATATTCTCGGTGTAAATATGCCTTGTATGGTGGATGAAAGTTCGGTAATCCGCATGCTAACAAATTTGTAGTGAATATTTTTCGAATCCTTTATGCATGTAGGTTGTTTGGAACACGGAATTTCACGATGACAGGTTCTATGTAAATTGCATGTCTGTTGGGTAGTACTCGCTCCAAGAGGATTTTTCTGCAAAAACTGCATGATTTTAGAAACTGACATTAGGAGAAATCTACTAAATCAGAATAAATGTTTCTATGTATAAATATGCATTGTCAGTTGGATGAAAGTTCGGTAATACACATGTTCACAACTCATTAAAGAATGTTTGTTGAATCTGTGATGCATGGAACGTGTTCAGAACACAGAATGTCACGGTGAGTGAAACTAGGTAAATTGCATATATTTTGGGTACAACTCGATCCAAGAACATTTTTCTGCCAAATCTGCCTCATTTTCAAAACTGGCGTTAACACTAAACTGTGAAATCTGAGAAAATTCTTCAAAGTGTCATTAAGCCTTGTACGTTGGATGAAAGTGCTGTAATCTACTTGCTAACAACTTTGTAGTGAATATTTGTCGCAACCGTTATGCATGAAGCGTGTACAGAACACGGAATTTCATGGTGAGCGAATCCATGTAAGTTACACGTCTACTGGTTACAGACGCTCCAAGAGGTTTTTGCCGTGAAATCTGCCTCATTTTGGAAACTGGCGTTTGGAAAGCTCTCTGAAATCAGAAAATACTTCAAAGCGTCAATATGCCTTCTAATTTGATGAAAGTCCTGGAATCCACATGCAAACAACTCAGTAGTGTATCTTTGACGAATCATTTCTGCAAGTAGCGTGTTCCGAACACGGAATTTCACGGTGAGCGAATCCATAGAATTTACATATCTATTGGATCGAACACGCTCCAACAGTTTTTTCCTTTGTAAACTGCCTGATTTTCGAAACTGCAATTAGGAAAAAGCTGCAAACTCAGAGTTAATATTTCTAGGTGTACATATGCCTTGTATGGTGGATGAAAGTTCTGTAATACACATATACACAACTCTTTAAAAATGTTTGTCAAATCCGTGATGTATGTAGCCTGTTTGGAACACGGACTGTCACGTTGAGGGAAACTATGTAAATTACATATGTATTGGTTGGAAAAGGCTCCAGGAGCATTTTACTGAGAAATCTGCCTCAGTTTGGAAACTGGTGTTATGAAAACGCTGCAAAATCTGAGTAAATTCTTTAAGGTGACAATATGTCTTCAATGGGTTATTCAAGATGTGTAATTCACATGCTAAGATCTCAGAAGTTTATATTTGTTGAATCCGTGGTGCATGTACCGTTTTCAGAACACGGAATGTTACGGTGATGGCATCTATGAAAATGAGATGTCTATTGGTTAGGACATGCACCAAAAGTGTTTTTCTGCGAAAACTGCCTGATTTTCTTAACTGACTTTAGGAAAACCTGCGAAATCTAAGTAAATGTTTCTAGTTGTAAATATGCCTTGTATTGTGGTTGAAAAATCGGTAATTCTCATGCTCACGGTCATTAAATAATGTTTGTCAACGCCGTGATGAATGTAACGTTTTCGGAACACGGAATGTCTCGGTGAGTGAAACTCTGAAAATAACAATTCTACTGGATAGAACTCACTTGAATTGAATGTTTATTTGAAAATTTCATGATTTTTGAAACTGGATGTAAGGACAAACCTGCGAAATCAGAATAACTACTTCTAGGTGTAAATATGCCTTGTATGGTGGATGAAAGTTCGGTAATCCACATGCTCACACTCATTAAAAATGTTTGTCGAATTCGTGATGCATGTAACGTGTTTGGAATACGGAATGTCATAGTGAAGGAAACAATGTAAGTTACAAGTCTATTGGGTAGAACTAGCTTGAAGAGAATTTTTCTGCGAAATGTGCCTCATTATCAAAACTGCCATTAGGAGAACACTGTGAAATCTGAGAAAATGCTTCTAAGTGTCAATATGCCTTGAATGGTGAATGAAAGTCCCATAATCCACATGTTAATAACAGTGTAGTAATTATTTTTTAAACCATGATTCATATAGCGCTTTTGGAAAACGAATTTTCACGGTAATGAAACGATGTAAATTACAATTCTATTGGGTAGAACTAGCTAGAAAAGAATGTTTCTGAGAAAATTGCATGATTATCGAATCTGAAGTTTGGAAAAAGCTGCAAAAAGGGAGTCAATATTTGAGGTATAAATGTGCCTTTATTTTGCAAGAAATTTCGGTAATCCACATTGTCACAACATACTAAAGAATCTTTTTCTAATCCGTGATGCATGTACCGTGTTCAGAACATGGAATTTCATGGTAATTGAAACAATGTAAACCACTTCTCTATTCGGAAGAACTCGGTCTGCGAGGTTTTTCTGTGAAAACTTCATCATTTTTCAAGCTGGCATTTGCAAAACGCTGCAAAATCTGAGAAAATACTTCTAAGAATCAATATTCAATGTATTGTGATGAAAGTTCGGTAATCCACATGCTAACAAATTTATAGTGAATAATTGTCGAATCCTTTATGCATGTAGCATGTTCGGAACACGGAATTTCACGGCCAGGGAATTTATGTAAATTATATTTCTCTTGGTTAGAAATCACTCCAAGAGGTTTTTCCTGAGAAATCGGCCGGATTTTCAAACTGGCGATAGGAAAACCCTGCGAAATCATTTTAATAGTTTCTCGGAGTAAATATGCCTTGTATGGTGGATGAAAGTTTGGTAATCCGCATGCTAACAACTCTGTACTGAATATTTGTCGAATCCGAGATCCGTGAAGCGTGTTTGGAACACAGAATATCACGGTGAGCGAATCTATGTAAAATACATATCTCTTCGGTAGAACTCGCTCCAAGAGATTTTTCTGGGAAATCTGCCTCATTTTCGATACTGGCGTTTGATAATACACGCAAAATTTGAGAAAATGCTTCAAAGTGTCAATATGCCTTTTATTGTGATGGAAGTACGTAAAGCCACATGCAAACAATTCTGTGGTGAATATTTGTAGAAAGTGTTATGCATGTAACGTGATCGTATCACAGAAATTCCCGGTGATGGAATCTATGTAAATTACACGCCTATTGGTTAGAATTCGCTCCAATAATATTTCCCTGAGAGAACGGCCTGATTTTCGAACCTGGCATTAGGAAATAGCTGCACTTTGAGAGTTAATGATTCTAGGTGTAAATATGCCATGTATGGTGGATGAAAGTTCTTTAATCTACATGTTCACAACTCATTCGAGAAAGTTTGTTGAAACCTTGATGCATGTATCGTGTACGGATATTGGAATGTCACTGTGAGGAAAACTATGTAAATTACATTTCTATGGGGAAGTACTCGCTCCACGAGTATTTTTCTGCGTATCTGCCTCCTTTTCAAAACTGGCATTAGGAAAAACTTTTGAAATATGAGAAAATGCTTCAAAGAGTCAATATGGCTTTTATGGTGGATGAAAGTTCGTTAATTCTTATGCGAACAACTCTGTAGTGAATATTTGTCGAATCCGTGATGCATGTAGCTTTTTCGGAACACGGAATTTCACGATGATGGGTTCTACGTAAATTGCATGTCTATTGGGTAGAACTCGTTCCAAGAGGATTTTTCTGTAAAAATGCATGATTTTAGAACCTGACATTAGGAGAAATCTACTCAATCAAAATAAAACTTTCTATGTATAAATATGCATTGTCAGTTGGATGAAAGTTCAGTAATACACATGTTCACAACTCATTAAAGAATGTTTGTTGAATCCGTGATGCATGGAACGTGTTCAGAACACGGAATGTCACGGTGAGTTAATCTAGGTAAATTACATATCTTTTGGGTGCAACTAGCTCCAAGAGCATTTTTCTGCCAAATCTGCCTCATTTTCAAAACAGGCGTTAAAACTAGACTGGGAATTCTGAGAAAATTCTTCAAAGTGTCAGTAAGCCATGTATGGTGGATGAAAGTGCTGTAATCTTCTTGCTAACAACTCTGTAGTGAATATTTGTTGCATCCGAGATGCATGTAGCGTGTTCGGAACACGGAATTTCATGGTGAGCGAATCCAAGTAAATTACATGTCTATTGTTTAGAAAAAGCTCCAAGAGATTTTTGCCGTGAAATCTGCCTCATTTTAGAAACCGGCATTTAGAAAGCTCTGTGAAATCAAAGAAAATTCTTCTAAGCATAAATATGCTTTGTATTGTGATGAAATTCCTGTAATCCACATGCAAACAACTCTGTTGTGTATATTTGTCGAATACTTTCTGCAGGTAGCGTGTTCGATACACGTAAATTCACAGTAGAAAAATCTATGTAATTTCCATATCTATTGAGTAGAACATGCTCCAACATTTTTTTCCTTTGAAAAATGCCTGATTTTCGAAACTGCTATTAGGACAAAGCTGCGAACATATAATAAATGATTCTAGGTGTAAATATGACTTATATGGTGGATGAAAACTCGGTAATCCGCATGCAAAAAACTCTGTAGTGAATATTTGTCGAATCCGAGATACATGAAGCGTGTTTGGAACACAGAATATCACGATGAGCGAATCAATGTAAAATATATGTCCCTTGTGTAGAACACGCTCCAAGAGATTTTTCTGCGAAATCTGCCTCATTTTCGAAACTGGCATTTGAAAATCCCTGCAAAATCAGAGAAAATGGTTCAAAGTTTCAGTATGCCTTGTATTGTGATGGAAGTTCATAAAACCACATGCAAACAAATCTGTGGTGAATATTTGTAGAAAGCGTTATGCATGTAACGTGATCATATCACAGAAATTCACGGCAATGGAATCTATGTAAATTAAACATCTATTGGGTAGATCTCGCTCCAAAAATATTTTCTGAGAAAACGGCCTGATTTTCAAAACTGGCATTAGGAAAAAGCTGCAAATTCAGAATTAATATTTCTAAGTTTAAATATGCCATGTGTGGTGGATGAAAGTTCTGTAATCTACATGTTCATAACTCATTCGAGAAAGTTTGTTGAAACCAAGATGCATGAAGCGTGTTCAGAAATTGGAATGTCACTGTGAGGGAAACTATGTAAATTATATTTCTATTGGGAAGTACTCGCTCCACGAGAATTTTTCTGCGAATATGCCTCATTTTCAAACCTGGCATTAGGAAAAAGTTTCGAAATATGAGAAAATGTTTCAAAGTGTCAATATGGCTTTTATGGTGGATGAAAGTTCGGTAATCCTTATGCTAAAAACTCTGTAGTGAATATTTGTCGAATCCGTGATGCATGTAGCTTTTTTGGAACACGGAATTTCACGATGACGGGTTCTATGTAAATTGCATGTCTATTGGGTAGAAGTCGCACCAAGAGTATTTTTCTGCAAAAACTGCATGATTTTAGAAACTGACATTTGGAGAAATCTACTAAATCAGAATAAAAATTTCTATGTATAATTATGCATTGTCAGTTGGTTGAAAGTTCGGTAATACACATGTTCACAACTCATTAAAGAATGTTTGTTGAATCCGGGATGCATGGAACCTGTTCAGAAAACGGAATGTCACGGTGAGTGAAACTAGGTAAATTACATATCTTTGGGTACAACTCGCTCCAAGAGCATTTTTCTGCCAAATCTGCCTCATTTTCAAAACTGGCGTTAAAACTAATCTGTGAAATCTGAGAAAATTCTTCAAAGTGTCAGTAAGCCTTGTATGGTGGATGAAAGTGCTGTAATCTACTTGCTAACAACTCTGTAGTGAATATTTGTCGCATCCGTGATGCATGTAGCGTGTCTGGAACACGGAATTTCACGGTGAGCGAATCCATGTAAATTACACGTCTATTGGTTAGACCCGCTCCAAGAGGTTTTTGCCGTGAAATCTGCCTCATTTTGGAAACTGGCGTTTTGGAAGCTCTGTGAAATCAGAGAAAATGCTTCAAAGCATCAATATGCCTTCTATTTTGATGAAAGTCCTGAAATCCACATGCAAATAACTCTGTAGTGTATTTTTGTCGAATCATTTCTGCATGTATCTTGTTCCGAACACGGAATTTCACGGTGAGCGAATCCATGGAATTTACATATCTATTGGATAGAACACGCTCCAACAGTTTTTTCCTTTGTAAACTGCCTGATTTTCGAAACTGCAATTAGGAAAAAGCTGCGAACTCAGAGTTAATGTTTCTAGGTGTACATATGCCTTGTACAGTGGATGAAAGTTCTGTAATACACATGTACACAACTATTTAAAAATGTTTGTCAAATCCATGATGTATGTAGCCTGTTCGGAACACGGACTGTCACGGTGAGGGAAACTAGGTAAATTACATATCTATTGGTTAGAACACGCTCCAGGAGCTTTTTACTAGAAAATCTGCCTCAGTTTGGAAACTGGTGTTATGAAAACGCTGCAAAATCTGAGTAAATTCTTTAAGGTGACAATATGTCTTCAATGGGTTATTCAAGATGTGTAATTCACATGCTAAGAACTCAGCAGTGTATATTGGTTGAATCCGTGGTGCATGTACCGTTTTCAGAACACGGAATGTTACGGTGATGGTATCTATGAAAATGAGATGTCTATTGGATAGAACATGCTCCAAGAGTGTTTTTCTGCGGAAACTTCCTGATTTTCTTAACTGACGTTAGGAAAACCTGCGAAATCTAAGTAAATGTTTCTAGGTGTAAATATGCCTTCTATTGTGGTTGAAAAATCAGTAATCCACATGCTCACGGTCATTAAATAATGTTTGTCAACGCCGTGATGAATGTAACTTTTTCGGAACACGGAATGTCTCGGTGAATGAAACTCTGAAAATAACAATTCTACTGGATAGAACTCGCTTGAATTGAAAGTTTATGTGAAAATTTCATGATTTTTGAAGCTGGATGTAAGGACAAACCTGCAAAAACAGAATAACTACTTCTAGGTGTAAATATGCCTTGTATGGTGGATGAAAGTTCGGTAATCCACATGCTCACACTCATTAAACAATGTTTGTCGAATTCGTGATGCATGTAACGTGTTTGGAGTACGGAATGTCATAGTGAAGGAAACAATGTAAGTTACATGTCTATTGGGTAGAACTCGCTTGAAGAGAATTTTTCTGCGAAATGTGCCTCATTTTCAAAACTGCCATTAGGAGAACCCTCTGAAATCTGAGAAAATGCTTCTAAGTGTCAATATGCCTTGAATGGTGAATGAAAGTCCGGTATTCCACATGTTAATAACAGTGTAGTAATTATTTTTTAAACCGTGATTCATGTAGCGCTTTTGGAAAACGGAATTTCACGTTAATGAAATGATGTAAATTACAATTCTATTGAGTAGAATGAGCTAGAAGAGAATGTTTCTGCGAAAATTGCATGATTATCGAATCTGAATTTTGGAAAAAGCTGCAAAACGGGAGTCAATATTTGTAGGTGTAAATGTGCCTTTATGTTGCAAGAAAGTTCGGTAATCCACATTGTCACAACATACTAAAGAATCTTTTTCTAATCCGTGATGCATGTACCGTGTTCAGAACGTGGAATTTCACGGTAATTGAAACAATGTAAATTACTTCTCTATTGGGTAGAACTCGCTCTGAGAGTTTTTTCGGCGAAAACTTCATCATTTTTGAAACTGGCATTTGCAAAACGCTGCAAAATCTGAGAAAATACTTCTAAGAATGAATATTCAATGTATTGTGATTAAAGTATGGTAATCCACATGCTAACAAATTTGTAGTGAATATTTGTCGAATCCTTTATGCATGTAGCATGTTCGGAACAAGGAATTTCATGGCCAGGGAATTAATGTAAATTATATTTGTCTTGGTTAGAAATCACTCCAAGAAATTTTTCCTGAGAAATCGTCCGGATTCTCGAAACTGGCGATAGGAAAACCCTGCAAACTCAGATTAATAGATTCTCGGTGTAAATATGCCTTGTATGGTGGATGAAAGTTCGGTAATCCGCATGCTAACAACTCTGTACTGAATATTTGTCGAATCCGAGATCCGTGAAGCGTGTTTGGAACACAGAATATCACGGTGAGCGAATCAATGTAAAATACATATCTCTTTGGTAGAACTCGCTCCAAGAGATTTTTCTGGGAAATCTGCCTCATTTTCGATACTGGCGTTTGATAATACACGCAAAATCTGAGAAAATGCTTCAAAGTGTCAATATGCCTTGTATTGTGATGGAAGTCCGTAAAACCACATGCAAACAATTCTGTGGTGAATATTTGTAGAAAGCGTTATGCATGTAGCGTGATCGTATCACAGAAATTCCCGGCGATGGAATCTATGTAAATTACACGCCTATTGGTTAGAATTCGGTCCAAAAATGTTTCCCTCAGAAAACGGCCTGACTTTCAAAACTGGCATTAGGAAAAACTTTCGAAATATGAGAAAATGCTTCAAAGAGGCAATATGGCTTTTATGGTGGATGAAAGTTCGGTAATCCTTTTGCTAACAACTCTGTAGTGAATATTTGTCGAATCCGTGATGCATGTAGCTTTTTCGGAACACGGAATTTCACGATGACGGGTTCTATGTAAATTGCATGTCTATTAGGTAGAAGTCGCACCAAGAGTATTTTTCTGCAAAAACTGCATGATTTTAGAAACTGACATTATTAGAATTCTACTAAATCAGAATAAAACTTTTTATGTATAAATATGCATTGTCAGTTGGTTGAAAGTTCGGTAATACACATGTTCACAACTCATTAAAGAATGTTTGTTGAATCCGGGATGCATGGAACCTGTTCAGAAAACGGAATGTCACGGTGAGTGAAACTAGGTAAATTACATATCTTTGGGTACAACTCGCTCCAAGAGCATTTTTCTGCCAAATCTGCCTCATTTTCAAAACTGGCGTTAAAACTAATCTGTGAAATCTGAGAAAATTCTTCAAAGTGTCAGTAAGCCTTGTTTGGTGGATGAAAGTGCTGTAATCTACTTGCTAACAACTCTGTAGTGAATATTTGTCGCATCCGTGATGCATGTAGTGTGTTAGGTACACGGAATTCCACGGTGAGCGAATCCATGTAAATTACACGTCTATTGGTTAGACCCGCTCCAAGAGGTTTTTGCCGTGAAATCTGCCTCATTTTGGAAACTGGCGTTTGGGAAGCTCTGCGAAATCAGAGAAAATGCTTCAAAGCATCAATATGCCTTCTATTTTGATGAAAGTCCTGAAATCCACATGCAAATAACTCTGTAGTGTATTTTTGTCGAATCATTTCTGCATGTATCTTGTTCCTAACACGGAATTTCACAGTGAGCGAATCCATGGAATTTACATATCTATTGGATAGAACACGCTCCAAAAGTTTTTTCCTTTGTAAACTGCCTGATTTTCGAAACTGCAATTAGGAAAAAGCTGCGAACTCAGAGTTAATGTTTCTAGGTGTACATATGCCTTGTACAGTGGATGAAAGTTCTGTAATACACATGTACACAACTATTTAAAAATGTTTGTCAAATCCATGATGTATGTAGCCTGTTCGGAACACAGACTGTCACAGTGAGGGAAACTAGGTAAATTACATATCTATTGGTTAGAACACGCTCCAGGAGCATTTTACTAGAAAATCTGCCTCAGTTTGGAAACTGGTGTTATGAAAACGCTGCAAAATCTGAGTAAATTCTTTAAGGTGACAATATGTCTTCAATGGGTTATTCAAGATGTGTAATTCACATGCTAAGAACTCAGCAGTGTATATTGGTTGAATCCGTGGTGCATGTACCGTTTTCAGAACACGGAATGTTACGGTGATGGTATCTATGAAAATGAGATGTCTATTGGATAGAACATGCTCCAAGAGTGTTTTTCTGCGAAAACTGCCTGATTTTCTTAACTGACGTTAGGAAAACCTGCGAAATCTAAGTAAATGTTTCTAGGTGTAAATATGCCTTGTATTGTGGTTGAAAAATCGGTAATCCACATGCTCACAGTCATTAAATAATGTTTGTCAAAGCCGTGATGAATGTAACGTTTTCGGAACACGGAATGTCTCGGTGAGTGAAACTCTGAAAATTACAATTCTACTGGATAGAACTCGCTTGAATTGAATGTTTATATGAAAATTTCATGATTTTTGAAACTGGATGTAAGGACAAACCTGCAAAATCAGAATAACTACTTCTAGGTGTAAATATGCCTTGTATGGTGGATGAAAGTTCGGTAGTCCACATGCTCACACTCATTAAACAATGTTTGTCGAATTCGTGATGCATGTAACGTGTTTGGAGTACGGAATGTCATAGTGAAGGAAACAATGTAAGTTACATGTCTATTGGGTAGAACTCGCTTGAAGAGAATTTTTCTGCGAAATGTGCCTCATTTTCAAAACTGCCATTAGGAGAACCCTCTGAAATCTGAGAAAATGCTTCTAAGTGTCAATATGCCTTGAATGGTGAATGAAAGTCCGGTAATCCACATGTTAATAACAGTGTAGTAATAATTTTTCAAACCGTGATTCATGTAGCGCTTTTGTAAAACGGAATTTCACGTTAATGAAACGATGTAAATTACAATTCTATTGAGTAGAACGAGCTAGAAGAGAATGTTTCTGCGAAAATTGCATGATTATCGAATCTGAATTTTGGAAAAAGCTGCAAAACGGGAGTCAATATTTGTAGGTGTAAATGTGCCTTTATGTTGCAAGAAAGTTCGGTAATCCACATTGTCACAACATACTAAAGAATCTTTTTCTAATCCGTGATGCATGTACCGTGTTCAGAACGTGGAATTTCACGGTAATTGAAACAATGTAAATTACTTCTCTATTGGGTAGAACTCGCTCTGAGAGTTTTTTCGGCGAAAACTTCAACATTTTTGAAACTGGCATTTGCAAAACGCTGCAAAATCTGAGAAAATACTTCTAAGAATGAATATTCAATGTATTGTGATGAAAGTATGGTAATCCACATGCTAACAAATTTGTAGTGAATATTTGTCGAATCCTTTATGCATGTAGCATGTTCGGAACACGGAATTTCATGGCCAGGGAATTTATGTAAATTACATTTCTCTTGGTTAGAAATCAATCCAAGAGATTTTTCCTGAGAAATCAGCTGGAATTTTCGAATCTGGTGATAGGAAAACCCTGCGAACTCAGATTAATAGATTCTCAGTGTAATTATGCCTTGTATGGTGGATGAAAGTTCGGTAATCCGCATGCTAACAAATCTGTACTGAATATTTGTCGAATCCGAGATCCGTGAAACGTGTTTGGAACACAGAATATCAAGGTGAGCGAATCTATGTAATATACATGTCTCTTCGGTAGAACTCGCTCCAAGTGATTTTTCTGGGAAATCGGCCTCATTTTCAAAACTGGCGTTTGATAATATACTCAAAATCTGAGAAAATGCTTCAAAGTGTCAATATGCCTTTTATTGTGATGGAAGTACGTAAAGCCACATGCAAACAATTCTGTGGTGAATATTTGTAGAAAGTGCTATGCATGTAACGTGATCGTATCACAGAAATTCCCGGCGATGGAATCTATGTAAATTACACGCCTATTGGTTAGAATTCGCTTCAATAATATTTCCCTGAGAGAACGGCCTGATTTTCGAACCTGGCATTAGGAAAAATCTGCACTTTGAGAGTTAATGTTTCTAGGTGTCAATATGCAATGTATGGTGGATGAAAGTTCTTTAATCTACATGTTCACAACTCATCCGAGAAAGTTTTTTGAAAGCTTGATGCATGTAGCGTGTACAGATATTGGAATGTCACTGTGAGGAAAACTATGTAAATTACATTTCTATGGGGAAGTACTCGCTCCACGAGAATTTTTCTGCGTATCTGCCTCCTTTTCAAAACTGGCATTAGGAAAAACTTTTGAAATTTGAGAAAATGCTTCAAAGAGTCAATATGGCTTTTATGGTGGATGAAAGTTCGTTAATTCTTATGCGAACAACTCTGTAGTGAATATTTGTCGAATCCGTGATGCATGTAGCTTTTTCGGAACACTGAATTTCACGATGATGGGTTCTATGTAAATTGCATGTCTATTGGGTAGAACTCTCTCCAAGAGGATTTTTCTGCAAAAAATGCATGATTTTAGAAACTGACATTAGGAGATATCTGCTAAATCAGAATTAATGTTTCTATGTATAAATATACATTGTCAGTTGGATGAAAGTTCGGTAATACCCATGTTCACAACTCATTAAAGAATGTTTTTTAAATCCATGATGCATATAAATTTTTCAGACACAGAATGTCACGGTGAGTGAAACTAGGTAAAGTACATATCTTTTTAGTAAACTCGCTCCAGGAGCATTTTTAGACCAAATCTGCCTCATTTTCAAAACCGGCGTTAAAACTAACATGTGAAATCTGAGAAAAGTATTCAAAGTGTCAGTAAGCCTTTTGTGGTGGATGAAAGTCCTTTAATCCACATGCAAACAACTCTGTAGTGTATTTTTGTCGAATAATATCAACAAGTAGCGTGTTCGATACACGTAATTTCACAGAAGGAGAATCTATATAATTTACATATCTATTGAGTAGAACATGCTCCAAACTTTTTTCCTTTGAAAACTGCCTGATTTTCAAAACTGCTATTAGGACAAAGCTGCGAACATAGAGTAAATGTTTCTAGGTGTAAATATGACTTGTATGGTGGATGAAAATTCGGTAATCCGCATGCAACCAACTCTGTAGTGAATAATTGTCGAATCCGAGATACATGAAGTGTGTTTGGAACACAGAATATCACGGTGAGCGAATCTATGTAAAATATATGTCTCGGGTAGAACTGGCTCAAAGAGAGTTTTCTGCGAAATCTACCGCATTTTCGAAACTGGTAATTGAAAATCTCTGCAAAATCAGAGAAAATGCTTCAAAGTGTCAATATGGCTTTTATGGTGGATGAAAGATCGGTAATCCTTATGCTAACAACTCAGTAGTGAATATGTGTCGAATCCGAGATCCATGAAGCGTGTTCGGAACAGGAATTTCACGATGTCGGGTTCAATGTAAATTGCATATCTATTGGGTAGAACTAGTTCTAAGAGGATTTTTCTGTGAAAGCTGCATGATTTTAGAAACTAACATTAGGAGAAATCTACAAAATCAGTATGAAATTTCTATGTATAAATATGCATTGTAAGGAGGATGAAAGTTCGGTAATACACGTGTTCACAACTCATTAAATAATGTTTGTTGAACCCGTGATGCATATAACGTGTTCAGAACACGGAATGTCACGGTGAGTGAAACTAGGTAAATTACATAACTTTTGTGTACAACTCGCTCCAAGAGCACTTTTCTGCGAAATCTGCCTCATTTTCACTCCTGGTGTGAAATCTAAGCTGTGAAATCTCAGAAAATTCTTCAAAGTGTCATTAAGCCGTGTGTGGTGAATGAAAGCACAGTAATCCACATGCTAACAACTCTGTAGTGAATATTTTTCGAATCCGATATACATGAAGCATGTTCGGAACACGGAATTTCACGGTGAGCGAATCCATGTAAATTACAAGTCTATTGGTTAGAACGTGCTCCAAGAATTTTTTGCCATGAAATCTGCTTCATTTTTAAAACTGGCATTTGGAAAGCTCTGTGAAATCACAGAAAATTCTTCTAAGCATCAATATACCTTGTATTGTGATGAAAGTACTATAATCCGCATGCAAACATCTATGTAGTGTATTTTTCTCGAATCCTTTCTGCATGTAGCGTGTTCGATACACGTAATTTCACAGAAGGAGAATCTATGTAATTTACATATCTATTGAGTAGAACATGCTCCAAAAGTTTTTTCCTTTGAAAACTGCCTGATTTTCGAAACTGCTATTAGGACAAAGCTGCGAACTCATAGTAAATGTTTCTAGGTGTAAATATGATTGTATGGTGGATGAAAGATCCGTAATCCGCATGCAAACAACTCTGGAGTGAATATTTGTCAAATCCGAGATACATGAAGCGTGTTCGGAACAAAGAATATCACGGTGAGCGAATCAATGTAAAATACATGTCCCATGTGTAGAACACGCTCCAAGAGATTTTTCTGCGAAATCTGCCTCATTTTCGAAACTGGCATTTGAAAATCCCTGCAAAATCATAGAAAATGCTTCAAAGTTTCAGTATGCCTTGTATTGTGATGGAAGTTCGTAAATCCACATGCAAACTAATCTGTGGTGAATATTTGTAGAAAGCGTTATGCATGTAGCGTGATCGTATGACAGAAATTCCCGGCGATGGAATGTATGTAAATTACACATCTATTGGGTAGATCTCGCTCCAAAATTTTTTTCTGAGAAAACGGCCTGATTTTCGAAACTGGCATTAGGAAAAAGCTTCAAATTCAGTATTAATGTTTCTAGGTGTAAATATGCCATGTATGGTGGATGAAAGTTCTGTAATCTACATGTTCACAACTCATTTGAGAAAGTTTGTTGAAACCATGATGCATGAAGCGTGTTCAGAAATTGGAATGTCACTGTGAGCTAAACAATGTAGATTACATTTCTATTGGGAAGTACTCGCTCGACGAGAATTTTTCTGCGAATATGCCTCATTTTCAAACCGGGCATTAGGAAAACGTTTCGAAATACGAGAAAATGTTTCAAAGTGTCAATATGGCTTTTATGGTGGATGAAATTTCGGTAATCCTTATGCTAACAACTCTGTAGTGAATATTTGTCAAATCCGTGATGCATGTAGGTTTTTCGGAACACGGAATTTCAGGATGACGGGTTCTATCTAAATTGCTTGTCTATAGAGTAGGGCATTATCCAAGAGGATTTTTCTGTGTAAACTGCATGATTTTAGAAACTAACATAAGGGGAAATCTACTAAATCAGTATATAAATTTCTATGTATAAATATGCATTGAAAGGTGGATGAAAGTTCGGTAATACACGTGTTCACAACTCATTAAAGTATGTATGTTGAATCCATGATGCATATAAAGTGTTCAGAACACGGAATGTCACGGTGAGTGAAACTAGGTAAATTACATATCTTTTGGGTACAACTTGCTCCAGGAGCATTTTTATACAAAATCTGCCTCATTTTCAAAACTGGCATTAAAACTAAGCTGTGAAATCTGAGAAAAGTATTCAAAGTGTCAGTAAGCCTTTTATGGTAGATGAAAGTGCTGTAATCCACTTGTTTACAACACTGAAGTGAATATTTGTCGAATCCGAGATGCATGCAGCGTGTTTGGAACACGGAATTTCACGGTTAGCGAATCCATGTAAATTAAATATTTATAGGTTAGAACACGCTCCAAGAGGTTTTTGCCGTGAAATCTGCCTCATTTTCAAAACTGGCATTTGGAAAGCTCTGTGAAATCACAGAAAATGCTTCTACGATTCAATATACTTTGTATTATGATGAAAGACCTATAATCCGCATGCAAACAACTCTGTAGTGTATTTTTCTCGAATCCTTTCTGCATGTAGCGTGTTCGATACACGTAATTTCACAGAAGGAGAATCTATGTAATTTACATATCTATTGAGTAGAACATTCTCCAACATTTTCTTCCTTTGAAAACTGCCTGATTTTCGAAACTGCTATTAGGACAAAGCTGCGAACACAGAGTAAATGTTTCTAGGTGTAAATATGATTGTATGGTGGATGAAAGATCCGTAATCCGCATGCAAACAACTCTGGAGTGAATATTTGTCAAATCCGAGATACATGAATCGTGTTCGGAACAAAGAATATCACGGTGAGCGAATCAATGTAAAATACATGTCCCATGTGTAGAACACGCTCCAAGAGATTTTTCTGCGAAATCTGCCTCATTTTCGAAACTGGCATTTGAAAATCCCTGCAAAATCATAGAAAATGCTTCAAAGTTTCAGTATGCCTTGTATTGTGATGGAAGTTCGTAAATCCACATGCAAACTAATCTGTGGTGAATATTTGTAGAAAGCGTTATGCATGTAGCGTGATCGTATGACAGAAATTCCCGGCGATGGAATGTATGTAAATTACACATCTATTGGGTAGATCTCGCTCCAAAATTTTTTTCTGAGAAAACGGCCTGATTTTCGAAACTGGCATTAGGAAAAAGCTTCAAATTCAGTATTAATGTTTCTAGGTGTAAATATGCCATGTATGGTGGATGAAAGTTCTGTAATCTACATGTTCACAACTCATTCGAGAAAGTTTGTTGAAACCATGATGCATGAAGCGTGTTCAGAAATTGGAATGTCACTGTGAGCTAAACAATGTAGATTACATTTCTATTGGGAAGTACTCGCTCGACGAGAATTTTTCTGCGAATATGCCTCATTTTCAAACCGGGCATTAGGAAAACGTTTCGAAATACGAGAAAATGTTTCAAAGTGTCAATATGGCTTTTATGGTGGATGAAATTTCGGTAATCCTTATGCTAACAACTCTGTAGTGAATATTTGTCAAATCCGTGATGCATGTAGGTTTTTCGGAACACGGAATTTCAGGATGACGGGTTCTATCTAAATTGCTTGTCTATAGAGTAGGGCATTATCCAAGAGGATTTTTCTGTGTAAACTGCATGATTTTAGAAACTAACATAAGGGGAAATCTACTAAATCAGTATATAAATTTCTATGTATAAATATGCATTGAAAGGTGGATGAAAGTTCGGTAATACACGTGTTCACAACTCATTAAAGTATGTATGTTGAATCCATGATGCATATAAAGTGTTCAGAACACGGAATGTCACGGTGAGTGAAACTAGGTAAATTACATATCTTTTGGGTACAACTCGCTCCAGGAGCATTTTTATACAAAATCTGCCTCATTTTCAAAACTGGCATTAAAACTAAGCTGTGAAATCTGAGAAAAGTATTCAAAGTGTCAGTAAGCCTTTTATGGTAGATGAAAGTGCTGTAATCCACTTGTTTACAACACTGAAGTGAATATTTGTCGAATCCGAGATGCATGCAGCGTGTTTGGAACACGGAATTTCACGGTTAGCGAATCCATGTAAATTAAATATTTATAGGTTAGAACACGCTCCAAGAGGTTTTTGCCGTGAAATCTGCCTCATTTTCAAAACTGGCATTTGGAAAGCTCTGTGAAATCACAGAAAATGCTTCTACGATTCAATATACTTTGTATTATGATGAAAGACCTATAATCCGCATGCAAACAACTCTGTAGTGTATTTTTCTCGAATCCTTTCTGCATGTAGCGTGTTCGATACACGTAATTTCACAGAAGGAGAATCTATGTAATTTACATATCTATTGAGTAGAACATTCTCCAACATTTTCTTCCTTTGAAAACTGCCTGATTTTCGAAACTGCTATTAGGACAAAGCTGCGAACACAGAGTAAATGTTTCTAGGTGTAAATATGATTGTATGGTGGATGAAAGATCCGTAATCCGCATGCAAACAACTCTGGAGTGAATATTTGTCAAATCCGAGATACATGAATCGTGTTCGGAACAAAGAATATCACGGTGAGCGAATCAATGTAAAATACATGTCCCTTGTGTAGAGCACGCTCCAAGAGATTTTACTGCGAAATCTGCCTCATTTTCGAAACTGGCATTTGAAAATCCCTGCAAAATCATAGAAAATGCTTCAAAGTTTCAGTATGCCTTGTATTGTGATGGAAGTTCGTAAATCCACATGCAAACTAATCTGTGGTGAATATTTGTAGAAAGCGTTATGCATGTAGCGTGATCGTATGACGGAAATTCCCGGCGATGGAATGTATGTAAATTACACATCTATTGGGTAGATCTCGCTCCAAAATTTTTTTCTGAGAAAACGGCCTGATTTTCGAAACTGGCATTAGGAAAAAGCTTCAAATTCAGTATTAATGTTTCTAGGTGTAAATATGCCATGTATGGTGGATGAAAGTTCTGTAATCTACATGTTCACAACTCATTCGAGAAAGTTTGTTGAAACCATGATGCATGAAGCGTGTTCAGAAATTGGAATGTCACTGTGAGCTAAACTATGTAAATTACAGTTCTATTGGGAAGTACTCACTCGACGAGAATTTTTCTGCGAATATGCCTCATTTTCAAACCGGGCATTAGGAAAAAGTTTCGAAATACGAGAAAATGTTTCAAAGTGTCAATATGGCTTTTATGGTGGATGAAATTTCGGTTATCCTTATGCTAACAACTCTTTAGTGAATATTTGTCAAATCCGTGATGCATGTAGGTTTTTCGGAACACGGAATTTCAGGATGACGGGTTCTATCTAAATTGCTTGTCTATAGAGTAGGGCATTATCCAAGAGGATTTTTCTGTGTAAACTGCATTATATTAAAAACTAACATTAGGGGAAATCTACTAAATCAGTATATAAATTTCTATGTATAAATATGCATTGTAAGGTGGATGAAAGTTCGGTAATACACGTGTTCACAACTCATTAAAGTATGTTTGTTGAATGCATGATGCATATAAAGTGTTCAGAACACGGAACGTCACGGTGAGTGAAACTAGGTAAATTACATATCTTTTGGGTACAACTCGCTCCAGGAGCATTTTTAGACCAAATCTGCCTCATTTTCAAAACTGGCGTTAAAACTAATCTGTGAAATCTGAGAAAAGTATTCAAAGTGTCAGTAAACATTTTATGGTAGATGAAAGTGCTGTACTCCACATGGTAGCAACACTGAAGTGAATATTTGTCGAATCCGAGATGCATGCAGCGTGTTTGGAACACGGAATTTCACGGTTAGCGAATCCATGTAAATTACATATTTATAGGTTAGAACCCGCTCCAAGAGGTTTTTGCCGTGAAATCTGCCTCATTTTCAAAACTGGCATTTGGAAAGCTCTGTGAAATCACAGAAAATGCTTCTAAGCTTCAATATGCCTTGTATTGTGATGAAAGTCCTGTAATCCACATGCAAACAACTCTGTAGTGTATTTTTGTCGAATACTTTCTGCATGTAGCGTGTTCGATACACGTAATTTCACAGTAAGAGAATCTATGTAATTTACATATCTATTGAGTAGAACATGCTCCAAAAGTTTTTTCCTTTGAAAACTGCCTGATTTTCGAAACTGCTATTAGGACAAAGCTGCGAACATAGAGTAAATATTTCTAGGTGTAATTATGACTTGTATGGTGGATGAAAATTCGGTAATCTGCATGCAACCAACTCTGTAGTGAATATTTGTCGAATCCGAGATACATGAAGTGTGTTTGGAACACAGAATATCACGGTGAGCGAATCTATGTAAAATATATGTCTCGGGTAGAACTGGCTCAAAGAGAGTTTTCTGCGAAATCTGCCTCATTTTCGAAACTGGCAATTGAAAATCTCTGCAAAATCAGAGAAAATGCTTCAAAGTGTCAATATGGCTTTTATGGTGGATGAAAGTTCGGTAATCCTTATGCTAACAACTCAGTAGTGAATATTTGTCGAATCCGAGATCCATGAAGCGTGTTCGGAACAGGAATTTCACGATGTAGGGTTCTATTTAAATTGCATATCTATTGGGTAGAACACGCTCTAAGAGGATATTTCTGTGAAAACTGCATGATTTTAGAAACTAACATTAGGAGAAATCTCCAAAATCAGTATGAAATTTCTATGTATAAATATGCATTGAAGGAGGATGAAAGTTCGGTAATACACGTGTTCACAACTCATTAAATAATGTTTGTTGAACCCGTGATGCATATAACGTGTTCAGAACACGGAATGTCACGGTGAGTGAAACTAGGTAAATTACATAACTTTTGTGTACAACTTGCTCCAAGAGCATTTTTCTGCGAAATCTGCCTCATTTTCACTCCTGGCGTGAAATCTAAGCTGTGAAATCTCAGAAAATTCTTCAAAGTGTCATTAAGCCGTGTGTGGTGAATGAAAGCACAGTAATCCACATGCTAACAACTCTGTAGTGAATATTTTTCGAATCCGATATACATGAAGCATGTTCGGAACACGGAATTTCACGGTGAGCGAATCCATGTAAATTACAAGTCTATTGGTTAGAACGTGCTCCAAGAATTTTTTGCCATGAAATCTGCTTCATTTTTAAAACTGGCATTTGGAAAGCTCTGTGAAATCACAGAAAATTCTTCTAAGCATCAATATACCTTGTATTGTGATGAAAGTCCTATAATCCGCATGCAAACAACTATGTAGTGTATTTTTCTCGAATCCTTTCTGCATGTAGCGTGTTCGATACACGTAATTTCACAGAAGGAGTATCTATGTAATTTACATATCTATTGAGTAGAACATGCTCCAAAATTTTTTTCCTTTGAAAACTGCCTGATTTTCGAAACTGCTATTAGGACAAAGCTGCGAACTCATAGTAAATGTTTCTAGGTGTAAATATGATTGTATGGTGGATGAAAGATCCGTAATCCGCATGCAAACAACTCTGGAGTGTATATTTGTCGAAACCGAGATACATGAATCGTGTTCGGAACATAGAATATCACGGTGAGCGAATCAATGTAAAATACATGTCCCTTGTGTAGAACACGCTCCAAGAGATTTTTCTGCGAAATCTGCCTCATTTTCGAAACTGGCATTTGAAAATCCCTGCAAAATCATAGAAAATGCTTCAAAGTTTCAGTATGCCTTGTATTGTGATGGAAGTTCGTAAATCCACATGCAAACTAATCTGTGGTGAATATTTGTAGAAAGCGTTATGCATGTAGCGTGATCGTATCACGGAAATTCCCGGCGATGGAATGTATGTAAATTACACATCTATTGGGTAGATCTCGCTCCAAAATTTTTTTCTGAGAAAACGGCCTGATTTTCGAAACTGGCATTAGGAAAAAGCGGCAAATTCAGAATTAATGTTCTAGGTGTAAATATGCCATGTATGGTGGATGAAAGTTCTGTAATCTACATGTTCACAACTCATTCGAGAAAGTTTGTTGAAACCATGATGCATGAAGCGTGTTCAGAATTTGGAATGTCACTGTGAGCTAAACTATGTAAATTACATTTCTATTGGGAAGTACTCACTCGACGAGAATTTTTCTGCGAATATGCCTCATTTTTAAACCGGGCATTAGGAAAAAGTTTCGAAATACGAGAAAATGTTTCAAAGTGTCTATATGGCTTTTATGGAGGATGAAATTTCGGTAATCCTTATACTAACAACTCTGTAGTGAATATTTGTCGAAACCGTGATGCATGTAGGTTTTTCGGAACACGGAATTTCATGATGACGGGTACTATGTTAATTGCATGACTATTGAGTAGAACACTCTCAAAAGGATTTTTCTGTGTAAACTGCATTATATTGAAATCTTACATTAGGGGAAATCTACTAAATCAGTATATAAATTTCTATGTATAAATATGCATTGTAAGGTGGATGAAAGTTCGGTAATACACGTGTTGACAACTCATTGAAGTGTGTTTGTTGAATGCATGATGCATATAAAGTGTTCAGAACACGGAATGCCACGGTGAGTGAAACTAGGTAAATTACATATCTTTTGGGTACAACTCGCTCCAGGAGCATTTTTAGACCAAATCTGCCTCATTTTCAAAACTGGCGTTAAAACTAATCTGTGAAATCTGAGAAAAGTATTCAAAGTGTCAGTAAGCATTTTATGGTAGACGAAAGTGCTGTAATCCACTTGCTTACAACACTGAAGTGAATAATTGTCGAATCCGAGATGCATGCAGCGTGTTTGGAACACGGAATTTCACGGTTAGCGAATCCATGTAAATTACATGTTTATAGGTTAGAACCCGCTCCAAGAGTATTTTGCTGTGAAATCTGCCTCGTTTTCAAAACTGGCATTTGGAAAGCTCTGTGAAATCACAGAAAATGTTTCTACGCTTCCATATGCCTTGTATTATGATGAAAGTACTGTAATCCACATGCAAACAACTCTGTAGTGTATTTTTGTCGAATGCTTTCTGCAAGTAGCGTGTCGATACACGTAATTTCATAGTAAGAGAATCTATGTAATTTACATATCTATTGAGTAGAACATGCTGCAACATTTTTTTCCTTTGAAAACTGCCTGATTTTCGAAACTGCTATTAGGACAAAGCTGCGAACATAGAATGAATGTTTCTAGTTGTTAATATGACTTCTATGGTGGATGAAAATTCGGTAATCCGCATGCAACCAACTCTGTAGTGAATATTTGTCGAATCCGAGATACATGAAGTGTGTTTGGAACACAGAATATCACGGTGAGCGAATCTATGTAAAATATATGTCTCGGGTAGAACTGGCTCCAAGAGATTTTTCTGCGAAATCTGCCTCATTTTCGAAACTGGCAATTGAAAATCCCTGCAAAATCAGAGAAAGTGCTTCAAAGTTTCAGTATGCTTTGTATTGTGATGGAAGTTCGTAAAACCACATGCAAACAAATCTGTGGTGAATATTTGTAGAAAGCGTTATGCATGTAACATGATCGTATCACAGATAATCCCGGCAATGGAATCTATGTAAATTACACATCTATAGGGTAGATCTCGCTCCAAAAATATTTTCTGAGAAAACGACCTGATTTTCGAAACTGGCATTAGGAAAAAGCTGCAAATTCAGAATTAATGTTTCTAGGTGTAAATATGCCATGTATGGTGGATGAAAGTTCTGTAATCTACATGTTCACAACCCATTCGAGAATGTTTGTTGAAACCTGATGCATGAAGCGTGTTCAGAAATTGGAATGTCACTGTGAGGGAACTATGTAAATTACATTTCTATTGGGAAGTACTCGCTACACGAGAATTTTTCTGCGAATATGCCTCATTTTCAAACCTGGCATTAGGAAAAAGTTTTGAAATATGAGAAAATGTTTCAAAGTGTCAATATGGCTTTTATGGTGGATGAAATTTCGGTAATCCTTATGCTAACAATTCTGTAGTGAATATTTTTCGAATGCGTGATGCATGTAGGTTTTTTCGGAACACGGAAATTCACGATGACGGGTTCTATGTATATTGCATGTCTATTGAGTAGAAATCTCTCCAAAGGATTTTTCTGTGTAAACTGCATTATATTAAATACTAACATTAGGGGAAATCTACTAAATAATTATATAAATTTCTATGTATATATATGCATTGTAAGGTGGATGAAAGTTCAGTAATACACGTGTTCACAACTCATTAAAGTTTGTTTGTTGAATCCATGATGCATATAAATTGTTCAGAACACGGAATGTCACAGTGCGTGAAACTAGGTAAATTACATATATTTTGGGTACAACTCACTCCAGGAGCATTTTTAGACCAAATCTGCCTCATTTTCAAAACTGGCGTTTAAACTAACCTCTGAAATCTGAGAAAAGTATTCAAAGTGTCAGTAAGCCTTTTATGGTAGATGAAAGGGCTGTAATCCACTTGCTAACAACACTGAAGTGAATATTTGTCGTATCTGAGATGCATGCAGCGTGTTTGGAACACGGAAATTCACGGTAAGCGAATCCATGTAAATTACATGTTTATTCGTTAGAACCCGCTTAAGAGGTTTTGCCGTGAAATCTGCCTCATTTTCAAAACTGGCGTTTGGAAAGTTCTGTGAAATCACAGAAAATGCTTCTAATCCTCAATATGCCTTGTATTGTGATGAAAGTCCTGTAATCCACATGCAAACAACACTGTAGTGTATTTTGTCGAATTCTTTCTGCATGTAGCGTGTTCGATACACGTAATTTCACAGCAGAAGGATCTATGTAATTTACATATCGATTGAGTAGAACACGCTCCAAGAGATTATTCTGCGAAATCTGCCTCATTTTTGATACTGGCATTTTAAAATCCCTGCAAAATCAGAGAAAATGCTTCAAAGTTCCAATATGCCTTTTATTGTGATGGAAGATCATAAAACCAGATGCAAACATATCTGTGATGAATATTTTAGAAAGCGTTATGCATGTATCGTGATCGTATCACGGAAATTCCCGGCGATGGAATGTATGTAAATTACACATCTATTGGGTAGATCTCGCTCCAAAATTTTTTTCTGAGAAAACGGCCTGATTTTCGAAACTG
This sequence comes from Camelus bactrianus, assembly GCF_048773025.1. Classification (NCBI taxonomy): domain Eukaryota; kingdom Metazoa; phylum Chordata; class Mammalia; order Artiodactyla; family Camelidae; genus Camelus; species Camelus bactrianus. The sequence continues at coordinate 45,084,206 of NC_133558.1, read as the reverse complement.
GCATTAGGAAAAAGCGGCAAATTCAGAATTAATGTTTCTAGGTGTAAATATGCCATGTATGGTGGATGAAAGTTCTGTAATCTACATGTTCACAACTCATTCGAGAAAGTTTGTTGAAACCATGATGCATGAAGCGTGTTCAGATATTGGAATGTCACTGTGAGCTAAACTATGTAAATTACATTTCTATTGGGAAGTACTCACTCGACGAGAATTTTTCTGCGAATATGCCTCATTTTTAAACCGGGCATTAGGAAAAAGTTCGAAATACGAGAAAATGTTTCAAAGTGTCTATATGGCTTTTATGGAGGATGAAATTTCGGTAATCCTTATACTAACAACTCTGTAGTGAATATTTGTCGAAACCGTGATGCATGTAGGTTTTTCGGAACACGGAATTTCATGATGACGGGTACTATGTTAATTGCATGACTATTGAGTAGAACACTCTCAAAAGGATTTTTCTGTGTAAACTGCATTATATTGAAATCTTACATTAGGGGAAATCTACTAAATCAGTATATAAATTTCTATGTATAAATATGCATTGTAAGGTGGATGAAAGTTCGGTAATACACGTGTTGACAACTCATTGAAGTGTGTTTGTTGAATGCATGATGCATATAAAGTGTTCAGAACACGGAATGCCACGGTGAGTGAAACTAGGTAAATTACATATCTTTTGGGTACAACTCGCTCCAGGAGCATTTTTAGACCAAATCTGCCTCATTTTCAAAACTGGCGTTAAAACTAATCTGTGAAATCTGAGAAAAGTATTCAAAGTGTCAGTAAGCATTTTATGGTAGACGAAAGTGCTGTAATCCACTTGCTTACAACACTGAAGTGAATAATTGTCGAATCCGAGATGCATGCAGCGTGTTTGGAACACGGAATTTCACGGTTAGCGAATCCATGTAAATTACATGTTTATAGGTTAGAACCCGCTCCAAGAGTATTTTGCTGTGAAATCTGCCTCGTTTTCAAAACTGGCATTTGGAAAGCTCTGTGAAATCACAGAAAATGTTTCTACGCTTCCATATGCCTTGTATTATGATGAAAGTACTGTAATCCACATGCAAACAACTCTGTAGTGTATTTTTGTCGAATGCTTTCTGCAAGTAGCGTGTCGATACACGTAATTTCATAGTAAGAGAATCTATGTAATTTACATATCTATTGAGTAGAACATGCTGCAACATTTTTTTCCTTTGAAAACTGCCTGATTTTCGAAACTGCTATTAGGACAAAGCTGCGAACATAGAATGAATGTTTCTAGTTGTTAATATGACTTCTATGGTGGATGAAAATTCGGTAATCCGCATGCAACCAACTCTGTAGTGAATATTTGTCGAATCCGAGATACATGAAGTGTGTTTGGAACACAGAATATCACGGTGAGCGAATCTATGTAAAATATATGTCTCGGGTAGAACTGGCTCCAAGAGATTTTTCTGCGAAATCTGCCTCATTTTCGAAACTGGCAATTGAAAATCCCTGCAAAATCAGAGAAAGTGCTTCAAAGTTTCAGTATGCTTTGTATTGTGATGGAAGTTCGTAAAACCACATGCAAACAAATCTGTGGTGAATATTTGTAGAAAGCGTTATGCATGTAACATGATCGTATCACAGATAATCCCGGCAATGGAATCTATGTAAATTACACATCTATAGGGTAGATCTCGCTCCAAAAATATTTTCTGAGAAAACGACCTGATTTTCGAAACTGGCATTAGGAAAAAGCTGCAAATTCAGAATTAATGTTTCTAGGTGTAAATATGCCATGTATGGTGGATGAAAGTTCTGTAATCTACATGTTCACAACCCATTCGAGAATGTTTGTTGAAACCTGATGCATGAAGCGTGTTCAGAAATTGGAATGTCACTGTGAGGGAACTATGTAAATTACATTTCTATTGGGAAGTACTCGCTACACGAGAATTTTTCTGCGAATATGCCTCATTTTCAAACCTGGCATTAGGAAAAAGTTTTGAAATATGAGAAAATGTTTCAAAGTGTCAATATGGCTTTTATGGTGGATGAAATTTCGGTAATCCTTATGCTAACAATTCTGTAGTGAATATTTTTCGAATGCGTGATGCATGTAGGTTTTTTCGGAACACGGAAATTCACGATGACGGGTTCTATGTATATTGCATGTCTATTGAGTAGAAATCTCTCCAAAGGATTTTTCTGTGTAAACTGCATTATATTAAATACTAACATTAGGGGAAATCTACTAAATAATTATATAAATTTCTATGTATATATATGCATTGTAAGGTGGATGAAAGTTCAGTAATACACGTGTTCACAACTCATTAAAGTTTGTTTGTTGAATCCATGATGCATATAAATTGTTCAGAACACGGAATGTCACGGTGCGTGAAACTAGGTAAATTACATATATTTTGGGTACAACTCGCTCCAGGAGCATTTTTAGACCAAATCTGCCTCATTTTCAAAACTGGCGTTTAAACTAACCTCTGAAATCTGAGAAAAGTATTCAAAGTGTCAGTAAGCCTTTTATGGTAGATGAAAGGGCTGTAATCCACTTGCTAACAACACTGAAGTGAATATTTGTCGTATCTGAGATGCATGCAGCGTGTTTGGAACACGGAAATTCACGGTAAGCGAATCCATGTAAATTACATGTTTATTCGTTAGAACCCGCTTAAGAGGTTTTGCCGTGAAATCTGCCTCATTTTCAAAACTGGCGTTTGGAAAGTTCTGTGAAATCACAGAAAATGCTTCTAATCCTCAATATGCCTTGTATTGTGATGAAAGTCCTGTAATCCACATGCAAACAACACTGTAGTGTATTTTGTCGAATTCTTTCTGCATGTAGCGTGTTCGATACACGTAATTTCACAGCAGAAGGATCTATGTAATTTACATATCGATTGAGTAGAACACGCTCCAAGAGATTATTCTGCGAAATCTGCATCATTTTTGATACTGGCATTTTAAAATCCCTGCAAAATCAGAGAAAATGCTTCAAAGTTTCAATATGCCTTTTATTGTGATGGAAGATCGTAAAACCAGATGCAAACATATCTGTGGTGAATATTTTAGAAAGCGTTATGCATGTATCGTGATCGTATCACGGAAATTCCCGGCGATGGAATCTATGTAAATTACACATCTATTGGGTAGATCTCGCTCCAAAAATTTTTTCTGAGAAAACGGCCTGATTTTCGAAACTGGCATTAGGAAAAAGCGGCAAATTCAGAATTAATGTTTCTAGGTGTAAATATGCCATGTATGGTGGATGAAAGATCTGTAATCTACATGTTCACAAGCAATTCGAGAAGTTTGTTGAAACTATGATGCATGAAGCGTGTTCAGAAATTGGAAAGTCACTGTGAGGGAAACTATGTAAATTACATTTTTATTGAGACGTACTCGCTCCACGAGAATTTTTCTGCGAATATGCCTCATTTTCAAACCTGGCATCAGGGAAAAGTTTTGAAATATGAGAAAATGTTTCAACGTGTCAATATGGCTTTTATGGTGGATGAAATTTCGGTTATCCTTTTGCTAACAACTCTGTAGTGAATATTTGTCGAATCCGTGATGCATGTAAGTACTTCGGAACACGGAATTTCACGATGACACGTTCTATGTAAATTGCAAGTCTATTGAGTAGGACATTATCCAAGAGGATTTTTCTGTGTAAACTGCATTATATTAAAAACTAACATTAGGGGAAATCTACTAAATCAGTATATAAATTTCTATGTATAAATATGCATTGTAAGGTGGATGAAAGTTCGGTAATACACGTGTTCACAACTCATTAAAGTTTGTTTGTTGAATGCATGATGCATATAAATTGTTCAGAACACGGAACTTCACGGTGAGTGAAACTAGGTAAATTACATATCTTTTGGGTACTACTCGCTCCAGGAGCATTTTCAGACCAAATCTGCCTCATTTTCAAAACTGGCTTTAAAACTAAACTGAAATCTGAGAAAAGTATTCAAAGTGTCAGTAAGTCTTTTATGGTAGATGAAAGTGCTGTACTCCACATGGTAGCAACACTGAAGTGAATATTTGTCGAAACCGAGATGCATGCAGCGTGTTTGGAACACGGAATTTCACGGTTAGCGAATATATGTAAATTACATGTTTATTGGTTAGAACACGCTCCAAGAGTTTTTTGCCGTGAAATCTGCCTCATTTCCAAACTGGCGTTTGGAAAACTCTGTGAAATCACAGAAAATGCTTCTAAGCTTCAATATGCCTTGTATTGTGATGAAAGTCCTGTAATCCACATGCAAACAACTCTGTAGTGTATTTTTGTCGAATCCTTTCTGCATGAAGCGTGTTCGAAACACGTCATTTCACAGCAGGAGAATCTATGTAATTTACATATCTATTGAGTAGAACATGCTCCAAAAGTTTTTTCCTTTGAAAACTGCCTGATTTTCGAAACTGCTATTAGGACAAAGCTGCGAACATAGAGTAAATGTTTCTACGTGTAAATAGGATTGTGTGGTGGATGAAAGATCGGTAATCTGCATGCAAACAACTCTGGAGTTAATATTTGTCGTATCCGAGATACATGAAGCGTGTTGGGATCACAGAATATCACGGTGAGCGAATCAATGTAAAATACATGTCCCTTGTGTAGAACACGCTCCAAGAGATTTTTCTGCGAAATCTGCCTCATTTTCAAAACTGGCATTTGAAAATCTCTGCAAAATCAGAGAAAATGCTTCAAAGTTTCAATATGCCTTTTATTGTGATGGAAGTTCGTAAAACCACATGCAAACAAATCTGTGGTGAATATTTGTAGAAAGCGTTATGCATGTAGCGTGATCGTATCACGGAAATTCCCGGCGATGGAATGTATGTAAATTACACATCTATTGGGTAGATCTCGCTCCAAAAATTATTTCTGAGGAAACGGCCTGATTTTCGAAACTGGCATTAGGAAAAAGCTGCAAATTCAGAATTAATGTTTCTAGGTGAAAATATGCGATGGATGGTGGATGAAAGTTCTGTAATCTACATGTTCACAACTCATTCGAGAATGTTTGTTGAAACCATGATGCATGAAGCTTGTTCAGAAATTGGAAAGTCACTGTGAGGGAAACTATGTAAATTACATTTGTATTGTAATGTACTCGCTCCACGAGAACTTTTCTGTGACTATGCCTCATTTTCAAACCTGGCATCAGGGAAAAGTTTTGAAATATGGAAAATGTTTCAACGTGTCCATATGGCTTTTATGGTGGATGAAAGTTCGGTAATCCTTATGCTAACAACTCAGTAGTGAATATTAGTCGAATCCGTGATGCATGTAGGTTCTTCAGAACACGGAATTTCACGATGACTGTTTCTATGTAAATTGCAAGTCTATTGAGTAGAACTCTCTAGAAGAGGATTTTTGTGTAAACTGCATTATATAAAAAACTATCATTAGGGGAAACCTACTAAATCATTATATAAATTTCTATCTATAAATATACATTGTAAGGTGAATGAAAGTTCGGTAATACACGTGTTCACAACTCATAAAAGCATGTTTGTTGAATCCGTGATGCATATATCGTATTCAGAACACGGAATTTCACGGTGAGTGAAACTAGGTAAATTACATATCTTTTGGGTACAACTGGCTCCAAGAGCATTTTTTCTGCCAAATCTGAATCAGTTTCAATCCTGGCGTTAAATCTAAGCTGTGAAATCTGAGAAAAGTATTCAAAGTGTCAGTAAGCCGTGTGTGGTGAATAAAAGTACTCTAATTAAAATGCTAACAACTCTGTAGTAAATATTTTTCGAATCCAAGATGCGTGAAGCATGTTCGGAACGCGGAATTTCACGGTGAGCGAATCCATGTAAATTTAATGTCTATTGGTTAGAACGTGCTCCAAGAATTTTTGCCGTGCAATCTGCCTCATTTTCGAAACTGGCGTTTGGAAAATTCTGTGAAATCAGAGAAAATGCTTCTAAGCATCAATATACCTTGTATTGTGATGAAAGTCCTGTAATACACATGCAAACATCCATGTAGTTCATTTTTCTCGAATCCTTTCTGCATGTAGCGTGTTCGATACCCGTAAATTCACAGCAGGAGAATATATGTAATTTACATATCTATTGAGTAGAACATGCTCCAAACTTTTTTTCCTTTGAAAACTGCCTGATTTTCGAAACTGCTATTAGGACAAAACTGCGAACTCAGAGTAAATGTTTCTAGGTGTAAATTTCATTGTATGGTGGATGAAAGATCGGTAATCCGCATGCAAACAACTCTGGAGTGAATATTTGTCGAATCCGAGATCCATGAAGCGTGTTCGGAACAGGAATTTCACGATGATGGGTTCTATGTAAATTGCATATCTATTGGGTAGAACTCGTTCTAAAAGGATTTTTCTGTGACAACTGCATGATTTTAGAAACTAACATTAGGAGAAATCTACTAAATCAGTATAAAATTTTGTATGTATAAATATGCATTGTAAGGTGGATGAAAGTTCGGTAATACACGTGTTCACAACTCATTAAAGCATTTTTGTTGAACCCATGATGCATATAACGTGTTCAGAACACGGATGTCACGGTGAGTGAAAGTAGGTAAATTACATATCTTTTGGGTACAACACACTCCAAGAGCATTTTTCTGCCAAATCTGCCTCATTTTCAATCCTGGCGTTAAATCTAAGCTGTGAAATCTGAGAAAATTCTTCAAAGTGTCAGTAAGCCGTATGTGGTGAATGAAAGTATTGTAATCCACATGCTAACAATTCTGTAGTGAATAAATGTCGAATCCGAGATACATGAAGCACGATCGGAGCACGGAATTGCACGGTGAGTGATTCCATGTAAATTACAAGTCTATTTGTTAGAACGTGCTCCAAGAAATTTTTGCCGTGAAATCTGCCTCATTTTCGAAACTTGCATTTGGAAAATTCTGTGAAATAAGAGAAAATGCTTCTAAGCATCAATATGTGTTGTATTGTGATGAAAGTCCTGTAATCCACATGCAAACAACTCTGTAGTGTATATTTCTCGAATCCTTTCTGCATGTAGCATGTTAGATACATGTAATTTCACAGCAGGAGAATATACATAATTTACATATCTATTGAGTAGAACATGCTCCAAAAATTTTTTCCTTTGAAAACTCCCTGATTTTCGAAACTGATTTTAGGACAATGTTACGAACTCAGAGTAAATGTTTCTAGGTGTAAATAGGATTGTATGGTGGATGAAAGATCGGTAATCCGCATGCAAACAACTCTGTAGTGAATATTTGTCGAATCCGAGATACATGAAACGTTTTTGGAACACAGAATATAACAGTGAGCAAATCTATGTAAAATACATCTCTTGTGTAGATCTCGCTCCAAGAGATTTTACTGCGAATTCTGCCTCATTTTCGATACTGGCAATTGAAAATCTCTGCAAAATCAGAGAAAATGCTTCAAAGTGTCAATATTCTTTGTATTCAGATGGAAGTGCGTAAAACCACATGCAAACAAATCTCTGGTGAATATTTGTAGAAAGCGTTATGCATGTAGCGTGATCGTATCACGGAAAATCCCGGCGATTGTATCTATATAAATTACACATCTATTGGGTAGAACTCGCTCCAAAAATTTTTTCTGAATAACCGGCCTGATTTTCGAAACTGGCATTAGGAAAAAGCTGCAAATTCAGAGTTAATGTTTCTAGGTGTAAATATGTCCTTTATGGTGGATGAAAGTTCTGTAATCTACATGTTCACAACTCATTCGAGAAAGTTTGTTGAAACCATGATGCATGACGCGTGTTCAGAAATTGGAAAGTCACTGTGATGGAAAATATGTAATTTACATTTCTATTGGGAAGTACTTGCTCCACGAGAATTCTTCTGCGAATCTGCCTCATTTTTAAACCTGGCATTAGGAAAAACTTTCAAAATATGAGAAAATGCTTCAAAGTGTCAATATGGATTTTATGGTGGATGAAATTTCGTTAATCTTTACGCTAACAACTCTGAAGAGAATATTAGTCGAATCCGAGATGCATGTAGCGTGTTCAGAACACGGAATTTCACGGTGAGCGAATCCATGTAAATTACATGTCTATTGTTTAGAAAAAGCTCCAAGAGATTTTTGCCGTGAAATCTGCCTCATTTTCGAAACTGGCATTTGGAAAGCTCTGTGAAATCACAGAAAATGTTTCTAAGCATAAATATGCTTTTTTACGGTGATGAAAGACCTGTAATCCACATGCAAACAACTCGGTAGTGTACTTTTGTCGAATACTTTCTGCATGTAGCATGTTCGATACACGTAATTTCACAGTAGGAGAATCTATGTAATTTACATATCTATTGAGTAGAACATGCTCCAACATTGTTTTCCTTTGAAAACTGCCTGAGATTTGAAACTGCAATTAGGACAAAGCTGCGAACATAGAGTAAATGTTTCTAGGTGTAAATATGACTAGTATGGTGGAAGAAAATTCGGTAATCCGCATGCAACCAACTCTGTAGTGAATATTTGTCGAATCCGAGATACATGAAGTGTGTTTTGAACACAGAATATCACGGTGAGCGAATCTATGTAAAATATATGACTCTTGGGTAGAACTGGCTCAAAGATTTTTTCTGCGAAATCTACCTCATTTTCGAAACTGGCAATTGAAAATCTCTGCAAAATCAGAGAAAATGTTTCAAAGTGTCAATATGGCTTTAAGTTGCATGAAAGTTCGGTAATCCTTATGCTAACAACTCAGTAGTGAATATTTGTCGAATCCGAGATCCATGAAGCGTGTTCGGAACAGGAATTTCACGATGATGGGTTCTATGTAAATTGCATATCTATTGGGTAGAATTCATTGTAAGAGGATTTTTCTGTGAAAACTTCATAATTTTAGAAACTAACATTAGGCGAAATATATTAATTCAGTATAAAACTTTCTATGTATAAATATGCATTGTAAGGTGGATGAAAGTTCGGTAATACACGTGTTCAGAACTCATAAAAGCATGTTTGTTGAATCTGTGATGCATATATCGTATTCAGAACACGGAATTTCACGGTGAGTGAAACTAGGTAAATTACATATCTTTTGGGTACAACTGGCTCCAAGAGCATTTTTTCTGCCAAATCTGAATCATTTTCAATCCTGGCGTTAAATCTAAGCTGTGAAATCTGAGAAAATTATTCAAAGTGTCAGTAAGCCATGTGTGGTGAATAAAAGTCCTCTAATTCATAGGCTAACAACTCTGTAGTAAATATTTTTCAAATCCGAGATACGTGAAGCATGTTCGGAACACGGAATTTCACGGTGAGCGAATCCATGTAAATTACAATTCTATTCGTTAAATCGTGCTCCAAGAATTTTTTGCCGTGTAATCTGCCTCATTTTCGAAACTGGCGTTTGGAAAATTCTGTGAAATCAGAGAAAATGCTTCTAAGCATCAATATGCCTTGTATTGTTGTGAAAGTCCTGTAATCCACATGCAAACGTCCATGTAGTGTATTATTCTCGACTCCTTTCTGCATGTAGCGTGTTCGATACACGTAATTTCACAGTAGGAGAATATATATAATTTACATATCTATTGAGTAGAACATGCTCCAAAAGTTTTTTCCTTTGAAAACTGCCTGATTTTTGAAACTGCTATTTGGACAAAGCTGCGAACTCAGAGTAAATGTTTCTAGGTGTAAATTTGATTGTATGGTGGATGAAAGATCGGTAATCTGCATGCAAACAACTCTGGAGTGAATATTTGTCGAATCCGAGATTCATGAAGCGTGTTCGGAACACAGATATCACGGTGAGCGAATCAATGTAAAATACATGTCCCTTGTGTAGAACACACTCCAAGAGATTATTCTGCGAAATCTGCCTCATTTTCGAAACTGGCATTTGAAAATCACTGCAAAATCAGAGAAAATGCTTCAAAGTGACAATATGGCATTTATGGTGGATGAAAGTTCGGTAATCCTTATGCTAACAACTCAGTAGTGAATATTTGTCGAAACCGAGATCCATGAAGCGTGTTCGGAACAGGAATTTCACGATGATGGGTTCTATGTAAATTGCATATCTATTGGGTAGAATTCGTTGTAAGAGGATTTTTCTGTGAAAACTTCATGATTTTAGAAACTAACATTAGGCGAAATATATTAATTCAGTATAAAACTTTCTATGTATAAATATGCATTGTAAGGTGGATGAAAGTTCGGTAATACACGTGTTCACAACTCATAAAAGCATGTTTGTTGAATCCGTGATGCATATATCGTATTCAGAACACGGAATTTCACGGTGAGTGAAACTAGGTAAATTACATATCTTTTGGGTACAACTGGCTCCAAGAGCATTTTTTCTGCCAAATCTGAATCATTTTCAATCCTGGCGTTAAATCTAAGCTGTGAAATCTGAGAAAAGTATTCAAAGTGTCAGTAAGCCGTGTGTGGTGAATAAAAGTACTCTAATTAAAATGCTAACAACTCTGTAGTAAATATTTTTCGAATCCAAGATGCGTGAAGCATGTTCGGAACGCGGAATTTCACGGTGAGCGAATCCATGTAAATTAAATGTCTATTGGTTAGAACGTGCTCCAAGAATTTTTGCCGTGTAATCTGCCTCATTTTCGAAACTGGCGTTTGGAAAATTCTGTGAAATCAGAGAAAATGCTTCTAAGCATCAATATACCTTGTATTGTGATGAAAGTCCTGTAATACACATGCAAACATCCATGTAGTTCATTTTTCTCGAATCCTTTCTGCATGTAGCGTGTTCGATACCCGTAAATTCACAGCAGGAGAATATATGTAATTTACATATCTATTGAGTAGAACATGCTCCAAACTTTTTTTCCTTTGAAAACTGCCTGATTTTCGAAACTGCTATTAGGACAAAACTGCGAACTCAGAGTAAATGTTTCTAGGTGTAAATTTCATTGTATGGTGCATGAAAGATCGGTAATCCGCATGCAAACAACTCTGGAGTGAATATTTGTCGAATCCGAGATCCATGAAGCGTGTTCGGAACAGGAATTTCACGATGATGGGTTCTATGTAAATTGCATATCTATTGGGTAGAACTCGTTCTAAAAGGATTTTTCTGTGACAACTGCATGATTTTAGAAACTAACATTAGGAGAAATCTACTAAATCAGTATAAAACTTTGTATGTATAAATATGCATTGTAAGGTGGATGAAAGTTCGGTAATACACGTGTTCACAACTCATTAAAGCATTTTTGTTGAACCCATGATGCATATAACGTGTTCAGAACACGGATGTCACGGTGAGTGAAAGTAGGTAAATTACATATCTTTTGGGTACAACACGCTCCAAGAGCATTTTTCTGCCAAATCTGCCTCATTTTCAATCCTGGCGTTAAATCTAAGCTGTGAAATCTGAGAAAATTCTTCAAAGTGTCAGTAAGCCGTATGTGGTGAATGAAAGTATTGTAATCCACATGCTAACAATTCTGTAGTGAATAAATGTCGAATCCGAGATACATGAAGCACGATCGGAGCACGGAATTGCACGGTGAGTGATTCCATGTAAATTACAAGTCTATTTGTTAGAACGTGCTCCAAGAAATTTTTGCCGTGAAATCTGCCTCATTTTCGAAACTTGCATTTGGAAAATTCTGTGAAATAAGAGAAAATGCTTCTAAGCATCAATATGTGTTGTATTGTGATGAAAGTCCTGTAATCCACATGCAAACAACTCTGTAGTGTATATTTCTCGAATCCTTTCTGCATGTAGCATGTTAGATACATGTAATTTCACAGCAGGAGAATATACATAATTTACATATCTATTGAGTAGAACATGCTCCAAAAATTTTTTCCTTTGAAAACTCCCTGATTTTCGAAACTGATTTTAGGACAATGTTACGAACTCAGAGTAAATGTTTCTAGGTGTAAATAGGATTGTATGGTGGATGAAAGATCGGTAATCCGCATGCAAACAACTCTGTAGTGAATATTTGTCGAATCCGAGATACATGAAACGTTTTTGGAACACAGAATATAACAGTGAGCGAATCTATGTAAAATACATCTCTTGTGTAGATCTCGCTCCAAGAGATTTTACTGCGAATTCTGCCTCATTTTCGATACTGGCAATTGAAAATCTCTGCAAAATCAGAGAAAATGCTTCAAAGTGTCAATATTCTTTGTATTCAGATGGAAGTGCGTAAAACCACATGCAAACAAATCTCTGGTGAATATTTGTAGAAAGCGTTATGCATGTAGCGTGATCGTATCACGGAAAATCCCGGCGATTGTATCTATATAAATTACACATCTATTGGGTAGAACTCGCTCCAAAAATTTTTTCTGAATAACCGGCCTGATTTTCGAAACTGGCATTAGGAAAAAGCTGCAAATTCAGAGTTAATGTTTCTAGGTGTAAATATGTCCTTTATGGTGGATGAAAGTTCTGTAATCTACATGTTCACAACTCATTCGAGAAAGTTTGTTGAAACCATGATGCATGACGCGTGTTCAGAAATTGGAAAGTCACTGTGATGGAAAATATGTAATTTACATTTCTATTGGGAAGTACTTGCTCCACGAGAATTCTTCTGCGAATCTGCCTCATTTTTAAACCTGGCATTAGGAAAAACTTTCAAAATATGAGAAAATGCTTCAAAGTGTCAATATGGATTTTATGGTGGATGAAATTTCGTTAATCTTTACGCTAACAACTCTGAAGAGAATATTAGTCGAATCCGAGATGCATGTAGCGTGTTCAGAACACGGAATTTCACGGTGAGCGAATCCATGTAAATTACATGTCTATTGTTTAGAAAAAGCTCCAAGAGATTTTTGCCGTGAAATCTGCCTCATTTTCGAAACTGGCATTTGGAAAGCTCTGTGAAATCACAGAAAATGTTTCTAAGCATAAATATGCTTTTTTACGGTGATGAAAGACCTGTAATCCACATGCAAACAACTCGGTAGTGTACTTTTGTCGAATACTTTCTGCATGTAGCATGTTCGATACACGTAATTTCACAGTAGGAGAATCTATGTAATTTACATATCTATTGAGTAGAACATGCTCCAACATTGTTTTCCTTTGAAAACTGCCTGAGATTTGAAACTGCAATTAGGACAAAGCTGCGAACATAGAGTAAATGTTTCTAGGTGTAAATATGACTAGTATGGTGGAAGAAAATTCGGTAATCCGCATGCAACCAACTCTGTAGTGAATATTTGTCGAATCCGAGATACATGAAGTGTGTTTTGAACACAGAATATCACGGTGAGCGAATCTATGTAAAATATATGACTCTTGGGTAGAACTGGCTCAAAGATTTTTTCTGCGAAATCTACCTCATTTTCGAAACTGGCAATTGAAAATCTCTGCAAAATCAGAGAAAATGTTTCAAAGTGTCAATATGGCTTTAAGTTGCATGAAAGTTCGGTAATCCTTATGCTAACAACTCAGTAGTGAATATTTGTCGAATCCGAGATCCATGAAGCGTGTTCGGAACAGGAATTTCACGATGATGGGTTCTATGTAAATTGCATATCTATTGGGTAGAATTCATTGTAAGAGGATTTTTCTGTGAAAACTTCATAATTTTAGAAACTAACATTAGGCGAAATATATTAATTCAGTATAAAACTTTGTATGTATAAATATGCATTGTAAGGTGGATGAAAGTTCGGTAATACACGTGTTCAGAACTCATAAAAGCATGTTTGTTGAATCCGTGATGCATATATCGTATTCAGAACACGGAATTTCACGGTGAGTGAAACTAGGTAAATTACATATCTTTTGGGTACAACTGGCTCCAAGAGCATTTTTTCTGCCAAATCTGAATCATTTTCAATCCTGGCGTTAAATCTAAGCTGTGAAATCTGAGAAAATTATTCAAAGTGTCAGTAAGCCATGTGTGGTGAATAAAAGTCCTCTAATTCATAGGCTAACAACTCTGTAGTAAATATTTTTCAAATCCGAGATACGTGAAGCATGTTCGGAACACGGAATTTCACGGTGAGCGAATCCATGTAAATTACAATTCTATTCGTTAAATCGTGCTCCAAGAATTTTTTGCCGTGTAATCTGCCTCATTTTCGAAACTGGCGTTTGGAAAATTCTGTGAAATCAGAGAAAATGCTTCTAAGCATCAATATGCCTTGTATTGTTGTGAAAGTCCTGTAATCCACATGCAAACGTCCATGTAGTGTATTATTCTCGACTCCTTTCTGCATGTAGCGTGTTCGATACACGTAATTTCACAGTAGGAGAATATATATAATTTACATATCTATTGAGTAGAACATGCTCCAAAAGTTTTTTCCTTTGAAAACTGCCTGATTTTTGAAACTGCTATTTGGACAAAACTGCGAACTCAGAGTAAATGTTTCTAGGTGTAAATTTGATTGTATGGTGGATGAAAGATCGGTAATCTGCATGCAAACAACTCTGGAGTGAATATTTGTCGAATCTGAGATTCATGAAGCGTGTTCGGAACACAGATATCACGGTGAGCGAATCAATGTAAAATACATGTCCCTTGTGTAGAACACACTCCAAGAGATTATTCTGCGAAATCTGCCTCATTTTCGAAACTGGCATTTGAAAATCACTGCAAAATCAGAGAAAATGCTTCAAAGTGACAATATGGCATTTATGGTGGATGAAAGTTCGGTAATCCTTATGCTAACAACTCAGTAGTGAATATTTGTCGAAACCGAGATCCATGAAGCGTGTTCGGAACAGGAATTTCACGATGATGGGTTCTATGTAAATTGCATATCTATTGGGTAGAATTCGTTGTAAGAGGATTTTTCTGTGAAAACTTCATGATTTTAGAAACTAACATTAGGCGAAATATATTAATTCGGTATAAAACTTTCTATGTATAAATATGCATTGTAAGGTGGATGAAAGTTCGGTAATACACGTGTTCACAACTCATAAAAGCATGTTTGTTGAATCCGTGATGCATATATCGTATTCAGAACACGGAATTTCACGGTGAGTGAAACTAGGTAAATTACATATCTTTTGGGTACAACTGGCTCCAAGAGCATTTTTTCTGCCAAATCTGAATCATTTTCAATCCTGGCGTTAAATCTAAGCTGTGAAATCTGAGAAAAGTATTCAAAGTGTCAGTAAGCCGTGTGTGGTGAATAAAAGTACTCTAATTAAAATGCTAACAACTCTGTAGTAAATATTTTTCGAATCCAAGATGCGTGAAGCATGTTCGGAACGCGGAATTTCACGGTGAGCGAATCCATGTAAATTAAATGTCTATTGGTTAGAACGTGCTCCAAGAATTTTTGCCGTGTAATCTGCCTCATTTTCGAAACTGGCGTTTGGAAAATTCTGTGAAATCAGAGAAAATGCTTCTAAGCATCAATATACCTTGTATTGTGATGAAAGTCCTGTAATACACATGCAAACATCCATGTAGTTCATTTTTCTCGAATCCTTTCTGCATGTAGCGTGTTCGATACCCGTAAATTCACAGCAGGAGAATATATGTAATTTACATATCTATTGAGTAGAAAATGCTCCAAACTTTTTTTCCTTTGAAAACTGCCTGATTTTCGAAACTGCTATTAGGACAAAACTGCGAACTCAGAGTAAATGTTTCTAGGTGTAAATTTCATTGTATGGTGGATGAAAGATCGGTAATCCGCATGCAAACAACTCTGGAGTGAATATTTGTCGAATCCGAGATCCATGAAGCGTGTTCGGAACAGGAATTTCACGATGATGGGTTCTATGTAAATTGCATATCTATTGGGTAGAACTCGTTCTAAAAGGATTTTTCTGTGACAACTGCATGATTTTAGAAACTAACATTAGGAGAAATCTACTAAATCAGTATAAAACTTTGTATGTATAAATATGCATTGTAAGGTGGATGAAAGTTCGGTAATACACGTGTTCACAACTCATTAAAGCATTTTTGTTGAACCCATGATGCATATAACGTGTTCAGTACACGGATGTCACGGTGAGTGAAAGTAGGTAAATTACATATCTTTTGGGTACAACACGCTCCAAGAGCATTTTTCTGCCAAATCTGCCTCATTTTCAATCCTGGCGTTAAATCTAAGCTGTGAAATCTGAGAAAATTCTTCAAAGTGTCAGTAAGCCGTATGTGGTGAATGAAAGTATTGTAATCCACATGCTAACAATTCTGTAGTGAATAAATGTCGAATCCGAGATACATGAAGCACGATCGGAGCACGGAATTGCACGGTGAGTGATTCCATGTAAATTACAAGTCTATTTGTTAGAACGTGCTCCAAGAAATTTTTGCCGTGAAATCTGCCTCATTTTCGAAACTTGCATTTGGAAAATTCTGTGAAATAAGAGAAAATGCTTCTAAGCATCAATATGCGTTGTATTGTGATGAAAGTCCTGTAATCCACATGCAAACAACTCTGTAGTGTATATTTCTCGAATCCTTTCTGCATGTAGCATGTTAGATACATGTAATTTCACAGCAGGAGAATATACATAATTTACATATCTATTGAGTAGAACATGCTCCAAAAATTTTTTCCTTTGAAAACTCCCTGATTTTCGAAACTGATTTTAGGACAATGTTACGAACTCAGAGTAAATGTTTCTAGGTGTAAATAGGATTGTATGGTGGATGAAAGATCGGTAATCCGCATGCAAACAACTCTGTAGTGAATATTTGTCGAATCCGAGATACATGAAACGTTTTTGGAACACAGAATATAACAGTGAGCGAATCTATGTAAAATACATCTCTTGTGTAGATCTCGCTCCAAGAGATTTTACTGCGAATTCTGCCTCATTTTCGATACTGGCAATTGAAAATCTCTGCAAAATCAGAGAAAATGCTTCAAAGTGTCAATATTCTTTGTATTCAGATGGAAGTGCGTAAAACCACATGCAAACAAATCTCTGGTGAATATTTGTAGAAAGCGTTATGCATGTAGCGTGATCGTATCACGGAAAATCCCGGCGATTGTATCTATATAAATTACACATCTATTGGGTAGAACTCGCTCCAAAAATTTTTTCTGAATAACCGGCCTGATTTTCGAAACTGGCATTAGGAAAAAGCTGCAAATTCAGAGTTAATGTTTCTAGGTGTAAATATGTCCTTTATGGTGGATGAAAGTTCTGTAATCTACATGTTCACAACTCATTCGAGAAAGTTTGTTGAAACCATGATGCATGACGCGTGTTCAGAAATTGGAAAGTCACTGTGATGGAAAATATGTAATTTACATTTCTATTGGGAAGTACTTGCTCCACGAGAATTCTTCTGCGAATCTGCCTCATTTTTAAACCTGGCATTAGGAAAAACTTTCAAAATATGAGAAAATGCTTCAAAGTGTCAATATGGATTTTATGGTGGATGAAATTTCGTTAATCTTTACGCTAACAACTCTGAAGAGAATATTAGTCGAATCCGAGATGCATGTAGCGTGTTCAGAACACGGAATTTCACGGTGAGCGAATCCATGTAAATTACATGTCTATTGTTTAGAAAAAGCTCCAAGAGATTTTTGCCGTGAAATCTGCCTCATTTTCGAAACTGGCATTTGGAAAGCTCTGTGAAATCACAGAAAATGTTTCTAAGCATAAATATGCTTTTTTACGGTGATGAAAGACCTGTAATCCACATGCAAACAACTCGGTAGTGTACTTTTGTCGAATACTTTCTGCATGTAGCATGTTCGATACACGTAATTTCACAGTAGGAGAATCTATGTAATTTACATATCTATTGAGTAGAACATGCTCCAACATTGTTTTCCTTTGAAAACTGCCTGAGATTTGAAACTGCAATTAGGACAAAGCTGCGAACATAGAGTAAATGTTTCTAGGTGTAAATATGACTAGTATGGTGGAAGAAAATTCGGTAATCCGCATGCAACCAACTCTGTAGTGAATATTTGTCGAATCCGAGATACATGAAGTGTGTTTTGAACACAGAATATCACGGTGAGCGAATCTATGTAAAATATATGACTCTTGGGTAGAACTGGCTCAAAGATTTTTTCTGCGAAATCTACCTCATTTTCGAAACTGGCAATTGAAAATCTCTGCAAAATCAGAGAAAATGTTTCAAAGTGTCAATATGGCTTTAAGTTGCATGAAAGTTCGGTAATCCTTATGCTAACAACTCAGTAGTGAATATTTGTCGAATCCGAGATCCATGAAGCGTGTTCGGAACAGGAATTTCACGATGATGGGTTCTATGTAAATTGCATATCTATTGGGTAGAATTCATTGTAAGAGGATTTTTCTGTGAAAACTTCATAATTTTAGAAACTAACATTAGGCGAAATATATTAATTCAGTATAAAACTTTCTATGTATAAATATGCATTGTAAGGTGGATGAAAGTTCGGTAATACATGTGTTCAGAACTCATAAAAGCATGTTTGTTGAATCCGTGATGCATATATCGTATTCAGAACACGGAATTTCACGGTGAGTGAAACTAGGTAAATTACATATCTTTTGGGTACAACTGGCTCCAAGAGCATTTTTTCTGCCAAATCTGAATCATTTTCAATCCTGGCGTTAAATCTAAGCTGTGAAATCTGAGAAAATTATTCAAAGTGTCAGTAAGCCATGTGTGGTGAATAAAAGTCCTCTAATTCATAGGCTAACAACTCTGTAGTAAATATTTTTCAAATCCGAGATACGTGAAGCATGTTCGGAACACGGAATTTCACGGTGAGCGAATCCATGTAAATTACAATTCTATTCGTTAAATCGTGCTCCAAGAATTTTTTGCCGTGTAATCTGCCTCATTTTCGAAACTGGCGTTTGGAAAATTCTGTGAAATCAGAGAAAATGCTTCTAAGCATCAATATGCCTTGTATTGTTGTGAAAGTCCTGTAATCCACATGCAAACGTCCATGTAGTGTATTATTCTCGACTCCTTTCTGCATGTAGCGTGTTCGATACACGTAATTTCACAGTAGGAGAATATATATAATTTACATATCTATTGAGTAGAACATGCTCCAAAAGTTTTTTCCTTTGAAAACTGCCTGATTTTTGAAACTGCTATTTGGACAAAGCTGCGAACTCAGAGTAAATGTTTCTAGGTGTAAATTTGATTGTATGGTGGATGAAAGATCGGTAATCTGCATGCAAACAACTCTGGAGTGAATATTTGTCGAATCCGAGATTCATGAAGCGTGTTCGGAACACAGATATCACGGTGAGCGAATCAATGTAAAATACATGTCCCTTGTGTAGAACACACTCCAAGAGATTATTCTGCGAAATCTGCCTCATTTTCGAAACTGGCATTTGAAAATCACTGCAAAATCAGAGAAAATGCTTCAAAGTGACAATATGGCATTTATGGTGGATGAAAGTTCGGTAATCCTTATGCTAACAACTCAGTAGTGAATATTTGTCGAAACCGAGATCCATGAAGCGTGTTCGGAACAGGAATTTCACGATGATGGGTTCTATGTAAATTGCATATCTATTGGGTAGAATTCGTTGTAAGAGGATTTTTCTGTGAAAACTTCATGATTTTAGAAACTAACATTAGGCGAAATATATTAATTCAGTATAAAACTTTCTATGTATAAATATGCATTGTAAGGTGGATGAAAGTTCGGTAATACACGTGTTCACAACTCATAAAAGCATGTTTGTTGAATCCGTGATGCATATATCGTATTCAGAACACGGAATTTCACGGTGAGTGAAACTAGGTAAATTACATATCTTTTGGGTACAACTGGCTCCAAGAGCATTTTTTCTGCCAAATCTGAATCATTTTCAATCCTGGCGTTAAATCTAAGCTGTGAAATCTGAGAAAAGTATTCAAAGTGTCAGTAAGCCGTGT
This sequence comes from Camelus bactrianus, assembly GCF_048773025.1. NCBI lineage: Eukaryota > Metazoa > Chordata > Mammalia > Artiodactyla > Camelidae > Camelus > Camelus bactrianus. The sequence continues at coordinate 45,064,402 of NC_133558.1, read as the reverse complement.
GTGGTGAATAAAAGTACTCTAATTAAAATGCTAACAACTCTGTAGTAAATATTTTTCGAATCCAAGATGCGTGAAGCATGTTCGGAACGCGGAATTTCACGGTGAGCGAATCCATGTAAATTAAATGTCTATTGGTTAGAACGTGCTCCAAGAATTTTTGCCGTGTAATCTGCCTCATTTTCGAAACTGGCGTTTGGAAAATTCTGTGAAATCAGAGAAAATGCTTCTAAGCATCAATATACCTTGTATTGTGATGAAAGTCCTGTAATACACATGCAAACATCCATGTAGTTCATTTTTCTCGAATCCTTTCTGCATGTAGCGTGTTCGATACCCGTAAATTCACAGCAGGAGAATATATGTAATTTACATATCTATTGAGTAGAACATGCTCCAAACTTTTTTTCCTTTGAAAACTGCCTGATTTTCGAAACTGCTATTAGGACAAAACTGCGAACTCAGAGTAAATGTTTCTAGGTGTAAATTTCATTGTATGGTGGATGAAAGATCGGTAATCCGCATGCAAACAACTCTGGAGTGAATATTTGTCGAATCCGAGATCCATGAAGCGTGTTCGGAACAGGAATTTCACGATGATGGGTTCTATGTAAATTGCATATCTATTGGGTAGAACTCGTTCTAAAAGGATTTTTCTGTGACAACTGCATGATTTTAGAAACTAACATTAGGAGAAATCTACTAAATCAGTATAAAACTTTGTATGTATAAATATGCATTGTAAGGTGGATGAAAGTTCGGTAATACACGTGTTCACAACTCATTAAAGCATTTTTGTTGAACCCATGATGCATATAACGTGTTCAGTACACGGATGTCACGGTGAGTGAAAGTAGGTAAATTACATATCTTTTGGGTACAACACGCTCCAAGAGCATTTTTCTGCCAAATCTGCCTCATTTTCAATCCTGGCGTTAAATCTAAGCTGTGAAATCTGAGAAAATTCTTCAAAGTGTCAGTAAGCCGTATGTGGTGAATGAAAGTATTGTAATCCACATGCTAACAATTCTGTAGTGAATAAATGTCGAATCCGAGATACATGAAGCACGATCGGAGCACGGAATTGCACGGTGAGTGATTCCATGTAAATTACAAGTCTATTTGTTAGAACGTGCTCCAAGAAATTTTTGCCGTGAAATCTGCCTCATTTTCGAAACTTGCATTTGGAAAATTCTGTGAAATAAGAGAAAATGCTTCTAAGCATCAATATGCGTTGTATTGTGATGAAAGTCCTGTAATCCACATGCAAACAACTCTGTAGTGTATATTTCTCGAATCCTTTCTGCATGTAGCATGTTAGATACATGTAATTTCACAGCAGGAGAATATACATAATTTACATATCTATTGAGTAGAACATGCTCCAAAAATTTTTTCCTTTGAAAACTCCCTGATTTTCGAAACTGATTTTAGGACAATGTTACGAACTCAGAGTAAATGTTTCTAGGTGTAAATAGGATTGTATGGTGGATGAAAGATCGGTAATCCGCATGCAAACAACTCTGTAGTGAATATTTGTCGAATCCGAGATACATGAAACGTTTTTGGAACACAGAATATAACAGTGAGCGAATCTATGTAAAATACATCTCTTGTGTAGATCTCGCTCCAAGAGATTTTACTGCGAATTCTGCCTCATTTTCGATACTGGCAATTGAAAATCTCTGCAAAATCAGAGAAAATGCTTCAAAGTGTCAATATTCTTTGTATTCAGATGGAAGTGCGTAAAACCACATGCAAACAAATCTCTGGTGAATATTTGTAGAAAGCGTTATGCATGTAGCGTGATCGTATCACGGAAAATCCCGGCGATTGTATCTATATAAATTACACATCTATTGGGTAGAACTCGCTCCAAAAATTTTTTCTGAATAACCGGCCTGATTTTCGAAACTGGCATTAGGAAAAAGCTGCAAATTCAGAGTTAATGTTTCTAGGTGTAAATATGTCCTTTATGGTGGATGAAAGTTCTGTAATCTACATGTTCACAACTCATTCGAGAAAGTTTGTTGAAACCATGATGCATGACGCGTGTTCAGAAATTGGAAAGTCACTGTGATGGAAAATATGTAATTTACATTTCTATTGGGAAGTACTTGCTCCACGAGAATTCTTCTGCGAATCTGCCTCATTTTTAAACCTGGCATTAGGAAAAACTTTCAAAATATGAGAAAATGCTTCAAAGTGTCAATATGGATTTTATGGTGGATGAAATTTCGTTAATCTTTACGCTAACAACTCTGAAGAGAATATTAGTCGAATCCGAGATGCATGTAGCGTGTTCAGAACACGGAATTTCACGGTGAGCGAATCCATGTAAATTACATGTCTATTGTTTAGAAAAAGCTCCAAGAGATTTTTGCCGTGAAATCTGCCTCATTTTCGAAACTGGCATTTGGAAAGCTCTGTGAAATCACAGAAAATGTTTCTAAGCATAAATATGCTTTTTTACGGTGATGAAAGACCTGTAATCCACATGCAAACAACTCGGTAGTGTACTTTTGTCGAATACTTTCTGCATGTAGCATGTTCGATACACGTAATTTCACAGTAGGAGAATCTATGTAATTTACATATCTATTGAGTAGAACATGCTCCAACATTGTTTTCCTTTGAAAACTGCCTGAGATTTGAAACTGCAATTAGGACAAAGCTGCGAACATAGAGTAAATGTTTCTAGGTGTAAATATGACTAGTATGGTGGAAGAAAATTCGGTAATCCGCATGCAACCAACTCTGTAGTGAATATTTGTCGAATCCGAGATACATGAAGTGTGTTTTGAACACAGAATATCACGGTGAGCGAATCTATGTAAAATATATGACTCTTGGGTAGAACTGGCTCAAAGATTTTTTCTGCGAAATCTACCTCATTTTCGAAACTGGCAATTGAAAATCTCTGCAAAATCAGAGAAAATGTTTCAAAGTGTCAATATGGCTTTAAGTTGCATGAAAGTTCGGTAATCCTTATGCTAACAACTCAGTAGTGAATATTTGTCGAATCCGAGATCCATGAAGCGTGTTCGGAACAGGAATTTCACGATGATGGGTTCTATGTAAATTGCATATCTATTGGGTAGAATTCATTGTAAGAGGATTTTTCTGTGAAAACTTCATAATTTTAGAAACTAACATTAGGCGAAATATATTAATTCAGTATAAAACTTTCTATGTATAAATATGCATTGTAAGGTGGATGAAAGTTCGGTAATACACGTGTTCAGAACTCATAAAAGCATGTTTGTTGAATCTGTGATGCATATATCGTATTCAGAACACGGAATTTCACGGTGAGTGAAACTAGGTAAATTACATATCTTTTGGGTACAACTGGCTCCAAGAGCATTTTTTCTGCCAAATCTGAATCATTTTCAATCCTGGCGTTAAATCTAAGCTGTGAAATCTGAGAAAATTATTCAAAGTGTCAGTAAGCCATGTGTGGTGAATAAAAGTCCTCTAATTCATAGGCTAACAACTCTGTAGTAAATATTTTTCAAATCCGAGATACGTGAAGCATGTTCGGAACACGGAATTTCACGGTGAGCGAATCCATGTAAATTACAATTCTATTCGTTAAATCGTGCTCCAAGAATTTTTTGCCGTGTAATCTGCCTCATTTTCGAAACTGGCGTTTGGAAAATTCTGTGAAATCAGAGAAAATGCTTCTAAGCATCAATATGCCTTGTATTGTTGTGAAAGTCCTGTAATCCACATGCAAACGTCCATGTAGTGTATTATTCTCGACTCCTTTCTGCATGTAGCGTGTTTGATACACGTAATTTCACAGTAGGAGAATATATATAATTTACATATCTATTGAGTAGAACATGCTCCAAAAGTTTTTTCCTTTGAAAACTGCCTGATTTTTGAAACTGCTATTTGGACAAAGCTGCGAACTCAGAGTAAATGTTTCTAGGTGTAAATTTGATTGTATGGTGGATGAAAGATCGGTAATCTGCATGCAAACAACTCTGGAGTGAATATTTGTCGAATCCGAGATTCATGAAGCGTGTTCGGAACACAGATATCACGGTGAGCGAATCAATGTAAAATACATGTCCCTTGTGTAGAACACACTCCAAGAGATTATTCTGCGAAATCTGCCTCATTTTCGAAACTGGCATTTGAAAATCACTGCAAAATCAGAGAAAATGCTTCAAAGTGACAATATGGCATTTATGGTGGATGAAAGTTCGGTAATCCTTATGCTAACAACTCAGTAGTGAATATTTGTCGAAACCGAGATCCATGAAGCGTGTTCGGAACAGGAATTTCACGATGATGGGTTCTATGTAAATTGCATATCTATTGGGTAGAATTCGTTGTAAGAGGATTTTTCTGTGAAAACTTCATGATTTTAGAAACTAACATTAGGCGAAATATATTAATTCAGTATAAAACTTTCTATGTATAAATATGCATTGTAAGGTGGATGAAAGTTCGGTAATACACGTGTTCACAACTCATAAAAGCATGTTTGTTGAATCCGTGATGCATATATCGTATTCAGAACACGGAATTTCACGGTGAGTGAAACTAGGTAAATTACATATCTTTTGGGTACAACTGGCTCCAAGAGCATTTTTTCTGCCAAATCTGAATCATTTTCAATCCTGGCGTTAAATCTAAGCTGTGAAATCTGAGAAAAGTATTCAAAGTGTCAGTAAGCCGTGTGTGGTGAATAAAAGTACTCTAATTAAAATGCTAACAACTCTGTAGTAAATATTTTTCGAATCCAAGATGCGTGAAGCATGTTCGGAACGCGGAATTTCACGGTGAGCGAATCCATGTAAATTAAATGTCTATTGGTTAGAACGTGCTCCAAGAATTTTTGCCGTGTAATCTGCCTCATTTTCGAAACTGGCGTTTGGAAAATTCTGTGAAATCAGAGAAAATGCTTCTAAGCATCAATATACCTTGTATTGTGATGAAAGTCCTGTAATACACATGCAAACATCCATGTAGTTCATTTTTCTCGAATCCTTTCTGCATGTAGCGTGTTCGATACCCGTAAATTCACAGCAGGAGAATATATGTAATTTACATATCTATTGAGTAGAACATGCTCCAAACTTTTTTTCCTTTGAAAACTGCCTGATTTTCGAAACTGCTATTAGGACAAAACTGCGAACTCAGAGTAAATGTTTCTAGGTGTAAATTTCATTGTATGGTGGATGAAAGATCGGTAATCCGCATGCAAACAACTCTGGAGTGAATATTTGTCGAATCCGAGATCCATGAAGCGTGTTCGGAACAGGAATTTCACGATGATGGGTTCTATGTAAATTGCATATCTATTGGGTAGAACTCGTTCTAAAAGGATTTTTCTGTGACAACTGCATGATTTTAGAAACTAACATTAGGAGAAATCTACTAAATCAGTATAAAACTTTGTATGTATAAATATGCATTGTAAGGTGGATGAAAGTTCGGTAATACACGTGTTCACAACTCATTAAAGCATTTTTGTTGAACCCATGATGCATATAACGTGTTCAGTACACGGATGTCACGGTGAGTGAAAGTAGGTAAATTACATATCTTTTGGGTACAACACACTCCAAGAGCATTTTTCTGCCAAATCTGCCTCATTTTCAATCCTGGCGTTAAATCTAAGCTGTGAAATCTGAGAAAATTCTTCAAAGTGTCAGTAAGCCGTATGTGGTGAATGAAAGTATTGTAATCCACATGCTAACAATTCTGTAGTGAATAAATGTCGAATCCGAGATACATGAAGCACGATCGGAGCACGGAATTGCACGGTGAGTGATTCCATGTAAATTACAAGTCTATTTGTTAGAACGTGCTCCAAGAAATTTTTGCCGTGAAATCTGCCTCATTTTCGAAACTTGCATTTGGAAAATTCTGTGAAATAAGAGAAAATGCTTCTAAGCATCAATATGCGTTGTATTGTGATGAAAGTCCTGTAATCCACATGCAAACAACTCTGTAGTGTATATTTCTCGAATCCTTTCTGCATGTAGCATGTTAGATACATGTAATTTCACAGCAGGAGAATATACATAATTTACATATCTATTGAGTAGAACATGCTCCAAAAATTTTTTCCTTTGAAAACTCCCTGATTTTCGAAACTGATTTTAGGACAATGTTACGAACTCAGAGTAAATGTTTCTAGGTGTAAATAGGATTGTATGGTGGATGAAAGATCGGTAATCCGCATGCAAACAACTCTGTAGTGAATATTTGTCGAATCCGAGATACATGAAACGTTTTTGGAACACAGAATATAACAGTGAGCGAATCTATGTAAAATACATCTCTTGTGTAGATCTCGCTCCAAGAGATTTTACTGCGAATTCTGCCTCATTTTCGATACTGGCAATTGAAAATCTCTGCAAAATCAGAGAAAATGCTTCAAAGTGTCAATATTCTTTGTATTCAGATGGAAGTGCGTAAAACCACATGCAAACAAATCTCTGGTGAATATTTGTAGAAAGCGTTATGCATGTAGCGTGATCGTATCACGGAAAATCCCGGCGATTGTATCTATATAAATTACACATCTATTGGGTAGAACTCGCTCCAAAAATTTTTTCTGAATAACCGGCCTGATTTTCGAAACTGGCATTAGGAAAAAGCTGCAAATTCAGAGTTAATGTTTCTAGGTGTAAATATGTCCTTTATGGTGGATGAAAGTTCTGTAATCTACATGTTCACAACTCATTCGAGAAAGTTTGTTGAAACCATGATGCATGACGCGTGTTCAGAAATTGGAAAGTCACTGTGATGGAAAATATGTAATTTACATTTCTATTGGGAAGTACTTGCTCCACGAGAATTCTTCTGCGAATCTGCCTCATTTTTAAACCTGGCATTAGGAAAAACTTTCAAAATATGAGAAAATGCTTCAAAGTGTCAATATGGATTTTATGGTGGATGAAATTTCGTTAATCTTTACGCTAACAACTCTGAAGAGAATATTAGTCGAATCCGAGATGCATGTAGCGTGTTCAGAACACGGAATTTCACGGTGAGCGAATCCATGTAAATTACATGTCTATTGTTTAGAAAAAGCTCCAAGAGATTTTTGCCGTGAAATCTGCCTCATTTTCGAAACTGGCATTTGGAAAGCTCTGTGAAATCACAGAAAATGTTTCTAAGCATAAATATGCTTTTTTACGGTGATGAAAGACCTGTAATCCACATGCAAACAACTCGGTAGTGTACTTTTGTCGAATACTTTCTGCATGTAGCATGTTCGATACACGTAATTTCACAGTAGGAGAATCTATGTAATTTACATATCTATTGAGTAGAACATGCTCCAACATTGTTTTCCTTTGAAAACTGCCTGAGATTTGAAACTGCAATTAGGACAAAGCTGCGAACATAGAGTAAATGTTTCTAGGTGTAAATATGACTAGTATGGTGGAAGAAAATTCGGTAATCCGCATGCAACCAACTCTGTAGTGAATATTTGTCGAATCCGAGATACATGAAGTGTGTTTTGAACACAGAATATCACGGTGAGCGAATCTATGTAAAATATATGACTCTTGGGTAGAACTGGCTCAAAGATTTTTTCTGCGAAATCTACCTCATTTTCGAAACTGGCAATTGAAAATCTCTGCAAAATCAGAGAAAATGTTTCAAAGTGTCAATATGGCTTTAAGTTGCATGAAAGTTCGGTAATCCTTATGCTAACAACTCAGTAGTGAATATTTGTCGAATCCGAGATCCATGAAGCGTGTTCGGAACAGGAATTTCACGATGATGGGTTCTATGTAAATTGCATATCTATTGGGTAGAATTCATTGTAAGAGGATTTTTCTGTGAAAACTTCATAATTTTAGAAACTAACATTAGGCGAAATATATTAATTCAGTATAAAACTTTGTATGTATAAATATGCATTGTAAGGTGGATGAAAGTTCGGTAATACACGTGTTCAGAACTCATAAAAGCATGTTTGTTGAATCCGTGATGCATATATCGTATTCAGAACACGGAATTTCACGGTGAGTGAAACTAGGTAAATTACATATCTTTTGGGTACAACTGGCTCCAAGAGCATTTTTTCTGCCAAATCTGAATCATTTTCAATCCTGGCGTTAAATCTAAGCTGTGAAATCTGAGAAAATTATTCAAAGTGTCAGTAAGCCATGTGTGGTGAATAAAAGTCCTCTAATTCATAGGCTAACAACTCTGTAGTAAATATTTTTCAAATCCGAGATACGTGAAGCATGTTCGGAACACGGAATTTCACGGTGAGCGAATCCATGTAAATTACAATTCTATTCGTTAAATCGTGCTCCAAGAATTTTTTGCCGTGTAATCTGCCTCATTTTCGAAACTGGCGTTTGGAAAAATCTGTGAAATCAGAGAAAATGCTTCTAAGCATCAATATGCCTTGTATTGTTGTGAAAGTCCTGTAATCCACATGCAAACGTCCATGTAGTGTATTATTCTCGACTCCTTTCTGCATGTAGCGTGTTTGATACACGTAATTTCACAGTAGGAGAATATATATAATTTACATATCTATTGAGTAGAACATGCTCCAAAAGTTTTTTCCTTTGAAAACTGCCTGATTTTTGAAACTGCTATTTGGACAAAGCTGCGAACTCAGAGTAAATGTTTCTAGGTGTAAATTTGATTGTATGGTGGATGAAAGATCGGTAATCTGCATGCAAACAACTCTGGAGTGAATATTTGTCGAATCCGAGATTCATGAAGCGTGTTCGGAACACAGATATCACGGTGAGCGAATCAATGTAAAATACATGTCCCTTGTGTAGAACACACTCCAAGAGATTATTCTGCGAAATCTGCCTCATTTTCGAAACTGGCATTTGAAAATCACTGCAAAATCAGAGAAAATGCTTCAAAGTGACAATATGGCATTTATGGTGGATGAAAGTTCGGTAATCCTTATGCTAACAACTCAGTAGTGAATATTTGTCGAAACCGAGATCCATGAAGCGTGTTCGGAACAGGAATTTCACGATGATGGGTTCTATGTAAATTGCATATCTATTGGGTAGAATTCGTTGTAAGAGGATTTTTCTGTGAAAACTTCATGATTTTAGAAACTAACATTAGGCGAAATATATTAATTCAGTATAAAACTTTCTATGTATAAATATGCATTGTAAGGTGGATGAAAGTTCGGTAATACACGTGTTCACAACTCATAAAAGCATGTTTGTTGAATCCGTGATGCATATATCGTATTCAGAACACGGAATTTCACGGTGAGTGAAACTAGGTAAATTACATATCTTTTGGGTACAACTGGCTCCAAGAGCATTTTTTCTGCCAAATCTGAATCATTTTCAATCCTGGCGTTAAATCTAAGCTGTGAAATCTGAGAAAAGTATTCAAAGTGTCAGTAAGCCGTGTGTGGTGAATAAAAGTACTCTAATTAAAATGCTAACAACTCTGTAGTAAATATTTTTCGAATCCAAGATGCGTGAAGCATGTTCGGAACGCGGAATTTCACGGTGAGCGAATCCATGTAAATTAAATGTCTATTGGTTAGAACGTGCTCCAAGAATTTTTGCCGTGCAATCTGCCTCATTTTCGAAACTGGCGTTTGGAAAATTCTGTGAAATCAGAGAAAATGCTTCTAAGCATCAATATACCTTGTATTGTGATGAAAGTCCTGTAATACACATGCAAACATCCATGTAGTTCATTTTTCTCGAATCCTTTCTGCATGTAGCGTGTTCGATACCCGTAAATTCACAGCAGGAGAATATATGTAATTTACATATCTATTGAGTAGAACATGCTCCAAACTTTTTTTCCTTTGAAAACTGCCTGATTTTCGAAACTGCTATTAGGACAAAACTGCGAACTCAGAGTAAATGTTTCTAGGTGTAAATTTCATTGTATGGTGGATGAAAGATCGGTAATCCGCATGCAAACAACTCTGGAGTGAATATTTGTCGAATCCGAGATCCATGAAGCGTGTTCGGAACAGGAATTTCACGATGATGGGTTCTATGTAAATTGCATATCTATTGGGTAGAACTCGTTCTAAAAGGATTTTTCTGTGACAACTGCATGATTTTAGAAACTAACATTAGGAGAAATCTACTAAATCAGTATAAAACTTTGTATGTATAAATATGCATTGTAAGGTGGATGAAAGTTCGGTAATACACGTGTTCACAACTCATTAAAGCATTTTTGTTGAACCCATGATGCATATAACGTGTTCAGAACACGGATGTCACGGTGAGTGAAAGTAGGTAAATTACATATCTTTTGGGTACAACACGCTCCAAGAGCATTTTTCTGCCAAATCTGCCTCATTTTCAATCCTGGCGTTAAATCTAAGCTGTGAAATCTGAGAAAATTCTTCAAAGTGTCAGTAAGCCGTATGTGGTGAATGAAAGTATTGTAATCCACATGCTAACAATTCTGTAGTGAATAAATGTCGAATCCGAGATACATGAAGCACGATCGGAGCACGGAATTGCACGGTGAGTGATTCCATGTAAATTACAAGTCTATTTGTTAGAACGTGCTCCAAGAAATTTTTGCCGTGAAATCTGCCTCATTTTCGAAACTTGCATTTGGAAAATTCTGTGAAATAAGAGAAAATGCTTCTAAGCATCAATATGCGTTGTATTGTGATGAAAGTCCTGTAATCCACATGCAAACAACTCTGTAGTGTATATTTCTCGAATCCTTTCTGCATGTAGCATGTTAGATACATGTAATTTCACAGCAGGAGAATATACATAATTTACATATCTATTGAGTAGAACATGCTCCAAAAATTTTTTCCTTTGAAAACTCCCTGATTTTCGAAACTGATTTTAGGACAATGTTACGAACTCAGAGTAAATGTTTCTAGGTGTAAATAGGATTGTATGGTGGATGAAAGATCGGTAATCCGCATGCAAACAACTCTGTAGTGAATATTTGTCGAATCCGAGATACATGAAACGTTTTTGGAACACAGAATATAACAGTGAGCGAATCTATGTAAAATACATCTCTTGTGTAGATCTCGCTCCAAGAGATTTTACTGCGAATTCTGCCTCATTTTCGATACTGGCAATTGAAAATCTCTGCAAAATCAGAGAAAATGCTTCAAAGTGTCAATATTCTTTGTATTCAGATGGAAGTGCGTAAAACCACATGCAAACAAATCTCTGGTGAATATTTGTAGAAAGCGTTATGCATGTAGCGTGATCGTATCACGGAAAATCCCGGCGATTGTATCTATATAAATTACACATCTATTGGGTAGAACTCGCTCCAAAAATTTTTTCTGAATAACCGGCCTGATTTTCGAAACTGGCATTAGGAAAAAGCTGCAAATTCAGAGTTAATGTTTCTAGGTGTAAATATGTCCTTTATGGTGGATGAAAGTTCTGTAATCTACATGTTCACAACTCATTCGAGAAAGTTTGTTGAAACCATGATGCATGACGCGTGTTCAGAAATTGGAAAGTCACTGTGATGGAAAATATGTAATTTACATTTCTATTGGGAAGTACTTGCTCCACGAGAATTCTTCTGCGAATCTGCCTCATTTTTAAACCTGGCATTAGGAAAAACTTTCAAAATATGAGAAAATGCTTCAAAGTGTCAATATGGATTTTATGGTGGATGAAATTTCGTTAATCTTTACGCTAACAACTCTGAAGAGAATATTAGTCGAATCCGAGATGCATGTAGCGTGTTCAGAACACGGAATTTCACGGTGAGCGAATCCATGTAAATTACATGTCTATTGTTTAGAAAAAGCTCCAAGAGATTTTTGCCGTGAAATCTGCCTCATTTTCGAAACTGGCATTTGGAAAGCTCTGTGAAATCACAGAAAATGTTTCTAAGCATAAATATGCTTTTTTACGGTGATGAAAGTCCTGTAATCCACATGCAAACAACTCGGTAGTGTACTTTTGTCGAATACTTTCTGCATGTAGCATGTTCGATACACGTAATTTCACAGTAGGAGAATCTATGTAATTTACATATCTATTGAGTAGAACATGCTCCAACATTGTTTTCCTTTGAAAACTGCCTGAGATTTGAAACTGCAATTAGGACAAAGCTGCGAACATAGAGTAAATGTTTCTAGGTGTAAATATGACTAGTATGGTGGAAGAAAATTCGGTAATCCGCATGCAACCAACTCTGTAGTGAATATTTGTCGAATCCGAGATACATGAAGTGTGTTTTGAACACAGAATATCACGGTGAGCGAATCTATGTAAAATATATGACTCTTGGGTAGAACTGGCTCAAAGATTTTTTCTGCGAAATCTACCTCATTTTCGAAACTGGCAATTGAAAATCTCTGCAAAATCAGAGAAAATGTTTCAAAGTGTCAATATGGCTTTAAGTTGCATGAAAGTTCGGTAATCCTTATGCTAACAACTCAGTAGTGAATATTTGTCGAATCCGAGATCCATGAAGCGTGTTCGGAACAGGAATTTCACGATGATGGGTTCTATGTAAATTGCATATCTATTGGGTAGAATTCATTGTAAGAGGATTTTTCTGTGAAAACTTCATAATTTTAGAAACTAACATTAGGCGAAATATATTAATTCAGTATAAAACTTTCTATGTATAAATATGCATTGTAAGGTGGATGAAAGTTCGGTAATACACGTGTTCAGAACTCATAAAAGCATGTTTGTTGAATCCGTGATGCATATATCGTATTCAGAACACGGAATTTCACGGTGAGTGAAACTAGGTAAATTACATATCTTTTGGGTACAACTGGCTCCAAGAGCATTTTTTCTGCCAAATCTGAATCATTTTCAATCCTGGCGTTAAATCTAAGCTGTGAAATCTGAGAAAATTATTCAAAGTGTCAGTAAGCCATGTGTGGTGAATAAAAGTCCTCTAATTCATAGGCTAACAACTCTGTAGTAAATATTTTTCAAATCCGAGATACGTGAAGCATGTTCGGAACACGGAATTTCACGGTGAGCGAATCCATGTAAATTACAATTCTATTCGTTAAATCGTGCTCCAAGAATTTTTTGCCGTGTAATCTGCCTCATTTTCGAAACTGGCGTTTGGAAAATTCTGTGAAATCAGAGAAAATGCTTCTAAGCATCAATATGCCTTGTATTGTTGTGAAAGTCCTGTAATCCACATGCAAACGTCCATGTAGTGTATTATTCTCGACTCCTTTCTGCATGTAGCGTGTTTGATACACGTAATTTCACAGTAGGAGAATATATATAATTTACATATCTATTGAGTAGAACATGCTCCAAAAGTTTTTTCCTTTGAAAACTGCCTGATTTTTGAAACTGCTATTTGGACAAAGCTGCGAACTCAGAGTAAATGTTTCTAGGTGTAAATTTGATTGTATGGTGGATGAAAGATCGGTAATCTGCATGCAAACAACTCTGGAGTGAATATTTGTCGAATCCGAGATTCATGAAGCGTGTTCGGAACACAGATATCACGGTGAGCGGATCAATGTAAAATACATGTCCCTTGTGTAGAACACACTCCAAGAGATTATTCTGCGAAATCTGCCTCATTTTCGAAACTGGCATTTGAAAATCACTGCAAAATCAGAGAAAATGCTTCAAAGTGACAATATGGCATTTATGGTGGATGAAAGTTCGGTAATCCTTATGCTAACAACTCAGTAGTGAATATTTGTCGAAACCGAGATCCATGAAGCGTGTTCGGAACAGGAATTTCACGATGATGGGTTCTATGTAAATTGCATATCTATTGGGTAGAATTCGTTGTAAGAGGATTTTTCTGTGAAAACTTCATGATTTTAGAAACTAACATTAGGCGAAATATATTAATTCAGTATAAAACTTTCTATGTATAAATATGCATTGTAAGGTGGATGAAAGTTCGGTAATACACGTGTTCACAACTCATAAAAGCATGTTTGTTGAATCCGTGATGCATATATCGTATTCAGAACACGGAATTTCACGGTGAGTGAAACTAGGTAAATTACATATCTTTTGGGTACAACTGGCTCCAAGAGCATTTTTTCTGCCAAATCTGAATCATTTTCAATCCTGGCGTTAAATCTAAGCTGTGAAATCTGAGAAAAGTATTCAAAGTGTCAGTAAGCCGTGTGTGGTGAATAAAAGTACTCTAATTAAAATGCTAACAACTCTGTAGTAAATATTTTTCGAATCCAAGATGCGTGAAGCATGTTCGGAACGCGGAATTTCACGGTGAGCGAATCCATGTAAATTAAATGTCTATTGGTTAGAACGTGCTCCAAGAATTTTTGCCGTGCAATCTGCCTCATTTTCGAAACTGGCGTTTGGAAAATTCTGTGAAATCAGAGAAAATGCTTCTAAGCATCAATATACCTTGTATTGTGATGAAAGTCCTGTAATACACATGCAAACATCCATGTAGTTCATTTTTCTCGAATCCTTTCTGCATGTAGCGTGTTCGATACCCGTAAATTCACAGCAGGAGAATATATGTAATTTACATATCTATTGAGTAGAACATGCTCCAAACTTTTTTTCCTTTGAAAACTGCCTGATTTTCGAAACTGCTATTAGGACAAAACTGCGAACTCAGAGTAAATGTTTCTAGGTGTAAATTTCATTGTATGGTGGATGAAAGATCGGTAATCCGCATGCAAACAACTCTGGAGTGAATATTTGTCGAATCCGAGATCCATGAAGCGTGTTCGGAACAGGAATTTCACGATGATGGGTTCTATGTAAATTGCATATCTATTGGGTAGAACTCGTTCTAAAAGGATTTTTCTGTGACAACTGCATGATTTTAGAAACTAACATTAGGAGAAATCTACTAAATCAGTATAAAACTTTGTATGTATAAATATGCATTGTAAGGTGGATGAAAGTTCGGTAATACACGTGTTCACAACTCATTAAAGCATTTTTGTTGAACCCATGATGCATATAACGTGTTCAGAACACGGATGTCACGGTGAGTGAAAGTAGGTAAATTACATATCTTTTGGGTACAACACGCTCCAAGAGCATTTTTCTGCCAAATCTGCCTCATTTTCAATCCTGGCGTTAAATCTAAGCTGTGAAATCTGAGAAAATTCTTCAAA
Organism: Camelus bactrianus; assembly: GCF_048773025.1. Lineage (NCBI taxonomy): Eukaryota > Metazoa > Chordata > Mammalia > Artiodactyla > Camelidae > Camelus > Camelus bactrianus. The sequence goes on along the minus strand of NC_133558.1, from coordinate 45,049,356 downwards.
GTGTCAGTAAGCCGTATGTGGTGAATGAAAGTATTGTAATCCACATGCTAACAATTCTGTAGTGAATAAATGTCGAATCCGAGATACATGAAGCACGATCGGAGCACGGAATTGCACGGTGAGTGATTCCATGTAAATTACAAGTCTATTTGTTAGAACGTGCTCCAAGAAATTTTTGCCGTGAAATCTGCCTCATTTTCGAAACTTGCATTTGGAAAATTCTGTGAAATAAGAGAAAATGCTTCTAAGCATCAATATGCGTTGTATTGTGATGAAAGTCCTGTAATCCACATGCAAACAACTCTGTAGTGTATATTTCTCGAATCCTTTCTGCATGTAGCATGTTAGATACATGTAATTTCACAGCAGGAGAATATACATAATTTACATATCTATTGAGTAGAACATGCTCCAAAAATTTTTTCCTTTGAAAACTCCCTGATTTTCGAAACTGATTTTAGGACAATGTTACGAACTCAGAGTAAATGTTTCTAGGTGTAAATAGGATTGTATGGTGGATGAAAGATCGGTAATCCGCATGCAAACAACTCTGTAGTGAATATTTGTCGAATCCGAGATACATGAAACGTTTTTGGAACACAGAATATAACAGTGAGCGAATCTATGTAAAATACATCTCTTGTGTAGATCTCGCTCCAAGAGATTTTACTGCGAATTCTGCCTCATTTTCGATACTGGCAATTGAAAATCTCTGCAAAATCAGAGAAAATGCTTCAAAGTGTCAATATTCTTTGTATTCAGATGGAAGTGCGTAAAACCACATGCAAACAAATCTCTGGTGAATATTTGTAGAAAGCGTTATGCATGTAGCGTGATCGTATCACGGAAAATCCCGGCGATTGTATCTATATAAATTACACATCTATTGGGTAGAACTCGCTCCAAAAATTTTTTCTGAATAACCGGCCTGATTTTCGAAACTGGCATTAGGAAAAAGCTGCAAATTCAGAGTTAATGTTTCTAGGTGTAAATATGTCCTTTATGGTGGATGAAAGTTCTGTAATCTACATGTTCACAACTCATTCGAGAAAGTTTGTTGAAACCATGATGCATGACGCGTGTTCAGAAATTGGAAAGTCACTGTGATGGAAAATATGTAATTTACATTTCTATTGGGAAGTACTTGCTCCACGAGAATTCTTCTGCGAATCTGCCTCATTTTTAAACCTGGCATTAGGAAAAACTTTCAAAATATGAGAAAATGCTTCAAAGTGTCAATATGGATTTTATGGTGGATGAAATTTCGTTAATCTTTACGCTAACAACTCTGAAGAGAATATTAGTCGAATCCGAGATGCATGTAGCGTGTTCAGAACACGGAATTTCACGGTGAGCGAATCCATGTAAATTACATGTCTATTGTTTAGAAAAAGCTCCAAGAGATTTTTGCCGTGAAATCTGCCTCATTTTCGAAACTGGCATTTGGAAAGCTCTGTGAAATCACAGAAAATGTTTCTAAGCATAAATATGCTTTTTTACGGTGATGAAAGTCCTGTAATCCACATGCAAACAACTCGGTAGTGTACTTTTGTCGAATACTTTCTGCATGTAGCATGTTCGATACACGTAATTTCACAGTAGGAGAATCTATGTAATTTACATATCTATTGAGTAGAACATGCTCCAACATTGTTTTCCTTTGAAAACTGCCTGAGATTTGAAACTGCAATTAGGACAAAGCTGCGAACATAGAGTAAATGTTTCTAGGTGTAAATATGACTAGTATGGTGGAAGAAAATTCGGTAATCCGCATGCAACCAACTCTGTAGTGAATATTTGTCGAATCCGAGATACATGAAGTGTGTTTTGAACACAGAATATCACGGTGAGCGAATCTATGTAAAATATATGACTCTTGGGTAGAACTGGCTCAAAGATTTTTTCTGCGAAATCTACCTCATTTTCGAAACTGGCAATTGAAAATCTCTGCAAAATCAGAGAAAATGTTTCAAAGTGTCAATATGGCTTTAAGTTGCATGAAAGTTCGGTAATCCTTATGCTAACAACTCAGTAGTGAATATTTGTCGAATCCGAGATCCATGAAGCGTGTTCGGAACAGGAATTTCACGATGATGGGTTCTATGTAAATTGCATATCTATTGGGTAGAATTCATTGTAAGAGGATTTTTCTGTGAAAACTTCATAATTTTAGAAACTAACATTAGGCGAAATATATTAATTCAGTATAAAACTTTCTATGTATAAATATGCATTGTAAGGTGGATGAAAGTTCGGTAATACACGTGTTCAGAACTCATAAAAGCATGTTTGTTGAATCCGTGATGCATATATCGTATTCAGAACACGGAATTTCACGGTGAGTGAAACTAGGTAAATTACATATCTTTTGGGTACAACTGGCTCCAAGAGCATTTTTTCTGCCAAATCTGAATCATTTTCAATCCTGGCGTTAAATCTAAGCTGTGAAATCTGAGAAAATTATTCAAAGTGTCAGTAAGCCATGTGTGGTGAATAAAAGTCCTCTAATTCATAGGCTAACAACTCTGTAGTAAATATTTTTCAAATCCGAGATACGTGAAGCATGTTCGGAACACGGAATTTCACGGTGAGCGAATCCATGTAAATTACAATTCTATTCGTTAAATCGTGCTCCAAGAATTTTTTGCCGTGTAATCTGCCTCATTTTCGAAACTGGCATTTGGAAAAATCTGTGAAATCAGAGAAAATGCTTCTAAGCATCAATATGCCTTGTATTGTTGTGAAAGTCCTGTAATCCACATGCAAACGTCCATGTAGTGTATTATTCTCGACTCCTTTCTGCATGTAGCGTGTTTGATACACGTAATTTCACAGTAGGAGAATATATATAATTTACATATCTATTGAGTAGAACATGCTCCAAAAGTTTTTTCCTTTGAAAACTGCCTGATTTTTGAAACTGCTATTTGGACAAAGCTGCGAACTCAGAGTAAATGTTTCTAGGTGTAAATTTGATTGTATGGTGGATGAAAGATCGGTAATCTGCATGCAAACAACTCTGGAGTGAATATTTGTCGAATCCGAGATTCATGAAGCGTGTTCGGAACACAGATATCACGGTGAGCGGATCAATGTAAAATACATGTCCCTTGTGTAGAACACACTCCAAGAGATTATTCTGCGAAATCTGCCTCATTTTCGAAACTGGCATTTGAAAATCACTGCAAAATCAGAGAAAATGCTTCAAAGTGACAATATGGCATTTATGGTGGATGAAAGTTCGGTAATCCTTATGCTAACAACTCAGTAGTGAATATTTGTCGAAACCGAGATCCATGAAGCGTGTTCGGAACAGGAATTTCACGATGATGGGTTCTATGTAAATTGCATATCTATTGGGTAGAATTCGTTGTAAGAGGATTTTTCTGTGAAAACTTCATGATTTTAGAAACTAACATTAGGCGAAATATATTAATTCAGTATAAAACTTTCTATGTATAAATATGCATTGTAAGGTGGATGAAAGTTCGGTAATACACGTGTTCACAACTCATAAAAGCATGTTTGTTGAATCCGTGATGCATATATCGTATTCAGAACACGGAATTTCACGGTGAGTGAAACTAGGTAAATTACATATCTTTTGGGTACAACTGGCTCCAAGAGCATTTTTTCTGCCAAATCTGAATCATTTTCAATCCTGGCGTTAAATCTAAGCTGTGAAATCTGAGAAAAGTATTCAAAGTGTCAGTAAGCCGTGTGTGGTGAATAAAAGTACTCTAATTAAAATGCTAACAACTCTGTAGTAAATATTTTTCGAATCCAAGATGCGTGAAGCATGTTCGGAACGCGGAATTTCACGGTGAGCGAATCCATGTAAATTAAATGTCTATTGGTTAGAACGTGCTCCAAGAATTTTTGCCGTGCAATCTGCCTCATTTTCGAAACTGGCGTTTGGAAAATTCTGTGAAATCAGAGAAAATGCTTCTAAGCATCAATATACCTTGTATTGTGATGAAAGTCCTGTAATACACATGCAAACATCCATGTAGTTCATTTTTCTCGAATCCTTTCTGCATGTAGCGTGTTCGATACCCGTAAATTCACAGCAGGAGAATATATGTAATTTACATATCTATTGAGTAGAACATGCTCCAAACTTTTTTTCCTTTGAAAACTGCCTGATTTTCGAAACTGCTATTAGGACAAAACTGCGAACTCAGAGTAAATGTTTCTAGGTGTAAATTTCATTGTATGGTGGATGAAAGATCGGTAATCCGCATGCAAACAACTCTGGAGTGAATATTTGTCGAATCCGAGATCCATGAAGCGTGTTCGGAACAGGAATTTCACGATGATGGGTTCTATGTAAATTGCATATCTATTGGGTAGAACTCGTTCTAAAAGGATTTTTCTGTGACAACTGCATGATTTTAGAAACTAACATTAGGAGAAATCTACTAAATCAGTATAAAACTTTGTATGTATAAATATGCATTGTAAGGTGGATGAAAGTTCGGTAATACACGTGTTCACAACTCATTAAAGCATTTTTGTTGAACCCATGATGCATATAACGTGTTCAGAACACGGATGTCACGGTGAGTGAAAGTAGGTAAATTACATATCTTTTGGGTACAACACGCTCCAAGAGCATTTTTCTGCCAAATCTGCCTCATTTTCAATCCTGGCGTTAAATCTAAGCTGTGAAATCTGAGAAAATTCTTCAAAGTGTCAGTAAGCCGTATGTGGTGAATGAAAGTATTGTAATCCACATGCTAACAATTCTGTAGTGAATAAATGTCGAATCCGAGATACATGAAGCACGATCGGAGCACGGAATTGCACGGTGAGTGATTCCATGTAAATTACAAGTCTATTTGTTAGAACGTGCTCCAAGAAATTTTTGCCGTGAAATCTGCCTCATTTTCGAAACTTGCATTTGGAAAATTCTGTGAAATAAGAGAAAATGCTTCTAAGCATCAATATGCGTTGTATTGTGATGAAAGTCCTGTAATCCACATGCAAACAACTCTGTAGTGTATATTTCTCGAATCCTTTCTGCATGTAGCATGTTAGATACATGTAATTTCACAGCAGGAGAATATACATAATTTACATATCTATTGAGTAGAACATGCTCCAAAAATTTTTTCCTTTGAAAACTCCCTGATTTTCGAAACTGATTTTAGGACAATGTTACGAACTCAGAGTAAATGTTTCTAGGTGTAAATAGGATTGTATGGTGGATGAAAGATCGGTAATCCGCATGCAAACAACTCTGTAGTGAATATTTGTCGAATCCGAGATACATGAAACGTTTTTGGAACACAGAATATAACAGTGAGCGAATCTATGTAAAATACATCTCTTGTGTAGATCTCGCTCCAAGAGATTTTACTGCGAATTCTGCCTCATTTTCGATACTGGCAATTGAAAATCTCTGCAAAATCAGAGAAAATGCTTCAAAGTGTCAATATTCTTTGTATTCAGATGGAAGTGCGTAAAACCACATGCAAACAAATCTCTGGTGAATATTTGTAGAAAGCGTTATGCATGTAGCGTGATCGTATCACGGAAAATCCCGGCGATTGTATCTATATAAATTACACATCTATTGGGTAGAACTCGCTCCAAAAATTTTTTCTGAATAACCGGCCTGATTTTCGAAACTGGCATTAGGAAAAAGCTGCAAATTCAGAGTTAATGTTTCTAGGTGTAAATATGTCCTTTATGGTGGATGAAAGTTCTGTAATCTACATGTTCACAACTCATTCGAGAAAGTTTGTTGAAACCATGATGCATGACGCGTGTTCAGAAATTGGAAAGTCACTGTGATGGAAAATATGTAATTTACATTTCTATTGGGAAGTACTTGCTCCACGAGAATTCTTCTGCGAATCTGCCTCATTTTTAAACCTGGCATTAGGAAAAACTTTCAAAATATGAGAAAATGCTTCAAAGTGTCAATATGGATTTTATGGTGGATGAAATTTCGTTAATCTTTACGCTAACAACTCTGAAGAGAATATTAGTCGAATCCGAGATGCATGTAGCGTGTTCAGAACACGGAATTTCACGGTGAGCGAATCCATGTAAATTACATGTCTATTGTTTAGAAAAAGCTCCAAGAGATTTTTGCCGTGAAATCTGCCTCATTTTCGAAACTGGCATTTGGAAAGCTCTGTGAAATCACAGAAAATGTTTCTAAGCATAAATATGCTTTTTTACGGTGATGAAAGACCTGTAATCCACATGCAAACAACTCGGTAGTGTACTTTTGTCGAATACTTTCTGCATGTAGCATGTTCGATACACGTAATTTCACAGTAGGAGAATCTATGTAATTTACATATCTATTGAGTAGAACATGCTCCAACATTGTTTTCCTTTGAAAACTGCCTGAGATTTGAAACTGCAATTAGGACAAAGCTGCGAACATAGAGTAAATGTTTCTAGGTGTAAATATGACTAGTATGGTGGAAGAAAATTCGGTAATCCGCATGCAACCAACTCTGTAGTGAATATTTGTCGAATCCGAGATACATGAAGTGTGTTTTGAACACAGAATATCACGGTGAGTGAATCTATGTAAAATATATGACTCTTGGGTAGAACTGGCTCAAAGATTTTTTCTGCGAAATCTACCTCATTTTCGAAACTGGCAATTGAAAATCTCTGCAAAATCAGAGAAAATGTTTCAAAGTGTCAATATGGCTTTAAGTTGCATGAAAGTTCGGTAATCCTTATGCTAACAACTCAGTAGTGAATATTTGTCGAATCCGAGATCCATGAAGCGTGTTCGGAACAGGAATTTCACGATGATGGGTTCTATGTAAATTGCATATCTATTGGGTAGAATTCATTGTAAGAGGATTTTTCTGTGAAAACTTCATAATTTTAGAAACTAACATTAGGCGAAATATATTAATTCAGTATAAAACTTTCTATGTATAAATATGCATTGTAAGGTGGATGAAAGTTCGGTAATACACGTGTTCAGAACTCATAAAAGCATGTTTGTTGAATCCGTGATGCATATATCGTATTCAGAACACGGAATTTCACGGTGAGTGAAACTAGGTAAATTACATATCTTTTGGGTACAACTGGCTCCAAGAGCATTTTTTCTGCCAAATCTGAATCATTTTCAATCCTGGCGTTAAATCTAAGCTGTGAAATCTGAGAAAATTATTCAAAGTGTCAGTAAGCCATGTGTGGTGAATAAAAGTCCTCTAATTCATAGGCTAACAACTCTGTAGTAAATATTTTTCAAATCCGAGATACGTGAAGCATGTTCGGAACACGGAATTTCACGGTGAGCGAATCCATGTAAATTACAATTCTATTCGTTAAATCGTGCTCCAAGAATTTTTTGCCGTGTAATCTGCCTCATTTTCGAAACTGGCATTTGGAAAATTCTGTGAAATCAGAGAAAATGCTTCTAAGCATCAATATGCCTTGTATTGTTGTGAAAGTCCTGTAATCCACATGCAAACGTCCATGTAGTGTATTATTCTCGACTCCTTTCTGCATGTAGCGTGTTCGATACACGTAATTTCACAGTAGGAGAATATATATAATTTACATATCTATTGAGTAGAACATGCTCCAAAAGTTTTTTCCTTTGAAAACTGCCTGATTTTTGAAACTGCTATTTGGACAAAGCTGCGAACTCAGAGTAAATGTTTCTAGGTGTAAATTTGATTGTATGGTGGATGAAAGATCGGTAATCTGCATGCAAACAACTCTGGAGTGAATATTTGTCGAATCCGAGATTCATGAAGCGTGTTCGGAACACAGATATCACGGTGAGCGAATCAATGTAAAATACATGTCCCTTGTGTAGAACACACTCCAAGAGATTATTCTGCGAAATCTGCCTCATTTTCGAAACTGGCATTTGAAAATCACTGCAAAATCAGAGAAAATGCTTCAAAGTGACAATATGGCATTTATGGTGGATGAAAGTTCGGTAATCCTTATGCTAACAACTCAGTAGTGAATATTTGTCGAAACCGAGATCCATGAAGCGTGTTCGGAACAGGAATTTCACGATGATGGGTTCTATGTAAATTGCATATCTATTGGGTAGAATTCGTTGTAAGAGGATTTTTCTGTGAAAACTTCATGATTTTAGAAACTAACATTAGGCGAAATATATTAATTCAGTATAAAACTTTCTATGTATAAATATGCATTGTAAGGTGGATGAAAGTTCGGTAATACACGTGTTCACAACTCATAAAAGCATGTTTGTTGAATCCGTGATGCATATATCGTATTCAGAACACGGAATTTCACGGTGAGTGAAACTAGGTAAATTACATATCTTTTGGGTACAACTGGCTCCAAGAGCATTTTTTCTGCCAAATCTGAATCATTTTCAATCCTGGCGTTAAATCTAAGCTGTGAAATCTGAGAAAAGTATTCAAAGTGTCAGTAAGCCGTGTGTGGTGAATAAAAGTACTCTAATTAAAATGCTAACAACTCTGTAGTAAATATTTTTCGAATCCAAGATGCGTGAAGCATGTTCGGAACGCGGAATTTCACGGTGAGCGAATCCATGTAAATTAAATGTCTATTGGTTAGAACGTGCTCCAAGAATTTTTGCCGTGCAATCTGCCTCATTTTCGAAACTGGCGTTTGGAAAATTCTGTGAAATCAGAGAAAATGCTTCTAAGCATCAATATACCTTGTATTGTGATGAAAGTCCTGTAATACACATGCAAACATCCATGTAGTTCATTTTTCTCGAATCCTTTCTGCATGTAGCGTGTTCGATACCCGTAAATTCACAGCAGGAGAATATATGTAATTTACATATCTATTGAGTAGAACATGCTCCAAACTTTTTTTCCTTTGAAAACTGCCTGATTTTCGAAACTGCTATTAGGACAAAACTGCGAACTCAGAGTAAATGTTTCTAGGTGTAAATTTCATTGTATGGTGGATGAAAGATCGGTAATCCGCATGCAAACAACTCTGGAGTGAATATTTGTCGAATCCGAGATCCATGAAGCGTGTTCGGAACAGGAATTTCACGATGATGGGTTCTATGTAAATTGCATATCTATTGGGTAGAACTCGTTCTAAAAGGATTTTTCTGTGACAACTGCATGATTTTAGAAACTAACATTAGGAGAAATCTACTAAATCAGTATAAAACTTTGTATGTATAAATATGCATTGTAAGGTGGATGAAAGTTCGGTAATACACGTGTTCACAACTCATTAAAGCATTTTTGTTGAACCCATGATGCATATAACGTGTTCAGAACACGGATGTCATGGTGAGTGAAAGTAGGTAAATTACATATCTTTTGGGTACAACACGCTCCAAGAGCATTTTTCTGCCAAATCTGCCTCATTTTCAATCCTGGCGTTAAATCTAAGCTGTGAAATCTGAGAAAATTCTTCAAAGTGTCAGTAAGCCGTATGTGGTGAATGAAAGTATTGTAATCCACATGCTAACAATTCTGTAGTGAATAAATGTCGAATCCGAGATACATGAAGCACGATCGGAGCACGGAATTGCACGGTGAGTGATTCCATGTAAATTACAAGTCTATTTGTTAGAACGTGCTCCAAGAAATTTTTGCCGTGAAATCTGCCTCATTTTCGAAACTTGCATTTGGAAAATTCTGTGAAATAAGAGAAAATGCTTCTAAGCATCAATATGCGTTGTATTGTGATGAAAGTCCTGTAATCCACATGCAAACAACTCTGTAGTGTATATTTCTCGAATCCTTTCTGCATGTAGCATGTTAGATACATGTAATTTCACAGCAGGAGAATATACATAATTTACATATCTATTGAGTAGAACATGCTCCAAAAATTTTTTCCTTTGAAAACTCCCTGATTTTCGAAACTGATTTTAGGACAATGTTACGAACTCAGAGTAAATGTTTCTAGGTGTAAATAGGATTGTATGGTGGATGAAAGATCGGTAATCCGCATGCAAACAACTCTGTAGTGAATATTTGTCGAATCCGAGATACATGAAACGTTTTTGGAACACAGAATATAACAGTGAGCGAATCTATGTAAAATACATCTCTTGTGTAGATCTCGCTCCAAGAGATTTTACTGCGAATTCTGCCTCATTTTCGATACTGGCAATTGAAAATCTCTGCAAAATCAGAGAAAATGCTTCAAAGTGTCAATATTCTTTGTATTCAGATGGAAGTGCGTAAAACCACATGCAAACAAATCTCTGGTGAATATTTGTAGAAAGCGTTATGCATGTAGCGTGATCGTATCACGGAAAATCCCGGCGATTGTATCTATATAAATTACACATCTATTGGGTAGAACTCGCTCCAAAAATTTTTTCTGAATAACCGGCCTGATTTTCGAAACTGGCATTAGGAAAAAGCTGCAAATTCAGAGTTAATGTTTCTAGGTGTAAATATGTCCTTTATGGTGGATGAAAGTTCTGTAATCTACATGTTCACAACTCATTCGAGAAAGTTTGTTGAAACCATGATGCATGACGCGTGTTCAGAAATTGGAAAGTCACTGTGATGGAAAATATGTAATTTACATTTCTATTGGGAAGTACTTGCTCCACGAGAATTCTTCTGCGAATCTGCCTCATTTTTAAACCTGGCATTAGGAAAAACTTTCAAAATATGAGAAAATGCTTCAAAGTGTCAATGTGGATTTTATGGTGGATGAAATTTCGTTAATCTTTACGCTAACAACTCTGAAGAGAATATTAGTCGAATCCGAGATGCATGTAGCGTGTTCAGAACACGGAATTTCACGGTGAGCGAATCCATGTAAATTACATGTCTATTGTTTAGAAAAAGCTCCAAGAGATTTTTGCCGTGAAATCTGCCTCATTTTCGAAACTGGCATTTGGAAAGCTCTGTGAAATCACAGAAAATGTTTCTAAGCATAAATATGCTTTTTTACGGTGATGAAAGACCTGTAATCCACATGCAAACAACTCGGTAGTGTACTTTTGTCGAATACTTTCTGCATGTAGCATGTTCGATACACGTAATTTCACAGTAGGAGAATCTATGTAATTTACATATCTATTGAGTAGAACATGCTCCAACATTGTTTTCCTTTGAAAACTGCCTGAGATTTGAAACTGCAATTAGGACAAAGCTGCGAACATAGAGTAAATGTTTCTAGGTGTAAATATGACTAGTATGGTGGAAGAAAATTCGGTAATCCGCATGCAACCAACTCTGTAGTGAATATTTGTCGAATCCGAGATACATGAAGTGTGTTTTGAACACAGAATATCACGGTGAGCGAATCTATGTAAAATATATGACTCTTGGGTAGAACTGGCTCAAAGATTTTTTCTGCGAAATCTACCTCATTTTCGAAACTGGCAATTGAAAATCTCTGCAAAATCAGAGAAAATGTTTCAAAGTGTCAATATGGCTTTAAGTTGCATGAAAGTTCGGTAATCCTTATGCTAACAACTCAGTAGTGAATATTTGTCGAATCCGAGATCCATGAAGCGTGTTCGGAACAGGAATTTCACGATGATGGGTTCTATGTAAATTGCATATCTATTGGGTATAGAACTCGCTCCAAAAATTTTTTCTGAATAACCGGCCTGATTTTCGAAACTGGCATTAGGAAAAAGCTGCAAATTCAGAGTTAATGTTTCTAGGTGTAAATATGTCCTTTATGGTGGATGAAAGTTCTGTAATCTACATGTTCACAACTCATTCGAGAAAGTTTGTTGAAACCATGATGCATGACGCGTGTTCAGAAATTGGAAAGTCACTGTGATGGAAAATATGTAATTTACATTTCTATTGGGAAGTACTTGCTCCACGAGAATTCTTCTGCGAATCTGCCTCATTTTTAAACCTGGCATTAGGAAAAACTTTCAAAATATGAGAAAATGCTTCAAAGTGTCAATATGGATTTTATGGTGGATGAAATTTCGTTAATCTTTACGCTAACAACTCTGAAGAGAATATTAGTCGAATCCGAGATGCATGTAGCGTGTTCAGAACACGGAATTTCACGGTGAGCGAATCCATGTAAATTACATGTCTATTGTTTAGAAAAAGCTCCAAGAGATTTTTGCCGTGAAATCTGCCTCATTTTCGAAACTGGCATTTGGAAAGCTCTGTGAAATCACAGAAAATGTTTCTAAGCATAAATATGCTTTTTTACGGTGATGAAAGACCTGTAATCCACATGCAAACAACTCGGTAGTGTACTTTTGTCGAATACTTTCTGCATGTAGCATGTTCGATACACGTAATTTCACAGTAGGAGAATCTATGTAATTTACATATCTATTGAGTAGAACATGCTCCAACATTGTTTTCCTTTGAAAACTGCCTGAGATTTGAAACTGCAATTAGGACAAAGCTGCGAACATAGAGTAAATGTTTCTAGGTGTAAATATGACTAGTATGGTGGAAGAAAATTCGGTAATCCGCATGCAACCAACTCTGTAGTGAATATTTGTCGAATCCGAGATACATGAAGTGTGTTTTGAACACAGAATATCACGGTGAGCGAATCTATGTAAAATATATGACTCTTGGGTAGAACTGGCTCAAAGATTTTTTCTGCGAAATCTACCTCATTTTCGAAACTGGCAATTGAAAATCTCTGCAAAATCAGAGAAAATGTTTCAAAGTGTCAATATGGCTTTAAGTTGCATGAAAGTTCGGTAATCCTTATGCTAACAACTCAGTAGTGAATATTTGTCGAATCCGAGATCCATGAAGCGTGTTCGGAACAGGAATTTCACGATGATGGGTTCTATGTAAATTGCATATCTATTGGGTAGAATTCGTTGTAAGAGGATTTTTCTGTGAAAACTTCATGATTTTAGAAACTAACATTAGGCGAAATATATTAATTCAGTATAAAACTTTCTATGTATAAATATGCATTGTAAGGTGGATGAAAGTTCGGTAATACACGTGTTCACAACTCATAAAAGCATGTTTGTTGAATCCGTGATGCATATATCGTATTCAGAACACGGAATTTCACGGTGAGTGAAACTAGGTAAATTACATATCTTTTGGGTACAACTGGCTCCAAGAGCATTTTTTCTGCCAAATCTGAATCATTTTCAATCCTGGCGTTAAATCTAAGCTGTGAAATCTGAGAAAAGTATTCAAAGTGTCAGTAAGCCGTGTGTGGTGAATAAAAGTACTCTAATTAAAATGCTAACAACTCTGTAGTAAATATTTTTCGAATCCAAGATGCGTGAAGCATGTTCGGAACGCGGAATTTCACGGTGAGCGAATCCATGTAAATTAAATGTCTATTGGTTAGAACGTGCTCCAAGAATTTTTGCCGTGTAATCTGCCTCATTTTCGAAACTGGCGTTTGGAAAATTCTGTGAAATCAGAGAAAATGCTTCTAAGCATCAATATACCTTGTATTGTGATGAAAGTCCTGTAATACACATGCAAACATCCATGTAGTTCATTTTTCTCGAATCCTTTCTGCATGTAGCGTGTTCGATACCCGTAAATTCACAGCAGGAGAATATATGTAATTTACATATCTATTGAGTAGAACATGCTCCAAACTTTTTTTCCTTTGAAAACTGCCTGATTTTCGAAACTGCTATTAGGACAAAACTGCGAACTCAGAGTAAATGTTTCTAGGTGTAAATTTCATTGTATGGTGGATGAAAGATCGGTAATCCGCATGCAAACAACTCTGGAGTGAATATTTGTCGAATCCGAGATCCATGAAGCGTGTTCGGAACAGGAATTTCACGATGATGGGTTCTATGTAAATTGCATATCTATTGGGTAGAACTCGTTCTAAAAGGATTTTTCTGTGACAACTGCATGATTTTAGAAACTAACATTAGGAGAAATCTACTAAATCAGTATAAAACTTTGTATGTATAAATATGCATTGTAAGGTGGATGAAAGTTCGGTAATACACGTGTTCACAACTCATTAAAGCATTTTTGTTGAACCCATGATGCATATAACGTGTTCAGAACACGGATGTCACGGTGAGTGAAAGTAGGTAAATTACATATCTTTTGGGTACAACACGCTCCAAGAGCATTTTTCTGCCAAATCTGCCTCATTTTCAATCCTGGCGTTAAATCTAAGCTGTGAAATCTGAGAAAATTCTTCAAAGTGTCAGTAAGCCGTATGTGGTGAATGAAAGTATTGTAATCCACATGCTAACAATTCTGTAGTGAATAAATGTCGAATCCGAGATACATGAAGCACGATCGGAGCACGGAATTGCACGGTGAGTGATTCCATGTAAATTACAAGTCTATTTGTTAGAACGTGCTCCAAGAAATTTTTGCCGTGAAATCTGCCTCATTTTCGAAACTTGCATTTGGAAAATTCTGTGAAATAAGAGAAAATGCTTCTAAGCATCAATATGCGTTGTATTGTGATGAAAGTCCTGTAATCCACATGCAAACAACTCTGTAGTGTATATTTCTCGAATCCTTTCTGCATGTAGCATGTTAGATACATGTAATTTCACAGCAGGAGAATATACATAATTTACATATCTATTGAGTAGAACATGCTCCAAAAATTTTTTCCTTTGAAAACTCCCTGATTTTCGAAACTGATTTTAGGACAATGTTACGAACTCAGAGTAAATGTTTCTAGGTGTAAATAGGATTGTATGGTGGATGAAAGATCGGTAATCCGCATGCAAACAACTCTGTAGTGAATATTTGTCGAATCCGAGATACATGAAACGTTTTTGGAACACAGAATATAACAGTGAGCGAATCTATGTAAAATACATCTCTTGTGTAGATCTCGCTCCAAGAGATTTTACTGCGAATTCTGCCTCATTTTCGATACTGGCAATTGAAAATCTCTGCAAAATCAGAGAAAATGCTTCAAAGTGTCAATATTCTTTGTATTCAGATGGAAGTGCGTAAAACCACATGCAAACAAATCTCTGGTGAATATTTGTAGAAAGCGTTATGCATGTAGCGTGATCGTATCACGGAAAATCCCGGCGATTGTATCTATATAAATTACACATCTATTGGGTAGAACTCGCTCCAAAAATTTTTTCTGAATAACCGGCCTGATTTTCGAAACTGGCATTAGGAAAAAGCTGCAAATTCAGAGTTAATGTTTCTAGGTGTAAATATGTCCTTTATGGTGGATGAAAGTTCTGTAATCTACATGTTCACAACTCATTCGAGAAAGTTTGTTGAAACCATGATGCATGACGCGTGTTCAGAAATTGGAAAGTCACTGTGATGGAAAATATGTAATTTACATTTCTATTGGGAAGTACTTGCTCCACGAGAATTCTTCTGCGAATCTGCCTCATTTTTAAACCTGGCATTAGGAAAAACTTTCAAAATATGAGAAAATGCTTCAAAGTGTCAATATGGATTTTATGGTGGATGAAATTTCGTTAATCTTTACGCTAACAACTCTGAAGAGAATATTAGTCGAATCCGAGATGCATGTAGCGTGTTCAGAACACGGAATTTCACGGTGAGCGAATCCATGTAAATTACATGTCTATTGTTTAGAAAAAGCTCCAAGAGATTTTTGCCGTGAAATCTGCCTCATTTTCGAAACTGGCATTTGGAAAGCTCTGTGAAATCACAGAAAATGTTTCTAAGCATAAATATGCTTTTTTACGGTGATGAAAGACCTGTAATCCACATGCAAACAACTCGGTAGTGTACTTTTGTCGAATACTTTCTGCATGTAGCATGTTCGATACACGTAATTTCACAGTAGGAGAATCTATGTAATTTACATATCTATTGAGTAGAACATGCTCCAACATTGTTTTCCTTTGAAAACTGCCTGAGATTTGAAACTGCAATTAGGACAAAGCTGCGAACATAGAGTAAATGTTTCTAGGTGTAAATATGACTAGTATGGTGGAAGAAAATTCGGTAATCCGCATGCAACCAACTCTGTAGTGAATATTTGTCGAATCCGAGATACATGAAGTGTGTTTTGAACACAGAATATCACGGTGAGCGAATCTATGTAAAATATATGACTCTTGGGTAGAACTGGCTCAAAGATTTTTTCTGCGAAATCTACCTCATTTTCGAAACTGGCAATTGAAAATCTCTGCAAAATCAGAGAAAATGTTTCAAAGTGTCAATATGGCTTTAAGTTGCATGAAAGTTCGGTAATCCTTATGCTAACAACTCAGTAGTGAATATTTGTCGAATCCGAGATCCATGAAGCGTGTTCGGAACAGGAATTTCACGATGATGGGTTCTATGTAAATTGCATATCTATTGGGTAGAATTCATTGTAAGAGGATTTTTCTGTGAAAACTTCATAATTTTAGAAACTAACATTAGGCGAAATATATTAATTCAGTATAAAACTTTCTATGTATAAATATGCATTGTAAGGTGGATGAAAGTTCGGTAATACACGTGTTCAGAACTCATAAAAGCATGTTTGTTGAATCCGTGATGCATATATCGTATTCAGAACACGGAATTTCACGGTGAGTGAAACTAGGTAAATTACATATCTTTTGGGTACAACTGGCTCCAAGAGCATTTTTTCTGCCAAATCTGAATCATTTTCAATCCTGGCGTTAAATCTAAGCTGTGAAATCTGAGAAAATTATTCAAAGTGTCAGTAAGCCATGTGTGGTGAATAAAAGTCCTCTAATTCATAGGCTAACAACTCTGTAGTAAATATTTTTCAAATCCGAGATACGTGAAGCATGTTCGGAACACGGAATTTCACGGTGAGCGAATCCATGTAAATTACAATTCTATTCGTTAAATCGTGCTCCAAGAATTTTTTGCCGTGTAATCTGCCTCATTTTCGAAACTGGCGTTTGGAAAATTCTGTGAAATCAGAGAAAATGCTTCTAAGCATCAATATGCCTTGTATTGTTGTGAAAGTCCTGTAATCCACATGCAAACGTCCATGTAGTGTATTATTCTCGACTCCTTTCTGCATGTAGCGTGTTCGATACACGTAATTTCACAGTAGGAGAATATATATAATTTACATATCTATTGAGTAGAACATGCTCCAAAAGTTTTTTCCTTTGAAAACTGCCTGATTTTTGAAACTGCTATTTGGACAAAGCTGCGAACTCAGAGTAAATGTTTCTAGGTGTAAATTTGATTGTATGGTGGATGAAAGATCGGTAATCTGCATGCAAACAACTCTGGAGTGAATATTTGTCGAATCCGAGATTCATGAAGCGTGTTCGGAACACAGATATCACGGTGAGCGAATCAATGTAAAATACATGTCCCTTGTGTAGAACACACTCCAAGAGATTATTCTGCGAAATCTGCCTCATTTTCGAAACTGGCATTTGAAAATCACTGCAAAATCAGAGAAAATGCTTCAAAGTGACAATATGGCATTTATGGTGGATGAAAGTTCGGTAATCCTTATGCTAACAACTCAGTAGTGAATATTTGTCGAAACCGAGATCCATGAAGCGTGTTCGGAACAGGAATTTCACGATGATGGGTTCTATGTAAATTGCATATCTATTGGGTAGAATTCGTTGTAAGAGGATTTTTCTGTGAAAACTTCATGATTTTAGAAACTAACATTAGGCGAAATATATTAATTCAGTATAAAACTTTCTATGTATAAATATGCATTGTAAGGTGGATGAAAGTTCGGTAATACACGTGTTCACAACTCATAAAAGCATGTTTGTTGAATCCGTGATGCATATATCGTATTCAGAACACGGAATTTCACGGTGAGTGAAACTAGGTAAATTACATATCTTTTGGGTACAACTGGCTCCAAGAGCATTTTTTCTGCCAAATCTGAATCATTTTCAATCCTGGCGTTAAATCTAAGCTGTGAAATCTGAGAAAAGTATTCAAAGTGTCAGTAAGCCGTGTGTGGTGAATAAAAGTACTCTAATTAAAATGCTAACAACTCTGTAGTAAATATTTTTCGAATCCAAGATGCGTGAAGCATGTTCGGAACGCGGAATTTCACGGTGAGCGAATCCATGTAAATTAAATGTCTATTGGTTAGAACGTGCTCCAAGAATTTTTGCCGTGCAATCTGCCTCATTTTCGAAACTGGCGTTTGGAAAATTCTGTGAAATCAGAGAAAATGCTTCTAAGCATCAATATACCTTGTATTGTGATGAAAGTCCTGTAATACACATGCAAACATCCATGTAGTTCATTTTTCTCGAATCCTTTCTGCATGTAGCGTGTTCGATACCCGTAAATTCACAGCAGGAGAATATATGTAATTTACATATCTATTGAGTAGAACATGCTCCAAACTTTTTTTCCTTTGAAAACTGCCTGATTTTCGAAACTGCTATTAGGACAAAACTGCGAACTCAGAGTAAATGTTTCTAGGTGTAAATTTCATTGTATGGTGGATGAAAGATCGGTAATCCGCATGCAAACAACTCTGGAGTGAATATTTGTCGAATCTGAGATCCATGAAGCGTGTTCGGAACAGGAATTTCACGATGATGGGTTCTATGTAAATTGCATATCTATTGGGTAGAACTCGTTCTAAAAGGATTTTTCTGTGACAACTGCATGATTTTAGAAACTAACATTAGGAGAAATCTACTAAATCAGTATAAAACTTTGTATGTATAAATATGCATTGTAAGGTGGATGAAAGTTCGGTAATACACGTGTTCACAACTCATTAAAGCATTTTTGTTGAACCCATGATGCATATAACGTGTTCAGAACACGGATGTCACGGTGAGTGAAAGTAGGTAAATTACATATCTTTTGGGTACAACACGCTCCAAGAGCATTTTTCTGCCAAATCTGCCTCATTTTCAATCCTGGCGTTAAATCTAAGCTGTGAAATCTGAGAAAATTCTTCAAAGTGTCAGTAAGCCGTATGTGGTGAATGAAAGTATTGTAATCCACATGCTAACAATTCTGTAGTGAATAAATGTCGAATCCGAGATACATGAAGCACGATCGGAGCACGGAATTGCACGGTGAGTGATTCCATGTAAATTACAAGTCTATTTGTTAGAACGTGCTCCAAGAAATTTTTGCCGTGAAATCTGCCTCATTTTCGAAACTTGCATTTGGAAAATTCTGTGAAATAAGAGAAAATGCTTCTAAGCATCAATATGCGTTGTATTGTGATGAAAGTCCTGTAATCCACATGCAAACAACTCTGTAGTGTATATTTCTCGAATCCTTTCTGCATGTAGCATGTTAGATACATGTAATTTCACAGCAGGAGAATATACATAATTTACATATCTATTGAGTAGAACATGCTCCAAAAATTTTTTCCTTTGAAAACTCCCTGATTTTCGAAACTGATTTTAGGACAATGTTACGAACTCAGAGTAAATGTTTCTAGGTGTAAATAGGATTGTATGGTGGATGAAAGATCGGTAATCCGCATGCAAACAACTCTGTAGTGAATATTTGTCGAATCCGAGATACATGAAACGTTTTTGGAACACAGAATATAACAGTGAGCGAATCTATGTAAAATACATCTCTTGTGTAGATCTCGCTCCAAGAGATTTTACTGCGAATTCTGCCTCATTTTCGATACTGGCAATTGAAAATCTCTGCAAAATCAGAGAAAATGCTTCAAAGTGTCAATATTCTTTGTATTCAGATGGAAGTGCGTAAAACCACATGCAAACAAATCTCTGGTGAATATTTGTAGAAAGCGTTATGCATGTAGCGTGATCGTATCACGGAAAATCCCGGCGATTGTATCTATATAAATTACACATCTATTGGGTAGAACTCGCTCCAAAAATTTTTTCTGAATAACCGGCCTGATTTTCGAAACTGGCATTAGGAAAAAGCTGCAAATTCAGAGTTAATGTTTCTAGGTGTAAATATGTCCTTTATGGTGGATGAAAGTTCTGTAATCTACATGTTCACAACTCATTCGAGAAAGTTTGTTGAAACCATGATGCATGACGCGTGTTCAGAAATTGGAAAGTCACTGTGATGGAAAATATGTAATTTACATTTCTATTGGGAAGTACTTGCTCCACGAGAATTCTTCTGCGAATCTGCCTCATTTTTAAACCTGGCATTAGGAAAAACTTTCAAAATATGAGAAAATGCTTCAAAGTGTCAATATGGATTTTATGGTGGATGAAATTTCGTTAATCTTTACGCTAACAACTCTGAAGAGAATATTAGTCGAATCCGAGATGCATGTAGCGTGTTCAGAACACGGAATTTCACGGTGAGCGAATCCATGTAAATTACATGTCTATTGTTTAGAAAAAGCTCCAAGAGATTTTTGCCGTGAAATCTGCCTCATTTTCGAAACTGGCATTTGGAAAGCTCTGTGAAATCACAGAAAATGTTTCTAAGCATAAATATGCTTTTTTACGGTGATGAAAGACCTGTAATCCACATGCAAACAACTCGGTAGTGTACTTTTGTCGAATACTTTCTGCATGTAGCATGTTCGATACACGTAATTTCACAGTAGGAGAATCTATGTAATTTACATATCTATTGAGTAGAACATGCTCCAACATTGTTTTCCTTTGAAAACTGCCTGAGATTTGAAACTGCAATTAGGACAAAGCTGCGAACATAGAGTAAATGTTTCTAGGTGTAAATATGACTAGTATGGTGGAAGAAAATTCGGTAATCCGCATGCAACCAACTCTGTAGTGAATATTTGTCGAATCCGAGATACATGAAGTGTGTTTTGAACACAGAATATCACGGTGAGCGAATCTATGTAAAATATATGACTCTTGGGTAGAACTGGCTCAAAGATTTTTTCTGCGAAATCTACCTCATTTTCGAAACTGGCAATTGAAAATCTCTGCAAAATCAGAGAAAATGTTTCAAAGTGTCAATATGGCTTTAAGTTGCATGAAAGTTCGGTAATCCTTATGCTAACAACTCAGTAGTGAATATTTGTCGAATCCGAGATCCATGAAGCGTGTTCGGAACAGGAATTTCACGATGATGGGTTCTATGTAAATTGCATATCTATTGGGTAGAATTCATTGTAAGAGGATTTTTCTGTGAAAACTTCATAATTTTAGAAACTAACATTAGGCGAAATATATTAATTCAGTATAAAACTTTCTATGTATAAATATGCATTGTAAGGTGGATGAAAGTTCGGTAATACACGTGTTCAGAACTCATAAAAGCATGTTTGTTGAATCCGTGATGCATATATCGTATTCAGAACACGGAATTTCACGGTGAGTGAAACTAGGTAAATTACATATCTTTTGGGTACAACTGGCTCCAAGAGCATTTTTTCTGCCAAATCTGAATCATTTTCAATCCTGGCGTTAAATCTAAGCTGTGAAATCTGAGAAAATTATTCAAAGTGTCAGTAAGCCATGTGTGGTGAATAAAAGTCCTCTAATTCATAGGCTAACAACTCTGTAGTAAATATTTTTCAAATCCGAGATACGTGAAGCATGTTCGGAACACGGAATTTCACGGTGAGCGAATCCATGTAAATTACAATTCTATTCGTTAAATCGTGCTCCAAGAATTTTTTGCCGTGTAATCTGCCTCATTTTCGAAACTGGCGTTTGGAAAATTCTGTGAAATCAGAGAAAATGCTTCTAAGCATCAATATGCCTTGTATTGTTGTGAAAGTCCTGTAATCCACATGCAAACGTCCATGTAGTGTATTATTCTCGACTCCTTTCTGCATGTAGCGTGTTCGATACACGTAATTTCACAGTAGGAGAATATATATAATTTACATATCTATTGAGTAGAACATGCTCCAAAAGTTTTTTCCTTTGAAAACTGCCTGATTTTTGAAACTGCTATTTGGACAAAGCTGCGAACTCAGAGTAAATGTTTCTAGGTGTAAATTTGATTGTATGGTGGATGAAAGATCGGTAATCTGCATGCAAACAACTCTGGAGTGAATATTTGTCGAATCCGAGATTCATGAAGCGTGTTCGGAACACAGATATCACGGTGAGCGAATCAATGTAAAATACATGTCCCTTGTGTAGAACACACTCCAAGAGATTATTCTGCGAAATCTGCCTCATTTTCGAAACTGGCATTTGAAAATCACTGCAAAATCAGAGAAAATGCTTCAAAGTGACAATATGGCATTTATGGTGGATGAAAGTTCGGTAATCCTTATGCTAACAACTCAGTAGTGAATATTTGTCGAAACCGAGATCCATGAAGCGTGTTCGGAACAGGAATTTCACGATGATGGGTTCTATGTAAATTGCATATCTATTGGGTAGAATTCGTTGTAAGAGGATTTTTCTGTGAAAACTTCATGATTTTAGAAACTAACATTAGGCGAAATATATTAATTCAGTATAAAACTTTCTATGTATAAATATGCATTGTAAGGTGGATGAAAGTTCGGTAATACACGTGTTCACAACTCATAAAAGCATGTTTGTTGAATCCGTGATGCATATATCGTATTCAGAACACGGAATTTCACGGTGAGTGAAACTAGGTAAATTACATATCTTTTGGGTACAACTGGCTCCAAGAGCATTTTTTCTGCCAAATCTGAATCATTTTCAATCCTGGCGTTAAATCTAAGCTGTGAAATCTGAGAAAAGTATTCAAAGTGTCAGTAAGCCGTGTGTGGTGAATAAAAGTACTCTAATTAAAATGCTAACAACTCTGTAGTAAATATTTTTCGAATCCAAGATGCGTGAAGCATGTTCGGAACGCGGAATTTCACGGTGAGCGAATCCATGTAAATTAAATGTCTATTGGTTAGAACGTGCTCCAAGAATTTTTGCCGTGTAATCTGCCTCATTTTCGAAACTGGCGTTTGGAAAATTCTGTGAAATCAGAGAAAATGCTTCTAAGCATCAATATACCTTGTATTGTGATGAAAGTCCTGTAATACACATGCAAACATCCATGTAGTTCATTTTTCTCGAATCCTTTCTGCATGTAGCGTGTTCGATACCCGTAAATTCACAGCAGGAGAATATATGTAATTTACATATCTATTGAGTAGAACATGCTCCAAACTTTTTTTCCTTTGAAAACTGCCTGATTTTCGAAACTGCTATTAGGACAAAACTGCGAACTCAGAGTAAATGTTTCTAGGTGTAAATTTCATTGTATGGTGGATGAAAGATCGGTAATCCGCATGCAAACAACTCTGGAGTGAATATTTGTCGAATCCGAGATCCATGAAGCGTGTTCGGAACAGGAATTTCACGATGATGGGTTCTATGTAAATTGCATATCTATTGGGTAGAACTCGTTCTAAAAGGATTTTTCTGTGACAACTGCATGATTTTAGAAACTAACATTAGGAGAAATCTACTAAATCAGTATAAAACTTTGTATGTATAAATATGCATTGTAAGGTGGATGAAAGTTCGGTAATACACGTGTTCACAACTCATTAAAGCATTTTTGTTGAACCCATGATGCATATAACGTGTTCAGAACACGGATGTCACGGTGAGTGAAAGTAGGTAAATTACATATCTTTTGGGTACAACACGCTCCAAGAGCATTTTTCTGCCAAATCTGCCTCATTTTCAATCCTGGCGTTAAATCTAAGCTGTGAAATCTGAGAAAATTCTTCAAAGTGTCAGTAAGCCGTATGTGGTGAATGAAAGTATTGTAATCCACATGCTAACAATTCTGTAGTGAATAAATGTCGAATCCGAGATACATGAAGCACGATCGGAGCACGGAATTGCACGGTGAGTGATTCCATGTAAATTACAAGTCTATTTGTTAGAACGTGCTCCAAGAAATTTTTGCCGTGAAATCTGCCTCATTTTCGAAACTTGCATTTGGAAAATTCTGTGAAATAAGAGAAAATGCTTCTAAGCATCAATATGCGTTGTATTGTGATGAAAGTCCTGTAATCCACATGCAAACAACTCTGTAGTGTATATTTCTCGAATCCTTTCTGCATGTAGCATGTTAGATACATGTAATTTCACAGCAGGAGAATATACATAATTTACATATCTATTGAGTAGAACATGCTCCAAAAATTTTTTCCTTTGAAAACTCCCTGATTTTCGAAACTGATTTTAGGACAATGTTACGAACTCAGAGTAAATGTTTCTAGGTGTAAATAGGATTGTATGGTGGATGAAAGATCGGTAATCCGCATGCAAACAACTCTGTAGTGAATATTTGTCGAATCCGAGATACATGAAACGTTTTTGGAACACAGAATATAACAGTGAGCGAATCTATGTAAAATACATCTCTTGTGTAGATCTCGCTCCAAGAGATTTTACTGCGAATTCTGCCTCATTTTCGATACTGGCAATTGAAAATCTCTGCAAAATCAGAGAAAATGCTTCAAAGTGTCAATATTCTTTGTATTCAGATGGAAGTGCGTAAAACCACATGCAAACAAATCTCTGGTGAATATTTGTAGAAAGCGTTATGCATGTAGCGTGATCGTATCACGGAAAATCCCGGCGATTGTATCTATATAAATTACACATCTATTGGGTAGAACTCGCTCCAAAAATTTTTTCTGAATAACCGGCCTGATTTTCGAAACTGGCATTAGGAAAAAGCTGCAAATTCAGAGTTAATGTTTCTAGGTGTAAATATGTCCTTTATGGTGGATGAAAGTTCTGTAATCTACATGTTCACAACTCATTCGAGAAAGTTTGTTGAAACCATGATGCATGACGCGTGTTCAGAAATTGGAAAGTCACTGTGATGGAAAATATGTAATTTACATTTCTATTGGGAAGTACTTGCTCCACGAGAATTCTTCTGCGAATCTGCCTCATTTTTAAACCTGGCATTAGGAAAAACTTTCAAAATATGAGAAAATGCTTCAAAGTGTCAATATGGATTTTATGGTGGATGAAATTTCGTTAATCTTTACGCTAACAACTCTGAAGAGAATATTAGTCGAATCCGAGATGCATGTAGCGTGTTCAGAACACGGAATTTCACGGTGAGTGAATCCATGTAAATTACATGTCTATTGTTTAGAAAAAGCTCCAAGAGATTTTTGCCGTGAAATCTGCCTCATTTTCGAAACTGGCATTTGGAAAGCTCTGTGAAATCACAGAAAATGTTTCTAAGCATAAATATGCTTTTTTACGGTGATGAAAGACCTGTAATCCACATGCAAACAACTCGGTAGTGTACTTTTGTCGAATACTTTCTGCATGTAGCATGTTCGATACACGTAATTTCACAGTAGGAGAATCTATGTAATTTACATATCTATTGAGTAGAACATGCTCCAACATTGTTTTCCTTTGAAAACTGCCTGAGATTTGAAACTGCAATTAGGACAAAGCTGCGAACATAGAGTAAATGTTTCTAGGTGTAAATATGACTAGTATGGTGGAAGAAAATTCGGTAATCCGCATGCAACCAACTCTGTAGTGAATATTTGTCGAATCCGAGATACATGAAGTGTGTTTTGAACACAGAATATCACGGTGAGCGAATCTATGTAAAATATATGACTCTTGGGTAGAACTGGCTCAAAGATTTTTTCTGCGAAATCTACCTCATTTTCGAAACTGGCAATTGAAAATCTCTGCAAAATCAGAGAAAATGTTTCAAAGTGTCAATATGGCTTTAAGTTGCATGAAAGTTCGGTAATCCTTATGCTAACAACTCAGTAGTGAATATTTGTCGAATCCGAGATCCATGAAGCGTGTTCGGAACAGGAATTTCACGATGATGGGTTCTATGTAAATTGCATATCTATTGGGTAGAATTCATTGTAAGAGGATTTTTCTGTGAAAACTTCATAATTTTAGAAACTAACATTAGGCGAAATATATTAATTCAGTATAAAACTTTCTATGTATAAATATGCATTGTAAGGTGGATGAAAGTTCGGTAATACACGTGTTCAGAACTCATAAAAGCATGTTTGTTGAATCTGTGATGCATATATCGTATTCAGAACACGGAATTTCACGGTGAGTGAAACTAGGTAAATTACATATCTTTTGGGTACAACTGGCTCCAAGAGCATTTTTTCTGCCAAATCTGAATCATTTTCAATCCTGGCATTAAATCTAAGCTGTGAAATCTGAGAAAATTATTCAAAGTGTCAGTAAGCCATGTGTGGTGAATAAAAGTCCTCTAATTCATAGGCTAACAACTCTGTAGTAAATATTTTTCAAATCCGAGATACGTGAAGCATGTTCGGAACACGGAATTTCACGGTGAGCGAATCCATGTAAATTACAATTCTATTCGTTAAATCGTGCTCCAAGAATTTTTTGCCGTGTAATCTGCCTCATTTTCGAAACTGGCGTTTGGAAAATTCTGTGAAATCAGAGAAAATGCTTCTAAGCATCAATATGCCTTGTATTGTTGTGAAAGTCCTGTAATCCACATGCAAACGTCCATGTAGTGTATTATTCTCGACTCCTTTCTGCATGTAGCGTGTTCGATACACGTAATTTCACAGTAGGAGAATATATATAATTTACATATCTATTGAGTAGAACATGCTCCAAAAGTTTTTTCCTTTGAAAACTGCCTGATTTTTGAAACTGCTATTAGGACAAAGCTGCGAACTCAGAGTAAATGTTTCTAGGTGTAAATTTGATTGTATGGTGGATGAAAGATCGGTAATCTGCATGCAAACAACTCTGGAGTGAATATTTGTCGAATCCGAGATTCATGAAGCGTGTTCGGAACACAGATATCACGGTGAGCGAATCAATGTAAAATACATGTCCCTTGTGTAGAACACACTCCAAGAGATTATTCTGCGAAATCTGCCTCATTTTCGAAACTGGCATTTGAAAATCACTGCAAAATCAGAGAAAATGCTTCAAAGTGACAATATGGCATTTATGGTGGATGAAAGTTCGGTAATCCTTATGCTAACAACTCAGTAGTGAATATTTGTCGAAACCGAGATCCATGAAGCGTGTTCGGAACAGGAATTTCACGATGATGGGTTCTATGTAAATTGCATATCTATTGGGTAGAATTCGTTGTAAGAGGATTTTTCTGTGAAAACTTCATGATTTTAGAAACTAACATTAGGCGAAATATATTAATTCAGTATAAAACTTTCTATGTATAAATATGCATTGTAAGGTGGATGAAAGTTCGGTAATACACGTGTTCAGAACTCATAAAAGCATGTTTGTTGAATCCGTGATGCATATATCGTATTCAGAACACGGAATTTCACGGTGAGTGAAACTAGGTAAATTACATATCTTTTGGGTACAACTGGCTCCAAGAGCATTTTTTCTGCCAAATCTGAATCATTTTCAATCCTGGCGTTAAATCTAAGCTGTGAAATCTGAGAAAAGTATTCAAAGTGTCAGTAAGCCGTGTGTGGTGAATAAAAGTACTCTAATTAAAATGCTAACAACTCTGTAGTAAATATTTTTCGAATCCAAGATGCGTGAAGCATGTTCGGAACGCGGAATTTCACGGTGAGCGAATCCATGTAAATTAAATGTCTATTGGTTAGAACGTGCTCCAAGAATTTTTGCCGTGCAATCTGCCTCATTTTCGAAACTGGCGTTTGGAAAATTCTGTGAAATCAGAGAAAATGCTTCTAAGCATCAATATACCTTGTATTGTGATGAAAGTCCTGTAATACACATGCAAACATCCATGTAGTTCATTTTTCTCGAATCCTTTCTGCATGTAGCGTGTTCGATACCCGTAAATTCACAGCAGGAGAATATATGTAATTTACATATCTATTGAGTAGAACATGCTCCAAACTTTTTTTCCTTTGAAAACTGCCTGATTTTCGAAACTGCTATTAGGACAAAACTGCGAACTCAGAGTAAATGTTTCTAGGTGTAAATTTCATTGTATGGTGGATGAAAGATCGGTAATCCGCATGCAAACAACTCTGGAGTGAATATTTGTCGAATCCGAGATCCATGAAGCGTGTTCGGAACAGGAATTTCACGATGATGGGTTCTATGTAAATTGCATATCTATTGGGTAGAACTCGTTCTAAAAGGATTTTTCTGTGACAACTGCATGATTTTAGAAACTAACATTAGGAGAAATCTACTAAATCAGTATAAAACTTTGTATGTATAAATATGCATTGTAAGGTGGATGAAAGTTCGGTAATACACGTGTTCACAACTCATTAAAGCATTTTTGTTGAACCCATGATGCATATAACGTGTTCAGAACACGGATGTCACGGTGAGTGAAAGTAGGTAAATTACATATCTTTTGGGTACAACACGCTCCAAGAGCATTTTTCTGCCAAATCTGCCTCATTTTCAATCCTGGCGTTAAATCTAAGCTGTGAAATCTGAGAAAATTCTTCAAAGTGTCAGTAAGCCGTATGTGGTGAATGAAAGTATTGTAATCCACATGCTAACAATTCTGTAGTGAATAAATGTCGAATCCGAGATACATGAAGCACGATCGGAGCACGGAATTGCACGGTGAGTGATTCCATGTAAATTACAAGTCTATTTGTTAGAACGTGCTCCAAGAAATTTTTGCCGTGAAATCTGCCTCATTTTCGAAACTTGCATTTGGAAAATTCTGTGAAATAAGAGAAAATGCTTCTAAGCATCAATATGCGTTGTATTGTGATGAAAGTCCTGTAATCCACATGCAAACAACTCTGTAGTGTATATTTCTCGAATCCTTTCTGCATGTAGCATGTTAGATACATGTAATTTCACAGCAGGAGAATATACATAATTTACATATCTATTGAGTAGAACATGCTCCAAAAATTTTTTCCTTTGAAAACTCCCTGATTTTCGAAACTGATTTTAGGACAATGTTACGAACTCAGAGTAAATGTTTCTAGGTGTAAATAGGATTGTATGGTGGATGAAAGATCGGTAATCCGCATGCAAACAACTCTGTAGTGAATATTTGTCGAATCCGAGATACATGAAACGTTTTTGGAACACAGAATATAACAGTGAGCGAATCTATGTAAAATACATCTCTTGTGTAGATCTCGCTCCAAGAGATTTTACTGCGAATTCTGCCTCATTTTCGATACTGGCAATTGAAAATCTCTGCAAAATCAGAGAAAATGCTTCAAAGTGTCAATATTCTTTGTATTCAGATGGAAGTGCGTAAAACCACATGCAAACAAATCTCTGGTGAATATTTGTAGAAAGCGTTATGCATGTAGCGTGATCGTATCACGGAAAATCCCGGCGATTGTATCTATATAAATTACACATCTATTGGGTAGAACTCGCTCCAAAAATTTTTTCTGAATAACCGGCCTGATTTTCGAAACTGGCATTAGGAAAAAGCTGCAAATTCAGAGTTAATGTTTCTAGGTGTAAATATGTCCTTTATGGTGGATGAAAGTTCTGTAATCTACATGTTCACAACTCATTCGAGAAAGTTTGTTGAAACCATGATGCATGACGCGTGTTCAGAAATTGGAAAGTCACTGTGATGGAAAATATGTAATTTACATTTCTATTGGGAAGTACTTGCTCCACGAGAATTCTTCTGCGAATCTGCCTCATTTTTAAACCTGGCATTAGGAAAAACTTTCAAAATATGAGAAAATGCTTCAAAGTGTCAATATGGATTTTATGGTGGATGAAATTTCGTTAATCTTTACGCTAACAACTCTGAAGAGAATATTAGTCGAATCCGAGATGCATGTAGCGTGTTCAGAACACGGAATTTCACGGTGAGCGAATCCATGTAAATTACATGTCTATTGTTTAGAAAAAGCTCCAAGAGATTTTTGCCGTGAAATCTGCCTCATTTTCGAAACTGGCATTTGGAAAGCTCTGTGAAATCACAGAAAATGTTTCTAAGCATAAATATGCTTTTTTACGGTGATGAAAGACCTGTAATCCACATGCAAACAACTCGGTAGTGTACTTTTGTCGAATACTTTCTGCATGTAGCATGTTCGATACACGTAATTTCACAGTAGGAGAATCTATGTAATTTACATATCTATTGAGTAGAACATGCTCCAACATTGTTTTCCTTTGAAAACTGCCTGAGATTTGAAACTGCAATTAGGACAAAGCTGCGAACATAGAGTAAATGTTTCTAGGTGTAAATATGACTAGTATGGTGGAAGAAAATTCGGTAATCCGCATGCAACCAACTCTGTAGTGAATATTTGTCGAATCCGAGATACATGAAGTGTGTTTTGAACACAGAATATCACGGTGAGCGAATCTATGTAAAATATATGACTCTTGGGTAGAACTGGCTCAAAGATTTTTTCTGCGAAATCTACCTCATTTTCGAAACTGGCAATTGAAAATCTCTGCAAAATCAGAGAAAATGTTTCAAAGTGTCAATATGGCTTTAAGTTGCATGAAAGTTCGGTAATCCTTATGCTAACAACTCAGTAGTGAATATTTGTCGAATCCGAGATCCATGAAGCGTGTTCGGAACAGGAATTTCACGATGATGGGTTCTATGTAAATTGCATATCTATTGGGTAGAATTCATTGTAAGAGGATTTTTCTGTGAAAACTTCATAATTTTAGAAACTAACATTAGGCGAAATATATTAATTCAGTATAAAACTTTCTATGTATAAATATGCATTGTAAGGTGGATGAAAGTTCGGTAATACACGTGTTCAGAACTCATAAAAGCATGTTTGTTGAATCCGTGATGCATATATCGTATTCAGAACACGGAATTTCACGGTGAGTGAAACTAGGTAAATTACATATCTTTTGGGTACAACTGGCTCCAAGAGCATTTTTTCTGCCAAATCTGAATCATTTTCAATCCTGGCGTTAAATCTAAGCTGTGAAATCTGAGAAAATTATTCAAAGTGTCAGTAAGCCATGTGTGGTGAATAAAAGTCCTCTAATTCATAGGCTAACAACTCTGTAGTAAATATTTTTCAAATCCGAGATACGTGAAGCATGTTCGGAACACGGAATTTCACGGTGAGCGAATCCATGTAAATTACAATTCTATTCGTTAAATCGTGCTCCAAGAATTTTTTGCCGTGTAATCTGCCTCATTTTCGAAACTGGCGTTTGGAAAATTCTGTGAAATCAGAGAAAATGCTTCTAAGCATCAATATGCCTTGTATTGTTGTGAAAGTCCTGTAATCCACATGCAAACGTCCATGTAGTGTATTATTCTCGACTCCTTTCTGCATGTAGCGTGTTCGATACACGTAATTTCACAGTAGGAGAATATATATAATTTACATATCTATTGAGTAGAACATGCTCCAAAAGTTTTTTCCTTTGAAAACTGCCTGATTTTTGAAACTGCTATTAGGACAAAGCTGCGAACTCAGAGTAAATGTTTCTAGGTGTAAATTTGATTGTATGGTGGATGAAAGATCGGTAATCTGCATGCAAACAACTCTGGAGTGAATATTTGTCGAATCCGAGATTCATGAAGCGTGTTCGGAACACAGATATCACGGTGAGCGAATCAATGTAAAATACATGTCCCTTGTGTAGAACACACTCCAAGAGATTATTCTGCGAAATCTGCCTCATTTTCGAAACTGGCATTTGAAAATCACTGCAAAATCAGAGAAAATGCTTCAAAGTGACAATATGGCATTTATGGTGGATGAAAGTTCGGTAATCCTTATGCTAACAACTCAGTAGTGAATATTTGTCGAAACCGAGATCCATGAAGCGTGTTCGGAACAGGAATTTCACGATGATGGGTTCTATGTAAATTGCATATCTATTGGGTAGAATTCGTTGTAAGAGGATTTTTCTGTGAAAACTTCATGATTTTAGAAACTAACATTAGGCGAAATATATTAATTCAGTATAAAACTTTCTATGTATAAATATGCATTGTAAGGTGGATGAAAGTTCGGTAATACACGTGTTCACAACTCATAAAAGCATGTTTGTTGAATCCGTGATGCATATATCGTATTCAGAACACGGAATTTCATGGTGAGTGAAACTAGGTAAATTACATATCTTTTGGGTACAACTGGCTCCAAGAGCATTTTTTCTGCCAAATCTGAATCATTTTCAATCCTGGCGTTAAATCTAAGCTGTGAAATCTGAGAAAAGTATTCAAAGTGTCAGTAAGCCGTGTGTGGTGAATAAAAGTACTCTAATTAAAATGCTAACAACTCTGTAGTAAATATTTTTCGAATCCAAGATGCGTGAAGCATGTTCGGAACGCGGAATTTCACGGTGAGCGAATCCATGTAAATTAAATGTCTATTGGTTAGAACGTGCTCCAAGAATTTTTGCCGTGTAATCTGCCTCATTTTCGAAACTGGCGTTTGGAAAATTCTGTGAAATCAGAGAAAATGCTTCTAAGCATCAATATACCTTGTATTGTGATGAAAGTCCTGTAATACACATGCAAACATCCATGTAGTTCATTTTTCTCGAATCCTTTCTGCATGTAGCGTGTTCGATACCCGTAAATTCACAGCAGGAGAATATATGTAATTTACATATCTATTGAGTAGAACATGCTCCAAACTTTTTTTCCTTTGAAAACTGCCTGATTTTCGAAACTGCTATTAGGACAAAACTGCGAACTCAGAGTAAATGTTTCTAGGTGTAAATTTCATTGTATGGTGGATGAAAGATCGGTAATCCGCATGCAAACAACTCTGGAGTGAATATTTGTCGAATCCGAGATCCATGAAGCGTGTTCGGAACAGGAATTTCACGATGATGGGTTCTATGTAAATTGCATATCTATTGGGTAGAACTCGTTCTAAAAGGATTTTTCTGTGACAACTGCATGATTTTAGAAACTAACATTAGGAGAAATCTACTAAATCAGTATAAAACTTTGTATGTATAAATATGCATTGTAAGGTGGATGAAAGTTCGGTAATACACGTGTTCACAACTCATTAAAGCATTTTTGTTGAACCCATGATGCATATAACGTGTTCAGAACACGGATGTCACGGTGAGTGAAAGTAGGTAAATTACATATCTTTTGGGTACAACACGCTCCAAGAGCATTTTTCTGCCAAATCTGCCTCATTTTCAATCCTGGCGTTAAATCTAAGCTGTGAAATCTGAGAAAATTCTTCAAAGTGTCAGTAAGCCGTATGTGGTGAATGAAAGTATTGTAATCCACATGCTAACAATTCTGTAGTGAATAAATGTCGAATCCGAGATACATGAAGCACGATCGGAGCACGGAATTGCACGGTGAGTGATTCCATGTAAATTACAAGTCTATTTGTTAGAACGTGCTCCAAGAAATTTTTGCCGTGAAATCTGCCTCATTTTCGAAACTTGCATTTGGAAAATTCTGTGAAATAAGAGAAAATGCTTCTAAGCATCAATATGCGTTGTATTGTGATGAAAGTCCTGTAATCCACATGCAAACAACTCTGTAGTGTATATTTCTCGAATCCTTTCTGCATGTAGCATGTTAGATACATGTAATTTCACAGCAGGAGAATATACATAATTTACATATCTATTGAGTAGAACATGCTCCAAAAATTTTTTCCTTTGAAAACTCCCTGATTTTCGAAACTGATTTTAGGACAATGTTACGAACTCAGAGTAAATGTTTCTAGGTGTAAATAGGATTGTATGGTGGATGAAAGATCGGTAATCCGCATGCAAACAACTCTGTAGTGAATATTTGTCGAATCCGAGATACATGAAACGTTTTTGGAACACAGAATATAACAGTGAGCGAATCTATGTAAAATACATCTCTTGTGTAGATCTCGCTCCAAGAGATTTTACTGCGAATTCTGCCTCATTTTCGATACTGGCAATTGAAAATCTCTGCAAAATCAGAGAAAATGCTTCAAAGTGTCAATATTCTTTGTATTCAGATGGAAGTGCGTAAAACCACATGCAAACAAATCTCTGGTGAATATTTGTAGAAAGCGTTATGCATGTAGCGTGATCGTATCACGGAAAATCCCGGCGATTGTATCTATATAAATTACACATCTATTGGGTAGAACTCGCTCCAAAAATTTTTTCTGAATAACCGGCCTGATTTTCGAAACTGGCATTAGGAAAAAGCTGCAAATTCAGAGTTAATGTTTCTAGGTGTAAATATGTCCTTTATGGTGGATGAAAGTTCTGTAATCTACATGTTCACAACTCATTCGAGAAAGTTTGTTGAAACCATGATGCATGACGCGTGTTCAGAAATTGGAAAGTCACTGTGATGGAAAATATGTAATTTACATTTCTATTGGGAAGTACTTGCTCCACGAGAATTCTTCTGCGAATCTGCCTCATTTTTAAACCTGGCATTAGGAAAAACTTTCAAAATATGAGAAAATGCTTCAAAGTGTCAATATGGATTTTATGGTGGATGAAATTTCGTTAATCTTTACGCTAACAACTCTGAAGAGAATATTAGTCGAATCCGAGATGCATGTAGCGTGTTCAGAACACGGAATTTCACGGTGAGCGAATCCATGTAAATTACATGTCTATTGTTTAGAAAAAGCTCCAAGAGATTTTTGCCGTGAAATCTGCCTCATTTTCGAAACTGGCATTTGGAAAGCTCTGTGAAATCACAGAAAATGTTTCTAAGCATAAATATGCTTTTTTACGGTGATGAAAGACCTGTAATCCACATGCAAACAACTCGGTAGTGTACTTTTGTCGAATAATTTCTGCATGTAGCATGTTCGATACACGTAATTTCACAGTAGGAGAATCTATGTAATTTACATATCTATTGAGTAGAACATGCTCCAACATTGTTTTCCTTTGAAAACTGCCTGAGATTTGAAACTGCAATTAGGACAAAGCTGCGAACATAGAGTAAATGTTTCTAGGTGTAAATATGACTAGTATGGTGGAAGAAAATTCGGTAATCCGCATGCAACCAACTCTGTAGTGAATATTTGTCGAATCCGAGATACATGAAGTGTGTTTTGAACACAGAATATCACGGTGAGCGAATCTATGTAAAATATATGACTCTTGGGTAGAACTGGCTCAAAGATTTTTTCTGCGAAATCTACCTCATTTTCGAAACTGGCAATTGAAAATCTCTGCAAAATCAGAGAAAATGTTTCAAAGTGTCAATATGGCTTTAAGTTGCATGAAAGTTCGGTAATCCTTATGCTAACAACTCAGTAGTGAATATTTGTCGAATCCGAGATCCATGAAGCGTGTTCGGAACAGGAATTTCACGATGATGGGTTCTATGTAAATTGCATATCTATTGGGTAGAATTCATTGTAAGAGGATTTTTCTGTGAAAACTTCATAATTTTAGAAACTAACATTAGGCGAAATATATTAATTCAGTATAAAACTTTCTATGTATAAATATGCATTGTAAGGTGGATGAAAGTTCGGTAATACACGTGTTCAGAACTCATAAAAGCATGTTTGTTGAATCCGTGATGCATATATCGTATTCAGAACACGGAATTTCACGGTGAGTGAAACTAGGTAAATTACATATCTTTTGGGTACAACTGGCTCCAAGAGCATTTTTTCTGCCAAATCTGAATCATTTTCAATCCTGGCGTTAAATCTAAGCTGTGAAATCTGAGAAAATTATTCAAAGTGTCAGTAAGCCATGTGTGGTGAATAAAAGTCCTCTAATTCATAGGCTAACAACTCTGTAGTAAATATTTTTCAAATCCGAGATACGTGAAGCATGTTCGGAACACGGAATTTCACGGTGAGCGAATCCATGTAAATTACAATTCTATTCGTTAAATCGTGCTCCAAGAATTTTTTGCCGTGTAATCTGCCTCATTTTCGAAACTGGCGTTTGGAAAATTCTGTGAAATCAGAGAAAATGCTTCTAAGCATCAATATGCCTTGTATTGTTGTGAAAGTCCTGTAATCCACATGCAAACGTCCATGTAGTGTATTATTCTCGACTCCTTTCTGCATGTAGCGTGTTCGATACACGTAATTTCACAGTAGGAGAATATATATAATTTACATATCTATTGAGTAGAACATGCTCCAAAAGTTTTTTCCTTTGAAAACTGCCTGATTTTTGAAACTGCTATTAGGACAAAGCTGCGAACTCAGAGTAAATGTTTCTAGGTGTAAATTTGATTGTATGGTGGATGAAAGATCGGTAATCTGCATGCAAACAACTCTGGAGTGAATATTTGTCGAATCCGAGATTCATGAAGCGTGTTCGGAACACAGATATCACGGTGAGCGAATCAATGTAAAATACATGTCCCTTGTGTAGAACACACTCCAAGAGATTATTCTGCGAAATCTGCCTCATTTTCGAAACTGGCATTTGAAAATCACTGCAAAATCAGAGAAAATGCTTCAAAGTGACAATATGGCATTTATGGTGGATGAAAGTTCGGTAATCCTTATGCTAACAACTCAGTAGTGAATATTTGTCGAAACCGAGATCCATGAAGCGTGTTCGGAACAGGAATTTCACGATGATGGGTTCTATGTAAATTGCATATCTATTGGGTAGAATTCGTTGTAAGAGGATTTTTCTGTGAAAACTTCATGATTTTAGAAACTAACATTAGGCGAAATATATTAATTCAGTATAAAACTTTCTATGTATAAATATGCATTGTAAGGTGGATGAAAGTTCGGTAATACACGTGTTCACAACTCATAAAAGCATGTTTGTTGAATCCGTGATGCATATATCGTATTCAGAACACGGAATTTCACGGTGAGTGAAACTAGGTAAATTACATATCTTTTGGGTACAACTGGCTCCAAGAGCATTTTTTCTGCCAAATCTGAATCATTTTCAATCCTGGCGTTAAATCTAAGCTGTGAAATCTGAGAAAAGTATTCAAAGTGTCAGTAAGCCGTGTGTGGTGAATAAAAGTACTCTAATTAAAATGCTAACAACTCTGTAGTAAATATTTTTCGAATCCAAGATGCGTGAAGCATGTTCGGAACGCGGAATTTCACGGTGAGCGAATCCATGTAAATTAAATGTCTATTGGTTAGAACGTGCTCCAAGAATTTTTGCCGTGTAATCTGCCTCATTTTCGAAACTGGCGTTTGGAAAATTCTGTGAAATCAGAGAAAATGCTTCTAAGCATCAATATACCTTGTATTGTGATGAAAGTCCTGTAATACACATGCAAACATCCATGTAGTTCATTTTTCTCGAATCCTTTCTGCATGTAGCGTGTTCGATACCCGTAAATTCACAGCAGGAGAATATATGTAATTTACATATCTATTGAGTAGAACATGCTCCAAACTTTTTTTCCTTTGAAAACTGCCTGATTTTCGAAACTGCTATTAGGACAAAACTGCGAACTCAGAGTAAATGTTTCTAGGTGTAAATTTCATTGTATGGTGGATGAAAGATCGGTAATCCGCATGCAAACAACTCTGGAGTGAATATTTGTCGAATCCGAGATCCATGAAGCGTGTTCGGAACAGGAATTTCACGATGATGGGTTCTATGTAAATTGCATATCTATTGGGTAGAACTCGTTCTAAAAGGATTTTTCTGTGACAACTGCATGATTTTAGAAACTAACATTAGGAGAAATCTACTAAATCAGTATAAAACTTTGTATGTATAAATATGCATTGTAAGGTGGATGAAAGTTCGGTAATACACGTGTTCACAACTCATTAAAGCATTTTTGTTGAACCCATGATGCATATAACGTGTTCAGTACACGGATGTCACGGTGAGTGAAAGTAGGTAAATTACATATCTTTTGGGTACAACACGCTCCAAGAGCATTTTTCTGCCAAATCTGCCTCATTTTCAATCCTGGCGTTAAATCTAAGCTGTGAAATCTGAGAAAATTCTTCAAAGTGTCAGTAAGCCGTATGTGGTGAATGAAAGTATTGTAATCCACATGCTAACAATTCTGTAGTGAATAAATGTCGAATCCGAGATACATGAAGCACGATCGGAGCACGGAATTGCACGGTGAGTGATTCCATGTAAATTACAAGTCTATTTGTTAGAACGTGCTCCAAGAAATTTTTGCCGTGAAATCTGCCTCATTTTCGAAACTTGCATTTGGAAAATTCTGTGAAATAAGAGAAAATGCTTCTAAGCATCAATATGCGTTGTATTGTGATGAAAGTCCTGTAATCCACATGCAAACAACTCTGTAGTGTATATTTCTCGAATCCTTTCTGCATGTAGCATGTTAGATACATGTAATTTCACAGCAGGAGAATATACATAATTTACATATCTATTGAGTAGAACATGCTCCAAAAATTTTTTCCTTTGAAAACTCCCTGATTTTCGAAACTGATTTTAGGACAATGTTACGAACTCAGAGTAAATGTTTCTAGGTGTAAATAGGATTGTATGGTGGATGAAAGATCGGTAATCCGCATGCAAACAACTCTGTAGTGAATATTTGTCGAATCCGAGATACATGAAACGTTTTTGGAACACAGAATATAACAGTGAGCGAATCTATGTAAAATACATCTCTTGTGTAGATCTCGCTCCAAGAGATTTTACTGCGAATTCTGCCTCATTTTCGATACTGGCAATTGAAAATCTCTGCAAAATCAGAGAAAATGCTTCAAAGTGTCAATATTCTTTGTATTCAGATGGAAGTGCGTAAAACCACATGCAAACAAATCTCTGGTGAATATTTGTAGAAAGCGTTATGCATGTAGCGTGATCGTATCACGGAAAATCCCGGCGATTGTATCTATATAAATTACACATCTATTGGGTAGAACTCGCTCCAAAAATTTTTTCTGAATAAACGGCCTGATTTTCGAAACTGGCATTAGGAAAAAGCTGCAAATTCAGAGTTAATGTTTCTAGGTGTAAATATGTCCTTTATGGTGGATGAAAGTTCTGTAATCTACATGTTCACAACTCATTCGAGAAAGTTTGTTGAAACCATGATGCATGACGCGTGTTCAGAAATTGGAAAGTCACTGTGATGGAAAATATGTAATTTACATTTCTATTGGGAAGTACTTGCTCCACGAGAATTCTTCTGCGAATCTGCCTCATTTTTAAACCTGGCATTAGGAAAAACTTTCAAAATATGAGAAAATGCTTCAAAGTGTCAATATGGATTTTATGGTGGATGAAATTTCGTTAATCTTTACGCTAACAACTCTGAAGAGAATATTAGTCGAATCCGAGATGCATGTAGCGTGTTCAGAACACGGAATTTCACGGTGAGCGAATCCATGTAAATTACATGTCTATTGTTTAGAAAAAGCTCCAAGAGATTTTTGCCGTGAAATCTGCCTCATTTTCGAAACTGGCATTTGGAAAGTTCTGTGAAATCACAGAAAATGTTTCTAAGCATAAATATGCTTTTTTACGGTGATGAAAGACCTGTAATCCACATGCAAACAACTCGGTAGTGTACTTTTGTCGAATACTTTCTGCATGTAGCATGTTCGATACACGTAATTTCACAGTAGGAGAATCTATGTAATTTACATATCTATTGAGTAGAACATGCTCCAACATTGTTTTCCTTTGAAAACTGCCTGAGATTTGAAACTGCAATTAGGACAAAGCTGCGAACATAGAGTAAATGTTTCTAGGTGTAAATATGACTAGTATGGTGGAAGAAAATTCGGTAATCCGCATGCAACCAACTCTGTAGTGAATATTTGTCGAATCCGAGATACATGAAGTGTGTTTTGAACACAGAATATCACGGTGAGCGAATCTATGTAAAATACATGTCCCTTGTGTAGAACACACTCCAAGAGATTATTCTGCGAAATCTGCCTCATTTTCGAAACTGGCATTTGAAAATCACTGCAAAATCAGAGAAAATGCTTCAAAGTGACAATATGGCATTTATGGTGGATGAAAGTTCGGTAATCCTTATGCTAACAACTCAGTAGTGAATATTTGTCGAAACCGAGACCCATGAAGCGTGTTCGGAACAGGAATTTCACGATGATGGGTTCTATGTAAATTGCATATCTATTGGGTAGAATTCGTTGTAAGAGGATTTTTCTGTGAAAACTTCATGATTTTAGAAACTAACATTAGGCGAAATATATTAATTCAGTATAAAACTTTCTATGTATAAATATGCATTGTAAGGTGGATGAAAGTTCGGTAATACACGTGTTCACAACTCATAAAAGCATGTTTGTTGAATCCGTGATGCATATATCGTATTCAGAACACGGAATTTCACGGTGAGTGAAACTAGGTAAATTACATATCTTTTGGGTACAACTGGCTCCAAGAGCATTTTTTCTGCCAAATCTGAATCATTTTCAATCCTGGCGTTAAATCTAAGCTGTGAAATCTGAGAAAAGTATTCAAAGTGTCAGTAAGCCGTGTGTGGTGAATAAAAGTACTCTAATTAAAATGCTAACAACTCTGTAGTAAATATTTTTCGAATCCAAGATGCGTGAAGCATGTTCGGAACGCGGAATTTCACGGTGAGCGAATCCATGTAAATTAAATGTCTATTGGTTAGAACGTGCTCCAAGAATTTTTGCCGTGTAATCTGCCTCATTTTCGAAACTGGCGTTTGGAAAATTCTGTGAAATCAGAGAAAATGCTTCTAAGCATCAATATACCTTGTATTGTGATGAAAGTCCTGTAATACACATGCAAACATCCATGTAGTTCATTTTTCTCGAATCCTTTCTGCATGTAGCGTGTTCGATACCCGTAAATTCACAGCAGGAGAATATATGTAATTTACATATCTATTGAGTAGAACATGCTCCAAACTTTTTTTCCTTTGAAAACTGCCTGATTTTCGAAACTGCTATTAGGACAAAACTGCGAACTCAGAGTAAATGTTTCTAGGTGTAAATTTCATTGTATGGTGGATGAAAGATCGGTAATCCGCATGCAAACAACTCTGGAGTGAATATTTGTCGAATCCGAGATCCATGAAGCGTGTTCGGAACAGGAATTTCACGATGATGGGTTCTATGTAAATTGCATATCTATTGGGTAGAACTCGTTCTAAAAGGATTTTTCTGTGACAACTGCATGATTTTAGAAACTAACATTAGGAGAAATCTACTAAATCAGTATAAAACTTTGTATGTATAAATATGCATTGTAAGGTGGATGAAAGTTCGGTAATACACGTGTTCACAACTCATTAAAGCATTTTTGTTGAACCCATGATGCATATAACGTGTTCAGTACACGGATGTCACGGTGAGTGAAAGTAGGTAAATTACATATCTTTTGGGTACAACACGCTCCAAGAGCATTTTTCTGCCAAATCTGCCTCATTTTCAATCCTGGCGTTAAATCTAAGCTGTGAAATCTGAGAAAATTCTTCAAAGTGTCAGTAAGCCGTATGTGGTGAATGAAAGTATTGTAATCCACATGCTAACAATTCTGTAGTGAATAAATGTCGAATCCGAGATACATGAAGCACGATCGGAGCACGGAATTGCACGGTGAGTGATTCCATGTAAATTACAAGTCTATTTGTTAGAACGTGCTCCAAGAAATTTTTGCCGTGAAATCTGCCTCATTTTCGAAACTTGCATTTGGAAAATTCTGTGAAATAAGAGAAAATGCTTCTAAGCATCAATATGCGTTGTATTGTGATGAAAGTCCTGTAATCCACATGCAAACAACTCTGTAGTGTATATTTCTCGAATCCTTTCTGCATGTAGCATGTTAGATACATGTAATTTCACAGCAGGAGAATATACATAATTTACATATCTATTGAGTAGAACATGCTCCAAAAATTTTTTCCTTTGAAAACTCCCTGATTTTCGAAACTGATTTTAGGACAATGTTACGAACTCAGAGTAAATGTTTCTAGGTGTAAATAGGATTGTATGGTGGATGAAAGATCGGTAATCCGCATGCAAACAACTCTGTAGTGAATATTTGTCGAATCCGAGATACATGAAACGTTTTTGGAACACAGAATATAACAGTGAGCGAATCTATGTAAAATACATCTCTTGTGTAGATCTCGCTCCAAGAGATTTTACTGCGAATTCTGCCTCATTTTCGATACTGGCAATTGAAAATCTCTGCAAAATCAGAGAAAATGCTTCAAAGTGTCAATATTCTTTGTATTCAGATGGAAGTGCGTAAAACCACATGCAAACAAATCTCTGGTGAATATTTGTAGAAAGCGTTATGCATGTAGCGTGATCGTATCACGGAAAATCCCGGCGATTGTATCTATATAAATTACACATCTATTGGGTAGAACTCGCTCCAAAAATTTTTTCTGAATAACCGGCCTGATTTTCGAAACTGGCATTAGGAAAAAGCTGCAAATTCAGAGTTAATGTTTCTAGGTGTAAATATGTCCTTTATGGTGGATGAAAGTTCTGTAATCTACATGTTCACAACTCATTCGAGAAAGTTTGTTGAAACCATGATGCATGACGCGTGTTCAGAAATTGGAAAGTCACTGTGATGGAAAATATGTAATTTACATTTCTATTGGGAAGTACTTGCTCCACGAGAATTCTTCTGCGAATCTGCCTCATTTTTAAACCTGGCATTAGGAAAAACTTTCAAAATATGAGAAAATGCTTCAAAGTGTCAATATGGATTTTATGGTGGATGAAATTTCGTTAATCTTTACGCTAACAACTCTGAAGAGAATATTAGTCGAATCCGAGATGCATGTAGCGTGTTCAGAACACGGAATTTCACGGTGAGCGAATCCATGTAAATTACATGTCTATTGTTTAGAAAAAGCTCCAAGAGATTTTTGCCGTGAAATCTGCCTCATTTTCGAAACTGGCATTTGGAAAGCTCTGTGAAATCACAGAAAATGTTTCTAAGCATAAATATGCTTTTTTACGGTGATGAAAGACCTGTAATCCACATGCAAACAACTCGGTAGTGTACTTTTGTCGAATACTTTCTGCATGTAGCATGTTCGATACACGTAATTTCACAGTAGGAGAATCTATGAAATTTACATATCTATTGAGTAGAACATGCTCCAACATTGTTTTCCTTTGAAAACTGCCTGAGATTTGAAACTGCAATTAGGACAAAGCTGCGAACATAGAGTAAATGTTTCTAGGTGTAAATATGACTAGTATGGTGGAAGAAAATTCGGTAATCCGCATGCAACCAACTCTGTAGTGAATATTTGTCGAATCCGAGATACATGAAGTGTGTTTTGAACACAGAATATCACGGTGAGCGAATCTATGTAAAATATATGACTCTTGGGTAGAACTGGCTCAAAGATTTTTTCTGCGAAATCTACCTCATTTTCGAAACTGGCAATTGAAAATCTCTGCAAAATCAGAGAAAATGTTTCAAAGTGTCAATATGGCTTTAAGTTGCATGAAAGTTCGGTAATCCTTATGCTAACAACTCAGTAGTGAATATTTGTCGAATCCGAGATCCATGAAGCGTGTTCGGAACAGGAATTTCACGATGATGGGTTCTATGTAAATTGCATATCTATTGGGTAGAATTCATTGTAAGAGGATTTTTCTGTGAAAACTTCATGATTTTAGAAACTAACATTAGGCGAAATATATTAATTCAGTATAAAACTTTCTATGTATAAATATGCATTGTAAGGTGGATGAAAGGTCGGTAATACACGTGTTCACAACTCATAAAAGCATGTTTGTTGAATCTGTGATGCATATATCATATTCAGAACACGGAATTTCACGGTGAGTGAAACTAGGTAAATTACATATCTTTTGGGTACAACTGGCTCCAAGAGCATTTTTTCTGCCAAATCTGAATCATTTTCAATCCTGGCGTTAAATCTAAGCTGTGAAATCTGAGAAAATTATTCAAAGTGTCAATAAGCCATGTGTGGTGAATAAAAGTCCTCTAATTCATAGGCTAACAACTCTGTAGAAAATATTTTTCGAATCCGAGATACGTGAAGCATGTTCGGAACACGGAATTTCACGGTGAGCGAATCCATGTAAATTACAATTCTATTCGTAAGATCGTGCT
The DNA here is from genome assembly GCF_048773025.1 of Camelus bactrianus. Classification (NCBI taxonomy): domain Eukaryota; kingdom Metazoa; phylum Chordata; class Mammalia; order Artiodactyla; family Camelidae; genus Camelus; species Camelus bactrianus. The sequence continues at coordinate 45,005,729 of NC_133558.1, read as the reverse complement.
CCAAGAATTTTTGCCGTGTAATCTGCCTCATTTTCGAAACTGGCGTTTGGAAAGTTCTGTGAAATCAGAGAAAATGCTTCTAAGCATCAATATGCCTTGTATTGTTGTGAAAGTCCTGTAATCCACATGCAAACGTCCATGTAGTGTATTATTCTCGACTCCTTTCTGCATGTAGCGTGTTCGATACACGTAATTTCACAGTAGGAGAATATATATAATTTACATATCTATTGAGTAGAACATGCTCCAAAAGTTTTTTCCTTTGAAAACTGCCTGATTTTTGAAACTGCTATTAGGACAAAGCTGCGAACTCAGAGTAAATGTTTCTAGGTGTAAATTTGATTGTATGGTGGATGAAAGATCGGTAATCTGCATGCAAACAACTCTGGAGTGAATATTTGTCGAATCCGAGATTCATGAAGCGTGTTCGGAACACAGATATCACGGTGAGCGAATCAATGTAAAATACATGTCCCTTGTGTAGAACACACTCCAAGAGATTATTCTGCGAAATCTGCCTCATTTTCGAAACTGGCATTTGAAAATCACTGCAAAATCAGAGAAAATGCTTCAAAGTGACAATATGGCATTTATGGTGGATGAAAGTTCGGTAATCCTTATGCTAACAACTCAGTAGTGAATATTTGTCGAAACCGAGATCCATGAAGCGTGTTCGGAACAGGAATTTCACGATGATGGGTTCTATGTAAATTGCATATCTATTGGGTAGAATTCGTTGTAAGAGGATTTTTCTGTGAAAACTTCATGATTTTAGAAACTAACATTAGGCGAAATATATTAATTCAGTATAAAACTTTCTATGTATAAATATGCATTGTAAGGTGGATGAAAGTTCGGTAATACACGTGTTCACAACTCATAAAAGCATGTTTGTTGAATCCGTGATGCATATATCGTATTCAGAACACGGAATTTCACGGTGAGTGAAACTAGGTAAATTACATATCTTTTGGGTACAACTGGCTCCAAGAGCATTTTTTCTGCCAAATCTGAATCATTTTCAATCCTGGCGTTAAATCTAAGCTGTGAAATCTGAGAAAAGTATTCAAAGTGTCAGTAAGCCGTGTGTGGTGAATAAAAGTACTCTAATTAAAATGCTAACAACTCTGTAGTAAATATTTTTCGAATCCAAGATGCGTGAAGCATGTTCGGAACGCGGAATTTCACGGTGAGCGAATCCATGTAAATTAAATGTCTATTGGTTAGAACGTGCTCCAAGAATTTTTGCCGTGTAATCTGCCTCATTTTCGAAACTGGCGTTTGGAAAATTCTGTGAAATCAGAGAAAATGCTTCTAAGCATCAATATACCTTGTATTGTGATGAAAGTCCTGTAATACACATGCAAACATCCATGTAGTTCATTTTTCTCGAATCCTTTCTGCATGTAGCGTGTTCGATACCCGTAAATTCACAGC